>NW_028262380.1:53298636-53601666 GCF_047370975.1 Nipponia nippon
GAGCAGGACAGTAGTTAATGGATGTTCTTGCATACCTTGGTTTAAAAGATTAAAAAAAAAAAAAAAAGGTGGGGAGGCGAGTGGGTTATGAGGATAGAAAAATTCCTCCTCCTCCGTGAATTGTTCAAGGTGACATAGAACACACACCCCTGCAGGATATTCCCTGATAACGGGAGGGAAATGAGTGTTTACAGCAAGCTGTTAGAACCATGGTGAAAGAGAGATTCACCCTCGCCTACCTTCACACAGGCAGCTCCCTACAGCTTTTGAAAAATGAACCTTTTTCCATTACTCACAGTATCTTTTTCAACAGCCTCCTCAATGCATACAGGCTGCTGAGTTCATTAGTCGTCTTTGTTTGCATATTCTAGGGTGTAATTTTAAAAGCCAGGTTACCTAAAAAGGGGATAATTCTTCTAAAACTCTCTCCTGGCAGCAACATGTGAAATCTGTACAATTCAACATTGATGTTTACTATGGTTAGCTCAGAGGAGATTAATATGTTGCTTAAAGAACACAGCGTTTCCCTGAATGAAATTTATCAGTTGACAGGCCTGGAATTACTTCTTTAAGTTAAGAAAATATAGATTTTGGCACCGGTTGAAGATTTTTGGGGGTGAGTGGGAGGGTGGCTTGCAACTCCAGAGGGTGTTAGACACATACTGAATATGTGTTGAAAACAAAAGTGTGTTAAAATAACTTTAAGCTTGAGGCTCAAACTAGCAAATAAAAGGAAATGCAAGATAGGGCTCACGCTAGATCCTGAACTTTACTTGTTAACACCAAAGTTTTGCGCTCACAGGGCATGTAATGTAAGCCACTATCCACCAGTTTAAGACTTACCATGTAAAGGATAAGAACAGTGGTGGTTTCCAGATAAGAAAAGCAGTCTATATGAGAATGTGTAGAAAAACATGTATGTATTTAATGATCATGATGATCGTTATTTCCTATGTGTATCATATATTCCACATTTCGGTGAGAACACTTGTTATCACAAACACTAGAAACATTAAGAAACTACTTTGGGAAATGCAACAGGCGAGACAGAAATGTGTGTTATATGGACAATTAACACTAATAAAACTAATCTGCTGGGAAATTCTCTCATTATGGAGCTATTCCACTACATGGGCATTGGAGAGGAAAAAAAAAATAAAAAAAAAATTAGCTGCCTTCTCTATAAAATTCACTGGTTCGAACAGCACTGTCATATCTCTTTGCGATTTATGAATAAATGATAAATGCAAGCTGAAACCTCCTATTTTTTCCCTCTGCCTTACCCATATTTATCTCTGCTTCTGTTTGAAGGTGATACGTGTGTTCTTTTTTCTAGCATCTTGGCCAAAAGGCAACTTATAGGAAGTGAGAGAAAGTATAGTTGTTGAAAAGGGCCTTAGCATGGTGTATTTGGACACAGTAAATGGCTAGGTGTTAGTCCACATCCTCAGAGTTGCATTGTTATGACTGTACATCCCTAGATGATCACAGCCTTGACAGTTTTTATTATTACTGTATTTTACTATTACTGTGTCCTTTACTACTATAGGCATACAAATGATTTATGATTGGTGAACTTGCATGGTTCTTACATAAACTGTTCTTGAGTTAACTGCCTGTGTGTATATCATTACCCTGTGTTAATGTGGCTTATCTGTTGGTAACAGGTAAAAAAAAAAGTCTCTCATTTATAACCAGGGACCGTAAACTGCAAGTGTGTACAGTCTTGTGGAGTAGCTGATGCAGAATGGTATCCATCCAGCCTTACAATGAGGTAGGTTGTTTACTTTCCCATATAATTTAGGAAAACACTTTCTACTTTGCATATTTAAGTGACATTCAAGGGAAGTTGTGGAGAATAATGTCAGGATTGCAGATATTGCTGGTCTCACCCCAGGGGAGAGAATAGCCTCTGAGCTGAATTTGACCTGTTCTTGAAGATCGTGGTATAACCACAGATGAGCTCTGTAGGTATTTTTGTTCTTTGTGATGAAGTTTTCTTGACCCTTCCTAAGCCCCACAGAGAGATGCTTTAATGGCATGTTAACCTACTGATCAGTGAACTCTGTGCTAATGGGTCATGTTAGAGGCAGAGATTTTCTCTCCGATAGCTGGGATTATCCATGGAAACTCCAATTACCGGCTGGGGTGAGAAAAGTCACACGCTGCCTCTTTAGCATTTGTGTCTGTAGGAATTGTAACAGCATTGGGTGTTGCAGGGGTTAATGTTGGGGCTTTTTGACTATTGTTAATATGCCTAGGAGGGCTGTCATGGGGTTACCTGCTAGGATGGGATGAACTCACAGGCTGAATGAGGCTGAAGTTGTCTTCCAGAGCTTTTATGATACGGATGGCTAGGAAGGCTTCACAGGAAAGGACAGTTGGGATAACCTTTTTTATGATGCCCCCCCCCCCCCCCCCGCCATTAATAATTGGAGTAGGAGCAAAGACATAGAAATACATTAGTGGGCATCGCTCTGTCTCTTCAGGGCCATGTTGTGTTTGGGGTTGGATGTGGGTTATCTTTGGTTTTTTGAATGTCAAAAGTCAGCCTGCCCCTTTTCTTAGTCATTCTGGAGCTTGAAACTCATTGTAGAACTTCAGCTTTAGCAGCTGTGTTTCCAGAGATGCTGTAAACTGGGATGTTTGCTTTCATGTTGTGTTTGCTTGCTACTTAGCTTGCTCTCATGTTCTATTTGAGGAGTCCCCATCAGAATGAGGTAATCAGGTTGACACAATAGCATCATCCATGCTCTGCATTCATGGAGGAAATGAGATTATGGTGTAGCCAAAAAAAGTAGATGTGAAAAAAGGAAGGGAGGAATAGACTAAAAAAAAAAAAAGTATGTATGTGTACATGTAAATGTAACTTCATAGAAATAGGTGCATGCCTTGGTTGAAGGTAGTCTTTTGGAGTCCTTGCGGAAGGGATGCTGCACATATCACGTAGGTAGTCCCTGGGGGTTTTGGTGATTTATCAGGGCAGGGAGAGGACTGAGCATGATTTCTGACGTTATTTCTAATGGTGGTATGCCAATATGGGAGCTTTGCTCATAACACATCAATTTTGAAGACATTTTAATTGTGAAAGCTGTCTTGGATCTGGGGATGAGTTTCTAGTCAGGACCAGAACTACAAAGACCATTATCTTAAACAGCTGGTACCTGATGGAGAGAGCACATATGTGGGTAGTGAAGGGTGCAGGTTTAATCTCATGGGTTTGCCTGATGCAGGTTAGGGATGTGGGCCCTTGTTTCCCACACTGTAGCTGAGCACTTCCCACACTAGCCTATGAAATATCGAGAGCTTCTCAAGCCTCTCCACCCAAGGCTATTTGTCTTTGTACATATGCCGAGACGCTTACTGGACTGGGGACTCAGACCTGGATCTCCCATGTTGTAAGTGACTCTTCTAACATCTGGGTTATTGAGTCATTCTGTGTCTTGTGATCTGTCTTATGAAATACTAATTTTTGTGTGCAAAGTCTATAATTCAGAGCCAGTCTATTAGGTATTCTGGAATAATATTCTTTCTTTCCCTCTGTGATTTTTGAGGAAATTGTTTTGAAAGATCTTGGTTTCAAGAGATGGAAGAGTAAAATCTCTCTCTTTTTTTCTTTTTTTTTTTTCTTTTTTTTTTTCCAAAAAATACTACTTTCCATCAGATTTCTTGACCATCTCTACTAAGCCATCCCCTATTCAGACTTCATCTTGGGGCAAACTGTTTCCTAGTAATATAAATTGCAGTATTTATTTTCATCTTCAGGTTGGTTTCCTCTGCATTGTTTTGTTCTTTTTAAAAAATATATGTCCCCATGCAGAGATGGGAAAATGGGCATAAATTTCCTTTTTATGCCAGTGTCACCTCAGTTGTGATACTTTTTAGTGTCAGAAGAGTGGCACCTGCATCTTTGCATTGTCATAGCTTGCTGGTGATGCCTTTGGGAGCTCTTCAGGTTTTTTAATAAACCTGAGAGCAAATAAAAAAAAAAAAGCAGAAATGCACTTATGCAACCAAAGAAAACCGTTTATGTTTTGGGAGTCAGTGCTCTTTCCATATTCAAGTAAGCTCCTGTTTCGCTCCCATTTTTCCCAGAAGTGATTCTGCCTTTTCTATTCCTTCCACCTTTGAATTTACAGCTGGGCATATTATTTTCCTAACCTGAAAACTTTCCTAATCAGAACTTTTGAACCTTGCCTGCAGGTGTCCCATACAGCAATGTTATTGGCATGATGCCATGGATATTTAAAAACTGAACTGGCATTGGAATTTACTCCTTGAATGGGTAGCAAGTATTGGATTTTGCAGTTTGATTTGTATTTGCAAATCACTACCAAGTGCTGCTTATCATTGATTTTTGTCTATGGGTGAGAAAACTTTAGTTAAAGTGGCTACATCAACAACGTTATGTATAGACACCATGAGAGTATTTAATGTCCGAGGGAAATGCTGCTTAGCCTGAGAGCAGGTGCACATTCAACAACATGTGTGTTTACAGAAGACTGTATTTGTGGGCACTAAGTCCCTTGATCACTGACCTTTATCTTTTTCCTTGCACACAGGAAGTCCAGTCTTATTTGAGCAAGACTTATTCGCTTAACCAGTGCTCATTTAGGCAGACCAAGAATGCAGAGAATTACATGTGGTCGCTTGTTAATGTTGGTTTAGAAGTAGCATTTGCAGTGTGAACAGTCCTTTCAAGTTTATCTTAGTCTATGACACGATATGTGAGTACTTACAACATGAAGAAGGCTCAAGTTTCTATGCTGCTTTAAAAAAAAAAAAGTGTTTTTTTGGTCTACTGCTGCTTCTAATTTCTTTGTAGTGTTCAATATTTGTGTAAAAATTATATATATTGTCATTGCTAACACTTTTCTGTGGTTTGGAGTTAAACTACTGAGTACTGGTAGCCCCAGACACATCTTGAAATCTGATCTAGATTGACATTCTTGTATTTTAGGAGTTACAAATGCACAAAACCTCCTTAACTATACAGAAAGAAGCGTTTGGGGAGAGAGCTGGAGCTTTTAATGTGCTTTTTAGTTTAGATGCTGTCTTTCATATTGGCTAATATGGGCAGACTTTTAACATGGATGACTTCAACAAAATAACAGTGCTTCAAACAGTGGCCATGCAGAGGAAGAACCAGGCAACTGCTCTATGTTCTAAAATGCAAATTGAAAGTTTTCAGCCTGTTGCTTCCTATGTCAAACTGCAGAGGACAAAAATATTCTGATTTTTCTTAGTCCTTTGCAGCCCACATTGTTACTTGGCCCACAGGCCATATGTTTGAAATATCTCTCTTAAGGTCAGCATACCCTTTACTTAGACTTTGCACTATGTGCCAGGGCACTGAAGTGGGACCATGGTTTCTGTAAAAATTAAAATAAGCCACTGAATCGTAGTTGTTTACTGTATTTCATCCCACCTCAGAAAGCGTAAGTGTAAAGTGTGATTTTTTTAATTAACAAGCACATTGTCCCAGTGCTTTGACTTGGAAAATTACATATCAGTATCTAGACAGTTTAGCAGACCATTCATTTCTTCCTCTAAGCCATAAATAATATCTTTCAACTTCCCAGGAATGTTTTTCTGCTTACTTTTAGTGGTCATGGGTACATATGAAGTATTAATGATCAAGGTAAAATAAATGAAGGATGGTAATTGAATAAGGGTATGCCATTTGCTAAACAAAACAAAAAACCCAACCTTTTCAATCCCTGCATCTCCTTTACTTCATCACTACAATGGCTTGTCATGACATCCAGCAAGAGTTTTGCCTGCTAACCTTGAAATGTATCTTTGTGTTTATTGTCAGGACCTTGCTGGCAAATTGAGCTTGACAATGAGATGGTGAAGGCGGGGGGAAGCGAGGTGACCTGGGACACACAGTTCTGCTAAAACCTTTCAAGGTCCGTAGAGTGCCTTTTCCTTTCCAGTGAATCAAATTACCAACTGGGCGGCTAGTTTGGTTAGCTAATCATTAATGTGGGACCTGTGAATTATGGAGTTTGTAACCCTTTCTCTTGCTAATTAATTTTTTTTTTATATGCTAAAATACTCTTCCTCCTGATACTGTGAGAGCCTTTAACAGAGGCAAGTGCACTGAAACCTGGCCCAGGTTGTCCCAGAGGTGGAGTGCCCAGCCTTTGCCCAGAGCCCCGCTGTCGCCTTGGCTTGGAGGAAACCAGTTCTGCCGGCACCCTCTCGTGCCCAGCGAATTTGGGGACTGGCCCACAGTAGGTGCAGTTGGTGGGCAGCCCTTTGCAGCCCTGAGGGTTAGACGGCAGCTGCCCGGGGGCTCCTGGTGCCTGCGGAGGTGAGTGTGCAAGGTGAGATGCTATGCTGTGCCCTTCATTTGGGATGTTTTTCACTTGGGATAATTCTTTTCTCCTTGTGCTGAAAAGCACGTCTAATGGGTTTGATGTGTATGTAGCATTGTAGTTTGGTTCCTTTAGTAGACATGTGGCCTTCAGTGATCTTGTGCCAGTAAGAGCGGGGCCAGGTAGGTGCCAGCTGATGTTCATCTCTATTCCTTCTTCACACTGCTTGTCTCCTCCACATGTAGTGCACAGCATCACCGTGGGTTTGACAGTAGCTTTTATCTCATGTTTTCTCAGCATCATAATGGAATGAATTTGGAAAGATTACCCTTGTGTTTGCTCAGGCCTGCCTTGTCTCAGCCAGTCTCTGTCAGGTTCAAACCTGGTGTCCTTCTCCTCCATGTTCAGAGGGGCTGTCGGAGCACTTCTCCTGCATGTCCCTGGCCCTGCAGCTGTGCTGCTTTGGCTTCACAGCCTGTCCCTCTGAAAGCAGTGTCGTGTGAGCGGAGGCAGCAGTGCGGGCTAGCTGGCCTTTGCTCTCTCTCAAACCCCATCCTGCTTTACTTCCCCAAAAGATGAAGAAACGCATGTATGGTACTAGATTTTTGCTTTATTTTATACCTAATTAGAACAAAAGTGTTTCTTATTTCATGATAATAGCGCAGGCATCGCGTGGCAGGTACTAACTCCATTTGCTAAGCCACCAAGCACAGCTGTGCATCTGTCATGAGGCAGAGTTTTTCTGCAGCCCTTTTCAACAGTTTGAGGGAAGGAAATAGCATACCCACTGGATGTGGCTGGAAAGGGATGCTATTTAAAATGCAGTCACTTTCCCAGTTTTGAACAAGTCCAGCTAAGATGCTGTGGGATAGGAGAATTGTTTGTAAAGTGCATATATGGTCAGAAAATGACTGTATACAAATCCTATCGTCCTTCTCCAGAGATCCAAAATTTGTATCTCTTCCAAGATATATCTGCTTTCCTTAGTTCAAAAATAAATGCTGATGACTTTTTACTTTTATTGGCTCTATAGCAGTATGAGAAAATGAGCTGGATTCTCTTCTGGTTTGTTGATTGTCAACAAAATTGTTAATTGCTTTCTAACGTGAGCCAGAGAGCATGCAGTGTGACTTCAGGTCAGGCTCCAGGTGTGGTTTGTAAAGCAGGCTGTTAGAAGAACAACTTGTTTTCTTATTTTTTTGGTTTCTTTGTTTTAAACTTGTAGATTAAGAAAATGTACTTTGGAGTCACTGTAAGATAAATACCGAATTTCATTGTGTCACTTCTGCCAAATCACTTTTCATCCTGTACTTGCGCTACCAGGTCTTATTTGTCTCATGGAGGTTTTTGAATATTTCTGCCAGTTAGCAGCATCTTAACCTTTTCCACTCTCAGAGCTCTTTAGAATAATATCTACCACTTAAATAGCAATTTGCATCCTGAGAAGATTTTGAAAGTCTCTGTTAATGCTCCGTTCCTGTAGGGAAACGGCAATGTGCATGTTTTTAAGATGAAAGCTGAGAGTGTGTAACTTAAGTAACTTATGCTGGGCATACAAGGAATTGGTGCCATTTAATCTCAGAGTAAGTGATTTGAGCATGTAATTAACTTTCAGCTCTAAGCATATGAACAATTGGAAATTAATTATAAAAAAGAAAAATGAATAGCAGTGTGGTTACTCCACCTGCACTGAGTCAGTCAGTACTTTGTTAAATGTGCCTGGGAGGAAGGACTGACTCTTGGTCCTGAGACCAGGCATTTAGATGACGTCTCCCTAATATAACATTGAAATAAGCAGGCATATTTGCCTTGGGGCATCAGCCTAGCTCTCTAACTCAAATGAAGTAAAAGTTGCTATCTTTTTTCAGTTCAGGTTTTCCACAAAATGCAGGGCATGATGTAAATGGCAGAGGGTTTTGCTTTTGACGTAGACTCCACTGAAATCAGCAGTAAAACTCTAACAGCAACACATTAAATCAAGGGATGCAGGGTCATGATGCAGTTCAGTGGGAAGAAACCACTACACTTCTTGGTTGCTTTCTGTGAGCAGTAATTTAATGGTTCAAAATGATGCAAGTCATATCATGTCCAGTTTGGGTTTTTTAATAGACTTTTTCTTATCTAGAGTTCAAGCTAGTTAGAAACATGATTGGTTTAAAAAAAATTAAAACAAGCTCCGATTTCTTTTATTTTTATTTTTTTTTTAATAATGAACGAATTAAGAATGCAGTCTAAATCAGGCTGGAGAGCATATCATGTGGTGGACATAATTTTGAGAATGCTCCCTAAAAACTCCTTATGTTGTTGGATGTGCATGATGCAGTTTGTTAATGGGAAGAAAGGGGAGATTTTAGGATTAGATGAATTTATGCTGTGTTTGGTGTCGATCTACAAACTAATGCTAGCCTGTATGGCCAGCTAGAGAATATTGTACATATAGTCACACTCAAAGTATATTGAGAAACCTTACATGTAAACATTAGAGCTGAGTTTTATGCCTTCCTGTAAGCTGGAGCATAGCCACAGTGAAAGAATATAAAGACTGGAAATCTTCTGCAAAGGAAAAGAGGAAGGAAAAAGTATAATAAGACTAATCAAGTTAGTTAATCTAAGTACTAATGAATTTCAACATTAGTGAAAGTTCATGTTTATTGAAAATAAATACACTCAAATACATGCTATCTGAAAATATTATCTGGCATATTCTCTCTAGGTTATATTTCTCTTTGTCAAGGTGAGATGCTACTCCATAGTAAAGGCGGTATCTTAGAAATCAAGTCATTTCAGGGATTTCGGTGGCATCTGTCATGGAGGAGGATTTTATTTCACGTGGGTACGACTGGTAAAATGTGGGGCCCTGGTGGCTGGCTTTAAAATACTTTGCTGCACATGTCCTCAAAGGATTTATGAGAAATACTTGCATTCCAGTTGTTGACAGTATCATGCTTGCCTTATTTATTGGCCCTGTCATCTCTGTGCTTTTGGAAATATCACCTCTAATTGTTCTGAATAATTGCAGCAACACCTGCTGGCAAGCCTAGAGCTGATATACTGGAAGCTTTCCCGTGGTTGACGTCAGCCAACAAACCATTTGTGTTCTTAGCAGATGTTTTTCATTTCTTTTTCACATGGGATTTACTTAGATCTATTCTCTTATTCCAGTAAAGGCCAGCGACCTCTTTCAGACTGTTTACCATCAGAAAATGTATCGGCTGGGTTACTGGCACCAAACTTCTATGGATGTTATTTATCCACAATGTTGATGTATTTTGTGCTTTATGAATTTACTTCATCTTCTCTGTTCTTCTGTTTTGCAGAAGTTTGACATTTCATATTTTTAACCTTATAATAATAATAAAAAAAAAGTACTCTACGTTGTCTGCCTTCAGATTATAGGTCAACCTGATGGTGTTGGCTCTGGTTTTTGGTCTTGCTCTGTTACCATCTTGAAACAGTGACTTTTACTTCCGTTTGCTTTTAACATCCAGAGTGCTTGGTTCTTTGCTTGCTTACATTCTGTATGGTTTTGCAAATTTCTGATTGCTTCCTCACTGTTCCTTTCCAGTTTTGTATTTATTCTTATGCTATATACCACAAAGGCATTGGTTCTCATTTAAAAAAAAAAATTTAAAAAAAAATTAACAAACAATGAAATATACCCAAATGAACGGCCCTACAATGGAAAACAGTAACCCCCAAAATTATACATTGTTAATAACGTACTTTGAATCTTTTTGTTCTTGGTGTGGTGTGTCATCTAAGTAGGAGAAAATAATATCTGTTTCTTTTGACAGTATAGATTTGAATAAGTTAAAAATTCCACATTACTTGGGACTTTATAAGTTCAATTTTTGGTTCATTGTTCTTTGGTAGGGTAGTTACACTAGGATGCTGATGCCAAAATGATATTTCATCAGTGTACAACATTGATGTATACATATAAAGTGTTTCTAAAGATTTCAGACTAGACCATGATATACAGCAGCAATGTCTTCCCTCTCTCCTTCCCTCCTCTGCCAAAAAATTACTCCCTCCTCCTAAAAAAATCTTCAGCTATCACAGAATCCCAGAGGGGCCAAGCAAGCCCTACTGCTTCATTAAATGTAGCAAGAAAAATGGTGTGCGCTTTCTCAATCTTTCTGCAGCGGTGGAAGAGAACTAAAACCAGTGTACTGTCCTTGTGTCACATGTTTGGCTGCACACCTTTATAAAATGCAAATCTACGAAGTCCTGGGCATGGGCTCTTAGTTCCTTGTCAGTGTATCTTCTGCTGTCAGTGGGGCTAGTCAGGGCTCACAAAGTCTCCCTATATTCTTTCAGGGTATTAACCTTATATATCCAATGCCAGAAATCCTTTTTGCCTCTCTCTTAGGCTACTTGTTACCGTTTTGTACCATATTGTGGATATTCTTTCTCTTCATGGAAAACCTCTTAATAAAATTATTTATTTTTCATCCCAAGAGAGCTTTGTTCATCAGTTAGATGTGCTTTGTACGTGACCTTTTTTGTACAGGGATGTTAGTCATCTCCCTTGGAATAAATAGACAGGTAGATAAGTAAATGAAGGTATTTCAGTGACCCAAACTATATTATATTACTAAAGCTTAAGTGTATTTGCCCTACCAGCTTATGTACTGAATAATGGACTTCCTCTGGTTCTGTTTATTATCATTAATTATACTAAACTGACAATTTTGTCCTGTGACTTTTGAACCAGTATGGCTGCCTGTTCCTTGACTCAAATTTGAAGTAAACTCCATCTCGCCTTGGGGAAAGAACTACTTCTGTCATGGTCAGGTGTCATCCTAATCAAGAGTTAAAATTATATGCATATGATGCCCTATACAGATATATTCCTTAATATGGTATAGTTTCAGCATGAACACATCAGGTTGTATTAGCTAAGTAAATTATACACTCCCCCCCTCCCCACCCGTTCCTCAGTGGTAAGATACCAAGATGTTTGCATTGATACAGTTAACAGTTTACAGCTATTATTTCTTTTGGAAGGTTCCAGTTATAATAATCTCCAGGCTCCAATTTGTGCCGTGCATGGCCATCTCTGTGGGTTTTTGTACCCATTCCAACCACCTGGGTCCCATTACTCCCATTTGGTTCCCATTGCACTGACTTCCTGTCTGTATTACAGAATTTATTTTAGTTTTTGAGCATTTAACGTAAAAGGTCTTGTAGGGTCTGTATGTGCAAAAAAAATCCCCACCCCATAATCCAAAAGGTTCATTTAATTTCTGCATATTTCTACTTATTGTAATATCAGTCCATAGGAAGACAGTATCAAAGCATAAGAATGCCTCTTGTCAGAGTTCCTCCATAGAGCAAGGAATGCTTTTAAAATACCGGTTTTTAAAATCCCCATAACCCTAATTCTTACAGAGTCATAGAAAAATGCTGTAAGAGATCACCAAGGGTCAGCTGACCTACAGCTGTATCCCAAGGCAGGATGCTTTATATACTTAAGCCACTCCAGAGAGACACTTTTCTGACCTTTTCTTAAATGGATATTCTGACAACTTTACTGGTGTCTCTAGAACCACGTGGTATGCAACAAGAATTTTGTGTTGTGCAGCGATGCCTGATGCTGAGCTAAATTTGCTGTTCTCTTTCTCACTGGGAATTCATTGGAATTTTTTCATCTCTTCAAGCACTTTTTTTTTCTTTTCAAAACATATATATGTGTATATATGTATATAAAATGTACTAGAGCATCTTTCATAGCTTAAGTGTTTGCATTTTACTGCGCTTCAGAGATTAATGGTAGGTAGACAGGAATAGTTTATTACTTGTAAGAAAGGACAAGGATGGTGCTATCCAAAAACATGCAAAGAGCCTCAGACCTTTCCACATGAACGTGTAAAGACAGAGGAGGATTTGGTCAAGACAGTAGAGTTCTTTTTCTTTCTAATTAATTAGAAATTTTAATTACATATTAGTCCTGCAAGTGAACAGAATCTAGCTCCTGTGGCAAAGCAGGAGGTAAACAGTGTTAATGGCCAACCTCCTTGTTCCTCCTTTACTTTTCTCTCCAGACTAATGCCTTCTACCTCCCCCTTACAATTATTTTCTTTCCCTAAATCTGGTGACAGAATCTACATATCAGATGCATAAAATAACCTGTGCATAGACCATCCAGTATGAATTAGAGATTTTGTATTGCGTTCGTAGATGTTTTTTCCAGGTTCCTGGGCATTGATACAGGAAGATATACTCACGTATGGGAAGTTACAGCAGAAATAGGGCCAAAATGCTACTCCATGCCGGCTACCCTGCCATTTCAAACAGCAATATCAAATGGCTCTATTCCTGTCTCAGAAGATCGTGGAGGGGATACACAGTGACTGATTAATTCCAGTACTTTTCACTGGGTAAGAAAGTAATTGAGAGCTAGAGAGAGATTCATTTCCATGGTAATCTAGTCTAGAGGCAAGTCCTTAAGCTATCTGGGTGTATTTGTCTCTATTATATGCCTGTTGGGGTCAAGAAAGCAAAGGAGAAATATGGGTCTTTGCTTCCATAAACTGAAACGGCACATATCTAGAAAGCTATGCCATAAATGCTAGAATTCTGTGAATTTTTAACTTGGTTGGAAGGTGAAAAGACAAAGGCACAACTGAAAATGCTAGCTGATTAGTCTTGTGTATAAAATCTATTTAAGGGGCAATAGCAAAGTTCTGTATAAAAATTAATTAGAACATAGCACAGTCAGTTGTGATCAAAGAGCATACATTTATTGTGAAATATATGGTTGCTGGAGACAATTCATTTTTAATTTATTAGATTCCATAAATTGTTTTCTGATAGGTTAGGAACAGAGATATATCAAGCTTATTCACATAATACTGGCTCTGGTAACTAGCTAAGTGAATTATAGTTTTGAAGTATATACTTACCCTTTAATAATAGTAGACATCAGCAATGAAACTACATGGAAGTAGTGCTAGTGCGTTTTCAGGATTACAAAAGCACTTCTAGCATAGAAGAACATGTTGATATTAGCAAAATAAAACCCTGTGCTACTTCTATAAGGAGCGAGGGAGAAAGTACACATTGGTTTCCTCTTATTGGTATGATGTCTAGTGGTTTTTCTGAGATGCAGATTTGAAAATGTGGATTCTTGTGTCACTCAGGATCTGAAGTGGCTGCATCCAAGGTGCTCTCAGGTGCTTGAAAGGTGTATATGAATTTGCAGTGGAGTTTTTCTGCCTTGATATTTTCTATGTTGTCCTTGATCTTTTGCCAGGGACAGAACAAATCTCTATCCCATTCAGAGCATGACCACCCCCCACCCAGCTGGTTTAACTTCTACCTTCAGAATTGCCCACATGGGTAGAAGGTGGCCCTTGTCCCGCTGCTCCAGCAGCTGCCCCTGGTAAAACAGACCCGTTAAGGCCTTGGTTATCTTGCTGTGTAGTATTGGTTAACAGAGTACTGTCAAAATGTATACAAGTCAATTTTGCTCACATTTTTCCTTATTTATTTCTGCTTTTCCTCCATAATATGATACATGCTGTGCTGAAGTCAAGGAAGATGTAAAAATTACAGTGGATATAGAATTAAAAATACAGTGTTAGTGTGATCAGTTCAGCTTATAGGTATGGTGGCTGCAGGAGCATGGACACGAGGGGAGGAAGGTAATCAGTGTTCTCATATTTTCAAACCCTTGACTTAATTGCACGCATCCCCTGCTGTTCTCTCAACATAACTAGACCTTTTAGTTCTGAACCTGTGCTTATTTTATCTCAGTGCAGAATGGGACTCCTAACAAATAATCATTCCGTGTTGCTGTGGAAACTGAACTTGTTTATGTATATTACATAAAAAACACCAACCTTCATGTATTTTTCCTTTTTCTGCATCCTAGTGTAATTAATTTTCAAGTACAGCCCTTTGTGAATGTCAAAGATGATCCGGTAAAGTAGAACAAGATATTTTTCATTCAGAAGAATCCTAAAACATCTGCTCAGTAAAGAGACCCTGATGGCTGAAGGATGGAGAGAGCGTATATATTCTCAGAACTGCATTTGGGTATTCAGTACAGGGTGTATGCCAAACTCTTTAGGAAAGCAGCGGGATATTTTGTTTTAAGACTATTCTGATATCTGAGGCCTTTTTTATGTTGTTTGAAATATCTGGTAGCAATTTAAATATAACACACTCACTCTCCTCTCTCTAATTTAGAAAAAGAATGAGTTTCTCAGAAACTGTCTTTTGGGCACGTCCAGGTGTGCACATCTAAATCCTGTGGAAGGTTGCATAGCATCAGACTTTCGTTTTCTGAATAAATAAGCTATTGTAAATCAGCAGGCATGAAGCCAAGTTATAATAGAAGAATTTATTATAATTTAATGTAGATGGTGGATAGAATGGATAGATTGTAATTGAAGCTAAGTGAATAATTCCAGTAAATAATTTATTCAATGAATTTATCCTGGTTTTTCTACTCGGAGATTGGTTTTACTCCCCGCTTCCCCCTTCCTCCCCATGTTTTATAGCCCCTGCGTTTTTTTGTCTAACCAGAAGGGTGAGGGCTCTCTTTATTTCGTTATGTGCTGGGCTGTGCTGGCCGCCACGGCAGTGTTGCTGTTCCGTGCCTCTGTGTCCCCAGGCATGCACAGCTGGGACCGCATGCTTGGGGGAAGTCTGGTGAAGTTGGTGGGGCTCTGTGTGGGACATTGCCACCACGGCAGCAATGCTTACAGAGATGTGGGTCTGGCTGTGAGCACTGGTGCCTGCAAACACTGTTCTTGCCACTGCACACAGTCCTCTCTGTGCTGAGTGACTCCCGGCACTGCAGTGGGCATCCCTTCAAGGCAAGAATTAGTTATGTCATGGGGTTTGAGCTTCCTTCTCTGGGTTCACAGTTGGGTGGGACCCACTCAACAAAGACTTACTGAAGACGCTTAACAAGGGACTTACTAGAGGATGAGAATCATGTTTCGCTTGGGCCGTCAACATCTTCAGTTTGTTTTTTGTGCATGTATGTGGTTGTTTTGGTTTTGGGGGTTTCAAGGAGAGAGTAGAAATATTTGTGCCATACAAACTACTTCCAAAAAAATGTCTCCAGTCCAAGGAATTTGTTTACTGAGTAGGAGCTGTGCTGTTGGGCTGTAAGCGTTGTGGGGATTTGTTTCTATTACCGTATATGCTAGTATCCTGCCCGTTGATCAGGCTGGCCAACATGCTGAGTTCTTGCCCATATTCTGTCTTGTTCTGCCCTTTCTTCTAGTATTTTTTTCCAGCTTTTAAAACAGTGTTTCTGGACTTTGGAAGTTTTAATCAAACTTTCTCTCTCCTCAGCAGCCCATCCCTCTTCTATCAGGAACTTGAACAAAGATTATTAGATGCCTACACATTCAATTGATTCATTTTTTCCCAGTTCCCTCAAGGGCCCAAGCTAGTCCTCCACACTTCATGTAACAATAGATGCAGATTTTTGTAACATTTTCTCTCCTTATTGCTTTGAGTAGTAAAAGAGTTTCAGGTCACAAGAATTAATGTTCCTAATTGATATTTGAAGTAGGACTCACTAAAACAAATTGAGCTGCTGACACCTCATACCTATTATTATTCCAGACGAGTTGCAAACTTAAGTAGGCATCACTTCATCAGGATTATGAAGGTCACAGCTTGCTTAGTGCTCAAGTAAGTGGAGCACAAGCTGAGACAAAATTTGGCCAGTAGCATGAACTTGTGATGTTTGATTTTTGGAGCTCTGAGCCACCATACTGGGATACGGAAATTAAACCTTTAATGTAGCCGGAGATCACCAATGAAGTGCTTATGGCATGCGCTCTTCCCTTCCTCCTGTGGGAGCACCAGATTAATGTACAGGGGTGAGCAGGTCCTACTGTAGTTATAAATTTGCCAAGTTCATCCCCGCAGTTACTAGATCAAGGTCTGCAGATTTTAGTATTCTCATTCTCTTGTATGTGTTATCTCTTTGCCCTTCATGTTTTTGTTTCGCATGTATTAATATCAAAATCTATTGCACCATAGAATCTGCTCTTCTATACCCTGTCTCACTTCTTCCTCCCATAGCTCTAGGACATCTACCTGTACCTGTGGAAAAGCGCTTTAATCCTAGCACTGCGTACTCAGCACAAGTTTGGAGTGATATCACACAAGATCGTCCATCTTCTCTGTGCTGCTGTGGGTCAGACTTTGTCATTGAGCATGAAATTAAGTAGCAGGTTTGATTTCTTAATGAGGCTTGCAATTTTCTTTTGACAAAAGTGGAATTGTTTGGGTTTACGTAGATAATCCACGGACTCTTCAGCGACACTATTCCTCCTCAACAACTTCAAAACATTTGAGTTTAATATTAATTTAGAAAAGCAAATTACTTTAATAATGGAATGTATGAACAATAGTCTAATCTGTTCAGCAGGCTGGTGTATTTTTTCATTGATTTCTATATTAATATTGGAGCAAAGACAGTAATTTCTGGTGCTTTTACAGCTGTGAAAACATGCTTATTGCAAAAAGAGACTAAACTGTACCAAAGGACTCACTGTGCCAGCAATATTTAATTCTTCATTGTAGGTCCACTGTTTTAAACATCTGTCCCTCATTTAGTATATTTTTAATACAGAATTTTTAGTGTGGGCAAAAATGTAACTGTTTATAGTAAGATGCTTTCTCTGCTACTGAGAAAAAAGCAACATAGGATTCTATGAGAAACAATATTTTTAATGATTTATAGGATTTGGGTCATTGGCCTTAAACTTCCATAAAATAGTAAGTCATTTTTATTGAAACAAACACGTTTCTAAGAACATGAATGTGGCCAATAAAGGAAGTTTCTGTGAAGTAAATATGGAAGCTGGAAAGGGAAAATTACTATGTAGCCCCTGTATTCTGCTGCGCATTGTGCATAAAAAGGAAATCATTGAGTTATTTGGGCTGAGGCGAGTAGGTGCAGCAGTCTCCTGCAGTAAAAAAGAAGAATTAGGAAATGAGTTGCGTGTGAAAGATACTGAGGTTATGGCCACCTGAAGTAATTATTAATGTCCTGCATAGAATTGTTCAGGTTGGAAGGGACCTTGGGAAGTCATCTAATCCCATCTAAAACACGTCTTCAGATGGCGTGTGATGAGAATGTTGGAAAGACATACTAGAGTCTTGCTGTGAGTTACAGTCTATCAGCTTGTGTAGGGACTGGCTACAGAAGAGAGCACCATGTGTACAGTGTAATTGTTCCACAGTAGTGTAATTTCCACTATCATATTCTGGAAAAGCACTTAAGTGAGTGACTCTTCAGAGCTTTTTATGCATGCAAAAATTAGAAAATCCTTGTGCTAGCTTGGCTGATGTGTTTTACTGTGGATATGTAACTTTTCTGTAGGGGTGAATACAGAAGAGTAGTCCGTTTGGTTTGGTTTGGTTTTTTTTTTTAAACTCTTGATGTCTAATAGTCCTTTTTGTTTTGGTTTGGTTTAAACTCTTGATATTAAACTTAGATTTACACAGCATCCCTGTGTAACATCCCTACAGTACATTAAACAAGTCCACACAAAAGCAGAAGAAAACACAGTGGTTGTTATGTACTAATGTAAACTTCAAAATGCATGGCAAGTGCCCACGCCCATCTCATTTAAGTATTTATCAGAAATGCGATGTAGATGAATTCCTCCTTTCCACAGGTATGAGACTGCCTGACTTATTTATGAAAAGAGGGCTTAAATTTTCATCTGTAACAGCACAAAAAAGGTCTACCATTAACTGTTTGTCCTGCAGTAGTGGTGCTTGGGCACTAATCACCTTGTTCAGGTGGCATTTTGCTAGATCAGCCTGCTAGAGTTAGCCTGTGGATGAAGATGTTTTATCCTACAAGGTGGGAAAATAAATACTAGATTTGCTATTTTGATTTGTAAAATGAAGAGGTCAGAAAGGGAAATCTGTGTTGGGACTCAAGAGTTTAGCGGTGAGACTCACTGACATCTTAATCACTAGGAAAAATCTGTTTGTGTAGGAAGAGTGCTTGAAATTATATCCACTGATACATTTAATACTGCTTTCATTTGTTCTTGTATTACATCTCAGTATAATTTATTGATAGGGATTTACACTCTGTGTCTTAGATGAAGGGACTGTCTGAAAGAAGGAAAATCGTTTGGCTCGTATTAACGCTGCCTCAGCTATACCTTCCTTTGCCTACTTTGTACAGGTATATTACTGCCTCTGAAAACGGACTGAAAAAGGGCTAAACTGGGAACCTTCAAAAACCAGGCAAAACGCTGCTCTTTACCCAGGAAATGTTTCTTGGTTCTGTATGGCTTTTGTTGCATTGGCAGGGTTTTACCAACATAATAGAACAGGGCAGAAAAAGGAAATCTGTCTGAATTTATATCCAGACAGTAAATATGTTTGTTGTTTTTTTTTTTTTTTTTTTAAAGAAAATTTTTGTTCCCTTTGTACAGGTACATGAGGTCAATGTGAACTATGGGAATTCAACATCTTTTATGTTTGGGTGTTTTTTGTTTTTGTTTTTGTTTTTTTTTTAAACAGATCTGTTCTTACAGTTTTCAGTGATGTGGTATGTGGATTAAAATTGCGCACTTTTTAGTGATGTACCTAACTTCAGAACATGCAAGTTAAAAAATCAAAACATTCAACAGTACACCTGATGTAGATGATAATGTACTAGCAAAGGAAGCCAGAACGTGTCCCTCTTCATTTTCCAGAAGTGTTTTGGAAAAAGTCCCACAAGTGTTGGCAGGCTTCATATCTTAGTGGAAAGCCATGTCATTCATTTTCCTTTCAGAGTTAATGCATCACACAAACAAGGGATTATAAACTGAGGATTTGTTTCAATGAATGCTATGGTGTTGGTTTATGAACAGCCTTTAAGGTAAATTTGTAATTATTTCAAATGAAGTAATTATTTTGTGAACAGTAATTATTATTCTACATGGAAGAGGTAAAAGAAGGTGTGATGTATTTTAGAAGACCCATTTTCAGTTGCATTTCCAATCACTGGAAACTATTAAAAAAAAGTATATTTAACAATTTGGGAAGACTTGATGTTAACTAAAAATATGACATCTATTTTTTGTAATATGCCAGGCATACTTTTGTTGAGGCAGCAATCATTCACAGGTTGTAATGTTTAGAAATTTGTGAAAATATGTCAAAGACAATAATCTGTTTTCTTTTGAATTTTAGACCATTTATGTACACTCCCCTAGGGTCTCATTTCAAAGAATAGATGTAGAGAAAAGTATAAATGTACATCTCTGAAGATGGCCAGTGTGGGCAGTTTCTTCTAGGAACCCTGCCCACAAATCCTGAAGCGGAGTATGGAATCATGAGGATGTGGTCAGGACCAAAATCCCAGTTCAAAGATGTGTAGGCAGGCTTGGGGGACTGCTGAGGTAGGAATTGTGTTTGAAAATTCCTGTTATTGGCAATCTGGTCCCCTCTGCTAGGCCTCTGTCCTCATAGGAGTGCCAGGATTAGGCCTGCAGCTGTACAGACTTAGTCACTAATTAAGAGAACCTGATTTTAATGGAGTTACATCCAGGGTTAAAACTCCATATGAAGCCAATTGAGAGATTCAGAGGTCCTGACTCAATTCAGACTGCTGTTGGGATCACCAAAAACTTGTCAATGGTAAGACTTACGTGCCCTTTTGTAAGGATATCTAAAACAAATAAAAACTCTCTGAATTCTCTTTTCATGTAAAACTGGAAAAAGAAGAAAAGGTTTCCCATCCCTTGCTACCATATGCATGGATAACTGCCGTTCACATACTTGTTTCAAACATTATAGATAAACAAAATATCTCTAAAGTATCCCAGTACTAAGGATCTCGTCTGTACCAGGCTCAGCAACATGTTTCAGTGCGTGTTTCCATTTGACCATACTGCAAGATAACATTTGTGAAGCAGCTCCGATGTAATAAAAAGTGCTGATTTCATAGTAGATTGTAAATTACAAGCTCTGTGTCAAATTTAGCTGCTCTTCGGAGGTAAAAATGGAAGCAGAGAAAATTAAGAGCCCAGTATAATTAAACATCTTTCTGAACTGTTGCATTTTATATATTATGTTAGTTTTCAAAGGTGAGGGCCAAAGTAAATGTTTGGCGTTCGCTCTTGGCGCTGTGGCACGGCAGAGATTGACGTGCGTTTACGGTTCCATCATGGACATTGGAAAAACTCCGCTCACCGTTGGGAGGAATGCGCTTGGCGCTGAGTCAAATGCGCAGCGTGGAAGCATTTGCCCAATTAGTGTTTTAACAGCTGCTTAAGGTTTGTTTCAATGGGAAGAAAATTATTGAGCACAATTTTATATAATTAGTAGAGCATAAAACACGTGGTGTGTCTAATTAAATGTTTAAAACTATTGACATTACGTAGCTACTGTTGAAGTAAACGAAGTGGAAAATCGTTATGATTTTTTCAGTTGGTAAATTACTTCACAATATGCTCAAAGGCCCATTTGATAAGATGAACTCAATCCTGATGCGGAATGATGAGCACCAGGGCCTTTTCACACCCCACAGGTATGCGGAGGTCTCACCAAGTTAACTGGTGTGACTGGTTGGTATTTCAGGGCTTTCAAGTCCTGCCAGCATGTGCTCCGCTCTTCAGAGCACGCTGTGTGAAGTGCAAGTATGTCCCGCTCCTTTGGTTTGCAACTCCTTTATCCAAAGGGTGACAAACTGTGCATTGTAGAGCTGAAGCCCTCGCTTTCTGATCCCAAAACAATAAAGCCATTGAGTAAAGACCCAGCAGGCCCTTACAAAAGGAGTTTGGAATTGCAAGCAAATTTGCTCTTAAAAGCTGTTGTATTTCACAGGTTGCCGTTGTTGAAGTATTTGGCCTTTGTTTTGCAGTTCTCAAGATAGATATGAAAATGTAATTATGTATCATGCAACATCAGTTGCGCAATTAATTTAAATCCAGTTGCATTATCTGGTGTTTCTATCCAAGCTTCTATCCAAACTTACCACATCCATGCTCTCATTTTTATTTACAGGAGTATTGAACAATGTTGACAGTGAAAACAAACTTTTGAAATGAATTTTTTCCCCATTTGAATCAATGCAGCTTTCATCCAGCTGCTACTTAATGACACACTTTGTCACATACAACACTTATTTCAAATGCAATAAAGAAGAAATAGCACAAAAGCAGGGAACGATATTTAATTCCAACTGTGGCACTCAAACCCAGCAAAGACAACAGAATAACACTGAATTTACACTGGGCTAACTGAGGGTTCACCCAGTCTTTTTCTATTGCGCATTTATAGCTCTACAAGCCAAGTTTATCATTCTATAGCATATTTTTAGTAGCTGTCAATGTAACCGTTAAATGAACATGTGCATAGTGGAGAGGTAAACGCTCCCTAAAAGAAATTATATTTCAGGGAAATAAATTAAAAAAAAAGAGCAGTTGCCTTTTTTGGTTCTATGGTTTTGCATCTGATTGTTCATTTGTTTTTATGATCTTCAGGAAACTGAGAAGTAGGGTTAAGCTGTGATTACAAGTTTGCATAAAACATGCTAGCACTGCCTGCCCCAAAAGGCAGCAGATCACTCTTCTGGTGAGGTAGAGTTGAAAATGTCATTACTCAGTGTCTTTCCTCCAACGGCTGGAAAAAATACAGAAGCCCCATGTGTGAAGTACTGACTAATTCCTCTTTACGATACAGGTGCAAGCCCATAGATTGAGGGGGAGGTACAATTTTGAATCTTCTAGAATGAGGAGGAAGTTCTACTAAAAGTGATGTGGGATTTATACCAGGGAAGGGCAAATGACAGTAGCTCTTCCCTTTCCAGGGCCACCATCAGCCTGTTGTGCAAGTGTTAAGGCAGGCTCCCCTTATAGACACTGTAGTGCCTTTGGTGATGGCTCACACTGCATAGATCCAAATCCAGCAGTATCTGGAATGGTCTAGTAGACTTTGGATTCCCCAAGAAAACAGATTTGCAGTTAGTTACTGCTGCTGAGCCTTCCTATTTCTTTTCTCAGTAAGCCTTTTACTCCTGAAGGCATCCTATCCAAGAGCTTAAAAGAGAAGAGGTTATTCTTCCTCTTATATAAGAGAGAGAAAGAGAAGGGGGCAAGTATGTATAAGCCAGACCTACTTCCTAGAAAACAAAACCTTTTAGCTCATTTCTGTCAATAACTGGAATTCTACTCAGGTACTCACTGTCTTAAAAACTCTCTGGTATGGCAGGGAAAATGATCTATATTTTCCTGACATACCTCAAGCACAGTAAGAAGTCCATCTTTTTTTTGAGGAACCCTTTCAAACTTAAATGATTTTATCTGTTATTTTAAATTTGCTAAGATAATTTTTATAACTACACTGGTGACTTCAGGAAGAGCACAAGTGGTCATCCTTCACAAGACCACGGGAAACATGGATCTGCAGAAGTCTGTTGCGTGTTTTCAGTGTGGGGCTTTTGGAAGGCTGTAGCAGAAGCATCAGGGCTGTGTGCTGAAAGAGTTAATTTTCAAGTTCACCATGAGCTGTGTTTACTGATCCTTTCTTATTCCTTTGTGATAATTGGCACCTCAGATTCTCTACTAATTAATTGGGTTGCAAGGGGCAGGTGGCGCCATTCTATTTTGATAATCCCTGTCAGCAATGTCTGTATAATCTCTTTGTTTAATTAAAATGAATTTGTAATAGGGGTGCATGAACTTGCAACAGTTGGTTTGGTGTTTTTTGTTTGGTGGTGTGTTTTCCCTCCCCCCTCCTCTCCCTCCCTCCTGGCTTGGCTTGGCTTTGCTTCAGTAGGCAGTCACTGCTGGGGGGCAGTTCTGCAGTTGTGGCACTGGCACAGTCCGTGTGTTATTGTCACTCTCCAGTCTCTTTGGAAACGTCTTACCTCATTAACACTTCCTAAGCCATTTATTTTGAAACAGTTGGGGTTTTTTGTTTTGTTTTAACAAAGAACATATCTGTAAAGAGATTTCTTCCTAGTTTAAGTTTAAAAACAGTTCAGAAGGTGCACTGAGGATTAAAATTATTTCAGTTAAAAACATAATATTTAACCATTGAAACACATTACTGTGATGTTTTATCAATTCATTGCTCATATATCTCCATGGTCCTGACAAAAATTTAAAGCAAGCAAACAAAAGCCAATGCCAAAAGCATTGCCTATCTTGAGTCAGTTCAGGCAATATGAGCAAGGGTCAACTATTTTTAGCACTTGCTCACTGAGGATGAATTTCAGAATGGAGAGCTGAAGCTTTAAATTTCTGCTAAGACATACACAGTTTCAGTGTGTGTTTTATTACAATTATTGAAAGTTTTTCGTGCCAACTGCAAATACAGAAGTGGATTGTAAACTTCATCCTTGAGGAGGCTGCGTGGGTCAGAAGGTCCCCACCTTCTCCAAGGACCTCCCTGGTGTTTTGTCTAGCTCGTCTTCACATTCCAGAGCAGAGGACAGAAAGTTGCAGGAGTTGGAACAAAATACAGGATTTGTTTTACAAATACTTTAAGGGGGATAAGAAGGTGAAGGATAGATGCTGAAGGCTTCCTATGCCATGGAGGACATTTTACATTGTGTGCTCACCTCCTCCAGTGGCCTGACAGCTCACTTCTGCTGCTGCTGTTCAAGAGGAAAACTATATTCTTTCCTTTTTTTTAATCTATGTCTGTACAGGAGGCGTGCTGGAGCCTAGCAGAAATAGGAATCCTAATTTTGGCCAAAGTTTAACTGCTAATAGGTCGCTAAACCAGTCTGTCAAACTCTTGTAGTAATGTGAATGCACACACTTGCCTAGAATCTAAAAGACAAAAAAAAAAAAAAAAACAAAGCAGTGTTATGTAGTAGTTTAATTACATTACCGCTCCCCCTGTGTTCAGGATGGGGCAGGTCAGGAATTGATGGTGGCACTCGTTGCTTCTTTATGTTTATTTGAAAAGGGTGGCACAAAAGATCACTTCTTCAGTGGCATCTGTCTCAGCATTTCCTCAGACCCCTACAACTCTCCTGTTGCAGGTATTTTTCCCTATTACATTTGACGTGTTCACTTGCATTTTGTGCTGAAGCCACACATCCAGCTCATTTTCCTGTGGTGTGTTTTACTAGTGACACAGATAGGTGGGAATATCGCTGTTGTATACCTACAGACCTTGGGAATTCTACGATGCCGCCAGCGTGGCGATGCAGGGTATGTTTCCTGCTGCCTTTCCTGCCCGTTCCTTTCCTGGGCTGTCTCCCTGAGATCCTTCCTCCCTCTTATTGAAAAAGCAGCTGGTGGCTCAGTATGAGCAGTTAAGGTCAAACAACACTCCAGTCGTCTGTCAGCAATCATCGCACCCGGGGAGTCAACTCACATGCAAGAGATGAAGTCCTAAAGGTACAATGAAGAATGGTTTAGAAAGTCCCACTTGAAAGATTTTTTTTTTTTTTTTTAATAGATGGCAGTGAATTAGCATTTTTAATGGGAGACTGAAGGATAAGCAGGCAAACTTGTCAGCATCCCCCTGCAGTGCTCTGAATGGGTGCACAGAGCTGCCAGCATTTGTAACCTCATCATTAGCCTCCCAGTAATTGTTCTTTGTCCGATATCCCTAGGGTCCACACTCAAGTGATCAAATGAAAAATTTCTGCTTTCGTGCAAGAAAGCAAAACTAAGTTTCTAGTTCTCATCAAGTCAGGGAGAAGTTTGAAAATGTGATTTCCAAAAGCTTGAAGACTAGCATGAAAAAAAAATCAAGAAATTCTTGTGGTCAAATCATCTGTGTTTTTAAGAGTGTATCTGAAGCTACGAATGGGCTCTTACTATTAAGTGAAAATGAAAACATAAAATGATCACTGTGCAAACAATTGCAGGGTGCTCTTACCTCTCCTGAAAATCCCAGCCTGCAAAGATGCAGGCACTTTTCCAAATGTATAGGTATTAGTGTATAGCAATGTGGATCTTATTGCTACAGTCGTAAGCTGTTTGGTCGCTGTTTGCCCCTTTGCCAAAAGGGCGCTGTGCAATGCCTACTTGGCAAGGGAGAGGAAATTTCAGTTCTGTCCTGGCATTTGATGAGCTTCGTACTCAAAAGAACTTTTGCAACACAGCAAAAAGCAATCCCCAAACTTTTCTGGAACTGGAGATGCATCCACAGATTTGCCTGCATCACAGAAATTGTTAGATTTTTCTATTGTAAAATTGTACCTTTGAGGTACAAGGCTGTGCAGATGTCTGAAACAGAAAAATATCTCAATGTATAGTGGCAGAAAAAAAAAAAAAAAGCTGAAATCTCAAAAAGCTCAAAAGGTCCAAACTAATCTTTTCTCCAAATTGTCATTGAGCGTAACAACTAGGGATCAACTTAGCAGCATCTAGCCCTTACAGATGGTGTCTACTGCAGTGTGTTTCTTTTTCCTGTTAATTAAGAGTAATTAAGATGCTATTGTGTGAAGGTGTGTCTTCAAAGTTGTGTCTGGGCTCCTCACTCTTCTGCCTTATTAGTACATTGCACGTAATACTGATAGCCTTAACGGTTTTGCTGAGCTCTGTTTGTTTGTGAGTCCAAATGAAACATTGGGGGAGTTGAAACAACTTCTGAGACACGTGAAGAGCTCTCTTATTTGGGGAGTTAATTGAATTCCTGTCCCTCTGGCTTTAGATGACAGATTCCCAGGCAATTTAATGGTGTCTTTACAAATACCTCCTCATTGTGACTATTATGTATATGCAGTGTTAATTAATAGACTCACAATTCAAGTTATGATGTTGGGTTTCTGAGACATGTATGTAATATACACAAAATATAATAATATGGATGACTAACATGGTATTTCAGGTACCTCCGTTGCTCCTATTTTGAGCGTCTCAGGTTTCATGGTTTAGTTAGGGTCCTTTTCGTTCCAGACTTAGTTACTTCTAGATTGCCAGAGACAAGTACGAACACATTTCCTCCTGATTACTCTGTAGAATAGAGATGGAAACTACTAAAATGCAGCATTTAACTTGCGAAAATCCAGCTTTGAACATGAATCATCATATATGGTCGTTTCTGTCCAAGTTTTAATATGGCAAGACCTGAGTACCTCCCAAAGTAATCTTTCTCTTCTGCTAACTGTTAGCAATAGCAGGATAGTCATTCAGTTGCAAAGACTATCTTGCAGTCTTTGAAAGAATTGCATGAATGGTAAGAACTGAATAAAAATTACTCATGCCACAGAGGATTAAATGCCTTCTGGGAACAAGGAATTCCATATCTGAAACATGATTCTCTTCTTGCTCAGATGCCTTGAAATCTAAGTCCATTTCTGTGGTTTATATGTACTTGCTACAGAGAATCTGGCTTTGCTGATATGAAAGCAAGGAGTTAATGCTGTCAAATGGTCCCATTTAATTGCACTACTTATGTCTCCCATGTAGATTGTAAATAATTATTTTTAAGTTGAGGCTTGTGATGTACAAGGTGAGAGTCATCTGGAAGTTTTACTGGGAGCAATTTCCCTCTCGCAGTCTAGGATGTAGGTACTAAGGAAATTCTATTCTCCCCTGCCCCATAAATTCAGCAGTTCAGAGGAAAAAATATATCAGATATATTATATAGAAGATCAGCACTTGAATAAGTAATTGGTAGGGTAAAAAAGACTGAGCAGTAGGAAAGACTCATACAGTTTTATGGGGAAGGCACAGAAGAAGCTACATGAAAAATTCTACAAATCAGTTTAGAGCAATAAAAACGGTAACTTCTCCATTTACTGACAAAGTTATTTGTCAAAGCTACTGACCCCAACGGATGGACATTATGTAGCCAGTAAATGTGACAAATCATATTGTAGATTATTAACTTAGATCGTTTCTTCTCCATGTCATAGGTAGTGGAATTACAACTCGTCAAAAACTGATATTTTGAGCTGGCAAATACAGTGGCATTGTAGATGCTGTCCTCTTGGCAAGAAACAATCTTCCTAAGTGATATTGTGATAAATCCATTTGGGCAACTGTTACACAGGCTCATACTGTAGAAACTCCACTCCTCTTTCTTGCAAGATTGTCTCTGACTATTTGAATGCTCACTATTCCCTTATACATAGTGCCTGACGCAGACTTCTGTGAGTTACGTGTTCAGCCAAGGTCAATATTGCATGTTGATTTTTGCCAGGAGTTGATTCATGATAGGTCTTAGATATGAAAGCTCGTGCCTTTTTTGTTGCTCTGTAAATATATTGAGTTGAATCTCTAATACTGATGGCTATTGACTTTTATTTGTTTGTTGTCTTTTTTTAAGGTCTGAGTGCCCTAAAGTCTTAGTAGAGATTGAAACTATTCAAGGTCTTGTAGGATAGTTCCCTTAAATTTGTCAGTAGTTGCTTTAGCAATGTTTTTTGGAAAGAAAAAAAAAAAAATCTGAGTCTTCAACCAGCCTTATGAGTCCATTTATCAAGAATTAAAATTAAGACTAACAAATTACTGAAGTGATCAAGATGCTGAATCATGCAACATATGAGTTTTTGAGTAAGTACTACACATTTTGGATTTGTTTGGCTTATGGATGAGGGTGAGTCTCCTAAACTGTCAAGGTTTTAAATCTAAATTCTCAGTGTATATCAGTTTTATCCTAGGGACTATTTGGCATATTCTCTCTCTTTTTTTTTTTTTTTTCCTCCTGCTACAGGCAAGCTCTCAGCACCAGGACATAACCTTGATTCTGGGAGCCTATTGTATACATTACTGTTATTGCAGGATTATTGCCTATTCAATATTTGGCCGGGATTCAAGGTCACAGCCACTCTGGCAACTGAGAGTGACCACACTTGGCCAGCGGACGGCTTGCCTTTCGCACTCACGCACCACGGTGTGGCCTCTTATGGCCTTTCTCGTGCTCCTCAGTGGGGTGCATTACTCTTCCATAGCCAGTTCTTTCTGCTGCCTTTGAGATAGCTTGCTATTTGCCTCTGGCTTTGAGACCATATTTGCATCCTAGGCACATGCATGAAGTACCATCTCAGTCTATATATTTTAATCATTGTAGCACAGCAATCCTAAAGCAAAATACTCTCATTGGAATAATGGCCGTTTAGTTATCAGAGAAGGACTATAGTAAACGCTTTCAAGCTGTATTTGCATGTCACTGAGAAAGTTTAGGGTAGTACTCATAGTGTTTTAAGAACTATCAAAGAATTGCAATAATCCCCTATAAATTTGCAATTAGGATATTCAAATAGCTACATTTCATTATGTCAGTTTTCAGACTTGTGTTATAAACTTATGCAAGCTTATAGGCGCGAAGGAAGCAAGTAGAACCACTTTCTTTATATTAGCCTGTGTCCCAGCAGGGTTAGAGGGCTTTTCAATCCAAGATGAATGATAAGTACCTCATTCAGATCCCCCTTTACAAAGCTATTTGTGTGTATGCTTGAATAGCTCTTGAGAACACGAAAGAAAAGATGGGACCAACCTGTTCATGTCATGTTACTTCAGCCACTGAATAGGCTTGTGGTTACTGCCCCATCTATCTGGGGAAAATCCCTTGCAGAGGTTTTAAAGAGATCGTAATCAGCCGTAAGGTGATATGTGAAAAGGATCACCAAAACCACCTATAGAAATTTGAAGCACTAAAGAGGCAAACACTGGAGACAGAAAATGCAGACAGCACAGCTACTGTATTGATTTGTTTTTTTCTGGAATTAGAAACCCATTCTTCACTTAAAATTAGTGATCAGCAGGTGCTGGGTCACCTGGTTCATGATCCAGACACCACTTTTCCCACTCTCATCTGGGTGTGGGCAGGCCAGATGCACTGCACTGGTGCACTGCGGTCCCTTCCCTGCCACCTTCTCTTCTGGGGGATCTCAGCAAGATGTGTATCTGCCCTCTTGCTAAATACAGAATTCCCCCCATCGTAGTACAGAGGAATTGGTTGCAAGAATAACATGCCTTTTGGGTGTCTCTGCATGAAGGTGAGGCCTGTTGTGGCCAAAAAAGCATTAGCATCTCTGGTTCAGGTTGGTTGTTGGGTGCAGCAACCTTCTGAAGCTGCACAGAAGCACATCTCAACCGATGAGCAGAGGGGAAAAAAAAAAAAAAGCTGACATTTAAAAAGCTGTCTTTCAGCATGAGCAATCAGGGAAACACTTTTCCCAACCCAGGATCAGACAGGTAATAAGGAGGTTTTGTTATATGCTATGGTATTTATGTGTGAGCTCCTGGTGTATAGGTTAGTAAAGCTGATCAGACCATAGCAAATGCCTGTGGAGATGTGGTGATCATCAGTGATCAATATGTAACCTGAGCTCAAAATCAGAAGGGTCTGTTAACTTCAGTAGGCTGCTCATCTAATCTTAAGTATCAGAAAGCAAATTCGCAATAAAATAATTGACATCATCTCTAGCTTATATTTGGGCCCTGTAGCACCCCTAACCTATGCTGGAAATTCTTAGTCCGCATGACCAGCATTGTAGATTATAACACTGAGCTCCCTTACATTGCTGAACTCCAGGTCAGTACATTGATAAACTAGGATGCAGACAGATGTTTGCTGCTGGAACAGATGTGCTGGTCTTAATATATTACTGCTTATCTGCTGATGATTACTGCCTTTCTCCTCAAGAGAGGTGGCAAGATCATGGAGTGCTGCTCATCTGCTTTGGTATAAGCTCGGATATCTTGCCTTAAGCTGCTGCTGAAGGCTGTTTAAATTAAGCCCAGCTGACTTGTCTGTGAAATAGATGGGGGTCTCGCACAGTTCACTCTAGTTGGTGTTTTGTAAAGAACAATAACATTTCAGCAGAGACAGAAACAGATGTGATAACTTTGTGTGACTTAAAAAATAGCAAAAAACACCTCGTAAGAAGATCGCTGCCGTGATCTAGATCAGGAAGATAGGAAGGGACATTGCTGTTACATTGTATGTACCTACAAAACGACCGTTGACTTAATAAACCATGTATCTTCCTAGTTCATAAGTCTTTAAAGTCATCTTAATCAACCCTTAGGGTTCCTGAAGCTTGGAGTCAATTGAAAATATTTCAATTTTCTCATTTTTGTTAGCAGCATTTACAAAGCATACAGATTTGTATAGTAGCTTCCTCTATTAGTTGTGCTGCAGCTCCACACAGAAGTTGAGAAGCAGTATGTTTTCAATTAGGAAAATAAGTAGTGGACTTAAAGAAACAAAACCAATGCTTCACACATATTCCCTAGATTTCAAATAGAGAATGTTTCTTTAATACAGATCTGATTTTGGAGCTGGGAGCAGGGCGTATATTTCAAGAAATGCCAGAAATATCTACTTATGGGAGGCTGTGTGGTACTGTGGCCAGTGTTTGCAAGAAAAAAATGTAAACATCTTAAAGATAAAATATTATGTGCTTCCTTAAAAAGTAAAGGGTGTTTAATTTGTAATGTTGCACGCTTAAATGAATGGAGGTAAGAATATACCGCTAATTGGTGTGACAATTCAGTGGTACTGACCATTTTTATGTACTTAGCTTGTGTCCCATTCAGTTCTACTGTCTGATTCCACAGGATCATTTAAAAAATAATAAACACCTGAACATTTAAAAAATAAGGTTGGGCTATTTCTTAAACAGTTCTTAATACACTGTCTCAGCTGTAAAAGTAGCTTAGAAGTGCTTCTGGAGGTTTCTTGCTTTAAGGTTAGGGCATTATGTTCATGTATTGTGTCGACTGCCTGCATGAGTTGCTGCAAAGTTCATTATACTGCTAAGGCTGTCAGTGGTATTTATGGATATTCATGTGCAGTGAACCCTTGAACCTGAGCTGGTCATCTGAGCATTGCTTGTAGTTAGAGTTGTGTTTATGCTTAACATTGGTAGCAGTATTTAATTGCTCCCTAGGAAAAATAATTGCAGTTTGAACTCAGTCGTATAGTAGACAAGGGATTGTGAAAACGCAAGGCTCAGAGGAAGGATCATCCTTCTTATACGAGTATTAATTATTAGACTTTCGTTTTCAGACTCCTGTTTCTAGAGTTTGGAAATGAACGTGGACCAAGTATATAATTCAAACTGCATGGTGTCCCACTCCCATTAAAATTAGTAATGGCAAAAATTGCGTTATGGAATTAATCCTATTTAAAAATATTTTCCAGGCGTTTTTCATGTCAGCTGCAAACGGGAGAAAGGGTGATGATGCCATTTTGCAATGGAGAGGAGTGGAGAACTCGCCTTATACTCATCTGAAGAATTTCTGATTCAAAGTATTGCAATCTTATCCCTGCTAACGTTTCAGTTCTCATAATATAATATCAGATGAGAAAATCCCGCGTAACGTCTGGTATGTCAGCAGAACTGTTATGGTTCTGAGCCTGGTGGTGGTATACGTGTCTTCAGAGTTGCATTTTAGAGCTCTCCTGCCAGTGTAAAGGGAGTTTATGTTTCTGTAACTCTAGTGGGGATTCCTTTGGCTTGACACAATCCCGGGAATGTCTTTCAAACCATGTACATACACAGAACAGATGGCTTTCATGGGAAGCAGGAACTACCGTTCAGCATGTAAGACTTTTTTTGCGTTTCTTGGTAGCTTTCTAACTTGAAATAATTCTTCCACAGATACTATGTAATGGGAACGATGTCTGCATTCTCTCTTTCCCCATCCCTCTCTTCCCTCCCCCCGCCCCATCACGTTCAAGGAAAAATGCTTTTCTCAGATTCCAAGGGTAGGGTTTTCTCCAAGCTTTAAATTCAGTAACTGCCGAATTTAAGCGTTTGGAATGAATGCCGAATGGCTGAAACTAAGCCTTAACGGAGAATTTGACAATACAGGGTGCTGTTTCCTTCCTCTTGGGCATCAATGCAATCTGAGCAAAACTCAGAAATGTAATTATTGACAGAAACATAGCTGCATACGAAAAATCATTTTTAGAATGTAATGCATTTTGTTTGTAATTCGATTAAATATCATCATTTTGTAATATCATATAGCAACATCAGTGAGTGATATGTTGTGATAGAATATGATATGAAGTGACCACATAAGAAGATAATTAAAGATCATGTTTTATGTAATTTTCAGACTCTTGCAGTTAAAACGTTGTCACCATAAATGGATAGTTAAATAATAAATTGGCTACCCCCTGCAAACATTGACTCATTAAATAGCTCTGCTTTCTTATAACTATGCGTTTGCTTTCCAAATCTTGTGGTCTTATAGGAAATTAGCCTTTTTTTGGTCACAGAATAGCAGTAAATTGAATTGCTTCTGCTTCTGTTGTGTTACCCACTTCTCTGCGCTCTTGTCAGTCTGGCACTCAGTTTCTCATAGATTTTGTTAATAGTTCTGTATCTTGATAAAAAAGATGAGAACAAGCAACCAGATAAAGGAAAACAAGACAATTTCAAAAATTTGGTGTGTAGATATTTTTGTAATAAAATCAGGATTTGACCTTGAAAACATTTCCTAGTTACTACAAAGACAAAGAACAGAAGCTGTAAGTTAATATTCAGCTGCCTGTACAATAATCCATTACAACCTAGTATTATAGAGATAAAATAAGAGTAGTCTATTGTAATTCTTTAATTGAAAATGTATCATTGTGGAATTGTTACTTGGATACCACTCATATTCTTATGGAAATGTGTTTCCTTTTATTAGCAGGTCGATTTATTTGATGATATTACAGAATTGTAGGTTAATTTTAATCTACTAACCTTGTGTCATGTTGATACTGTCCAGCTACATGCTTGAAATAAGCACGTGACTTCTAGTGTCTAGTTCTTATTTTCTATCTGGATATTTGCAAGTGCTGAGATTAATATATTATCTACAGCCAGAGAAATAAATTAGCACATTTTGGAGAAGGTACATACAGAGAATATATCTACAACAGATCAGCCAAAATTAATGAAAACAGTGGCAAAACTGAATCTAGACACGAGGTACTTATTATGTTAGATCTGAGTGAATATAATAGGAATTGAGAGCATAAAACTATAATGTCTGTCTGAATCATGTCTCTTGAAGATAGTGGGGAATTGTTCAAGAAAAGAAGTTGCATTTCTGTGTTTGCTTTAGTTGTATTAGATTTGGGAGTCTCCCATCACCTTCTAACTTTCATCTGAGAGTATGAGAATTACGACGGCCTGGTGATGGTTTATGGTCATTGAGAGACAATGAAGATACCAGACTTGCATCAGCACATGAACTGACCATGCAGATATTGCTGAATCATCCCAGCCAAACAAAAATTACAGGCGCTATACTTTAGCCTTTGTCTTGCTTGGATGTTTTGGTAGAGGCAGATGGAGTTGCATAGGAGGCAGGAAAAAAAAAATCTTTGCAACTTCAGTTACATTTGGGGAGTTCAGTGGTAGAAGTTTAATGAGCTCCCAAGAGCCTCCTCCAATACATCAGTGAGTGGCCCGTGCCAGCCCAGTGTGACTTCATGGAATAAACATATCAGTACAGTTTTAGTGTATGCATATGCTGCTTTTTGGAGATTGGGCAAAATTCCTTTTGTGGTACAGAGCTGCCAAGGGCCAAGCCATTGTTATGGATTACCTGAGCAGCCCTTTAGGCGATGAGTGACTGAGGCAAGTTCAGCATCATAAAACCTGTGTGATAATTACTGGGCTAGTTATTCCTGACCAGAGCAAGCTCTTATTTTGGTTGCAGTGAGTGGCTGGGAGCTCACTGACTGGCAATCTTCACTTTAGGAGTGTACAAGAATTAAAAAGTATGTTACTGCACCATCCAGTGAGGCTTATACCACTAATTATATTTCCTGTGGTTTTTGAGAAGAGTATTTCTTCTGTGGATGAAGCTGGAGCCTGCAGGCCAGGGCAGTATACTGATGGTGCCCTGCAGCAGAGGAGGTGGTGGCAAGACTTGCAGACTTTCAGTGCATAGAGATTTGCAACCAATTGTATCTTAAATAAGGTGTTACAATTATGCAAAGTCTTCATCAGTGAAGTCTCCGACATCAGAACTGTCCTCAGTGGTGAACACACAGGTTGTGCTGTTAATATCTGCTCCCTTCCGCACTGAGACATAGGGACAACTTTCACCTTGCCAGATAAAAAAAACATGAACTGCAGTAGCAACTCAGACTGCAAACAACCTATGCTGTGTGCCTTTAAGGCAATATGTTTTTGAAGGACAAATTCTGTATAACCCTTAAAAATTGTGTTTAATGCTTATTCAAACTGCTAGCAGGGTGATCATAAAAAGCGACACCTATATTTATGGCTTAAATAAGATGATCTGTGCTTTGATCCTGCAAAATCCTAGCATAACACTCTGCCGCTGAGCCCTGTTCCTTCTGATGGTATGAGAGATCCTGCGTCCCCCCTCAGTCCTCGGTTGTTCTATTGCAACCCTCAGCAAGAGACCACCAGTCACTGCTGCCTCGGGTGGGGAGCGTGCCCACTAGGGACCTGGTTTGTGATTACCAGCTAACTTTACATAGGCCACCCTAGAGCTGTTGGAGACAAATAAATCACTGCAGAGCTGTCCCGGATTTAAGCCACTGAAAGGCCTGTAAAAATATTTGTTATGCAGATACCTGAGCTGACCAGCCCTTTCTACAGACTTCAAACTGTCTTACACGTTTTACGTTGCTCCTCTTGGATGCATTTAGGCAGGCAAGTTGAAAAAGTAGGTTTTGGCAGTTGGAGCAGGAAATGTGCATTTGCCATTTAAGTGCATGTAAATAGGGAAAAATCCCATTAAACTGAAGTGATGAGACCATGTACAGTGAAATGAAAACTGACCCTTTTGATAGAAGGAGTTGATGCTATAAAAAGTTTTGTAACGGGGCCTAAAAATTGTTCCTGTTTCCCCTTAGAGCAGTTTAAGACATCCCAGCTTTTCTTGCTGTCACTCCCAATGTCTCTCTTGCATCTGCTCATCACCAAGGCTTCTCTGGGGAGGTCCCTCTCCTCACAAATGCTTTCAAGACACCCAAGGCATGTCTTGTAAGATCTGATAGAAGGCATATCTATAAAATAATCAGGCCTCTTATTTTTCTCACTTCTGTTTCACTCTCTCTGTTCCCCCTGGGGAGGCTTGTCTTGCGTTCTTTGGAATGGCTGAGATGTCTGAGCAGCCAAGCTGGTCGTGGAGCCTCCCTCGCAAAGCGCAACGCCCGGGCTCCTTTGAGATGAGCACTTCCTAGGCTAGCAGAGAGAGGGACTTGTCTACGTTTAAACAGAATGATTTACAGGTAAAGGAGCTCGCTTATGCGTGCAAAACAAATCATGCACTAAAATATTGGGGATTACACTTTTAATGCTGTTTTTCAGTTGTAGAGAGAGACAGCAAAGAGAGCTGCTGCCTCCCCGGATTTGTTCCAGCTCCTCGCTTGGGGCCAAGCTGTGGTTCCCCTGCACCCTCTGGCTGCTGAGGGTTTTTCTGTGAGAAGGGCTGTGGGTGACTTTTTTTTTTTTTTTTTTTTTTTTGCACAGAGATTGCTTAAACAGCCAATCCTTGCTCCACTTGCCCAGGCGAAGGAAATCCTGTATGAACTGGAAAGTGTTAGAAAGGATTTAATGAGATTATCATGAACTGTTACTTCACAAAAAAATCTTAAACCCACAAGCAGCTGTGCTGTGTAACTGGGGACAGGTGAAGGAATGTGAAGGACTAAAGAAGCTGTCTACTTATTTAAAGAGGCAGAGCCAAGGTTTTTTTTAATGTTTAATATGCGTTTTAGCTAAGAAAGCACAAACAAACAAAACCTTCCACCAAAAAGAAGGGATACTGTTGAAGTCAAATATCTTCAAATGTAGATTTATTTTTAATAATATTGTAGAAGTAAGTGATACTGAAATTTCTACTTGAAAATTCAGTAGTCCAGTGGACTATGCAAGCTCTCACTTGCCTTCAAGTTCATCATACCAGTTAGAAGTGACTCGGAGAGGTCGTATTGTGCCCACATCACATTAGGGACTGCTTTGAGGTTTTGATGTGTCTTCTGTTGTAATACAAAGAGTTTACTAACAGTGGAGTGAAATGTGGTTGTGATTTTTTTTTTCTTTTTTCTAACATGTGACCTGTAAACACAGCTGAGATTTATTTTGATGCTAAGTACTGCTTGTGCTTTTTGCGATGCTGAAGTCATGAAATGCATTTACTTTCTGTATGTTTGGTTACTTCTGTGGTCTTTGTGCACCTGTCATTATAGGAAAGTTATAAATAGTGGGTGTATATTACGGTGTTAACCTCCCTGGAGGCCTGGGTACCTAAAACCAGAGCGCCACTATGGTTCTTCAGGGTGATCTGCTGTGAAGTCCAACCTATAGAGCAATGTGATTACAAACAGAGGAACGTGTTGTTTTGCGCAGTGAAAAAAGTGGTTTCAACTGGAAATTGTTAACCAATAGTAAGAGGTATGGAAGAAAAAAATATCCTCTGCAAGCATTTAGTGTCGGATTTATTTTGGCAGATGCCTATCTTGAACTTGTAGGATGCTTTCCAAATCCATCAGACATGCATTTGAGGGGTGGGGAGAGGAATAAATCTATGTCTTTGTCCATTTATTGCTTGGGAAAATAGCTTGGAGGCTGAAATGCAAACTGTGGTGAAAGTAGCTTCTGAAATATTAAATTACATACTGATAAGATATTGCACCAAGATACTCTGTCATTACTTATTTGGTGAGAACACTTTATGTTATAAAAGCATTACCTATTATTTTTATGCATGCTTAAAACCCGTTAGCGTAACTTTTCTCAGTTATAAAAGAAGAAAAAATTTATGCTAGAGTGGCTTATTGATGTAGGTTTAAACCTTGACGTTTTACGCTTTCTAATTTGCATGTTAGCTGGCATTAGAGCCACCTTGAAAGATCTTGCCCAGCAGGGAGATGGTCGGTTTGCCTAATGATGTACCACGCAGGAGCGGACACGCGCAGAGGCACGTGTGTTCCTTAAGCTCCCTAACGGCATGCTGAGAATAGGACTGCACCCATCTGCCCTCGACCCTTCAACCTTTTCTTCTGGCCGGGCCCAAGGGCTAAATTTAGGTTCCCAGGTGGCGAAAGGGGCTGAAGAGCAGCTGCCAGCTCTGCCCACGGCAGGCAAGTGGGTGGGCTCTTGGGGAGAGGGGGCTTCTGCTCCCCAGCGGGAGGCTGGCTGTGCTGCCCAGGGAGAACGACATCCCTCCTTTGGCAGCATGGGCGCCAAGGGGGGCATGCAAACTGCATGCACCAAAAATATGTCTGTACCAGCGCATGCAGATGAGAGAAGAAAGCCCTGAAAAAATAGTGTGAATGATTAAAAGAATTATTTGAGGGTAGTTGACAGCCTTCTCCTTAGTCTCCTCCCTTCCGTTCCCAGCCATCACACTGAACCATCCGTCTCTGTTGGTCTTCCTCTTCTGTGGTCTTGCAGCCTTATTCCTTGGCATATTGAGAGGGAAAGGAGAAACGGAGATTTGGGAGGCACACTGCTCCTGCCATATTAACCAGGAAGGCAATAATGAGCTACTTCTGCAACTGGTTTTGGATATGTTAGGCTTTAGAGGAAAGAGTGACTTCAGAGAAGGAAAAAGTAATTATCTGAATTAGCTTAGATCAGAAAGAATCAAGCACAGCCATGAGAGATTTGCTAAAGTGCTATCAATAAGCAGGTTCAAGTATTTTTGGCAAATGCACGTTGTCAAATATGAAATCCTGGTATATTTCCTGAATGCTGAATTAACTCCGAGTACAAAAAAACCTCCTTCTTGTCCTCTTGAACAAATCCATGAAATCTTCTTCTTTGCACAGTGAGAAGAGTGAATAAAACATTTGACTCCAAACAACAGATAGAGCTGATTTCTGAAAGTGACTGTGTCGCTCAGTGAGTACCACATCCCTCCAGGAACCCTGCATTCATATCTGGCCACCTCAGCTGACAAAAAGGTGCAGCAGAAATAGGTGGGTGACTAAAATACGAGATGAACTATCTCCTAGAGGAGCGAGGAATTTAAAATTTGGGGGCTGGTTAGAGAGGTCTTCAATAAGAGGAGACAGAATGAAAATAAAATAATATACATATAAAAAGAGGAGGCAAATTGGATTCCTCCATTTAACCTTTTACATAATAAAAGACAGGAGACGTCCCAATGAGATTAAAAAGCGATGCGTTTAAAAATTAATAAAAAGCAAATACCTTTTATTGGAGACAGGAATATGGACAAGCTGAGCTGTTGGTCTGACCCGGTGTGGCAATGCAGAGATTGCTATTGTTGTATGGCCTCTTGGGGATGGCTTTAGCCTTTGTAGCTAGGTGCGGTTTTGTTTTGCCGCAGTCTGAGGCATCTGGACACAAGCCTGCTCTGGCTCAGCAGCTGGGTAGATATAGTCACTGTGGTAGCGATGGTCGGAGTAAATATATTACTGTGGGGGTGCTCAGTTGTTTGAGCTGATGGTGGTTGCGTGGCTCCCAGTTTGTGGAGGTAACTTTGGGTTGGAGTACCACATTTACTTCAGGTCTGTGCAGGTTTTCATTGCAAGATCAGGCAGAATATGACAAAACACTATAAATAATTGTTTCTGGTTTAAGTCAAACATGTGTCCAAGCTCCTTTAACTTTCCTAAATAGATACCTTTTATGATGGTGGCTCCTTACTGAAGTGTAGTCAGCCTAGCAAGGAGCTTTTAGTAAAGGTAAAGATGCATTCTCCCATGCATGTTTAGATTTTGATTCAGCTTGTTAGAGAAATGTGCTTTTATTCTATAATATGGTAATGCATTTGAAACCAACAAATGAACTTTTAATGGGGTGAGCACCTATATGTGTGTGTTTGTGTGTATGCTTGTACTCGTAAAAGAAATTTATTTTCATCAAAATATTGCAAGTTTTAACTTATGTTTATAGGCTAGTTTTTAACCAAGAAAAAGAAACTCAGAGCCAATCATATTAGGCTGGGTAGGACCTATTACTAGAATGCTTATTTTTTTGAAACTTTGTGATCCAAATGCATAGCCAAAAACTTTCTAATGAACACTTCAGTTAAGACTGAACACAGCTTTATAGTCAGGACACTTGGACTTCAATCTCAGCCTTTAGTTAGCATACCATATCCTGATCCCCACATGCGATGAGATGGATGGCTTGCTGTTTGTATTTTAAAAAGAATTTGTTGCGACACTTGATGCACAGCCACAGCAGGTCCTCACTGGGAAATGTACCTCCTGAAGGCAGTGAGTGTCCAAACTACTGCTGGGAATGGCTTAAATGAAAATTTAGAGAACCTGGTAGTGGCTTTCTGCATGCTATCATCTTGGAATTGTCCCTTTTATTGGAAGCTGCTACTTGTGCCTGAAAACTACTTCCTTCTCAATATACTTTTCCCATGGTTTAATCCAAAGGTCTTTTCACCGCTCTTGGCAGTGTGCTGCTCCTTTTCTCAAGGATCAGTCACTTTTGACGTATAACTGAGAAATAAATGCTTTTAAATTGGAAGGAAAAAACCCCAACCAACCAGTTCTGGAAAAGCAGCAGAACTTCCCCGCGGTGAGATGCATCATACTGTGAACTGACCTCCAAAACTGCAGCAACAAACCCTCCATCACTGAGAGCATCTAAAACTGAAAAAGAGAGAACACACTGAACTTCTCAGGGCATGCTGTCCAATGCTTTGCTTGATGAGTGTTTGCGTTTTGTACTTATTTATTTCCAGTCATATGAAAAAATGCCTCAGCTCAGTGTTACTGCTGGAGTGGCCAGCTGTGGAAGAGAGAAAGTTTACGTGGCCTTAAGTAGGTTTCAGAGTTAACAAGCATGTTCCAGCAAAGCAAATCATACCTTGTTTTGAGAGTCGTTTCATGTTGTCTACAGATATGGGGAATAAAAGATGTTTGAGAGCTAGGTATGATGGTTTATTTGGGCTGTTTGTTTGTTTCCATGAAAGTTTGCAGTCTTGTAGAGTCTGTTTTGTCTGTAAGGATGATACTGTATGAGAATTTAGACTTTACAAATTAAGCTGGGCCCTGCTGGTAAGTACACTTCAGAGCAGAGCATGCGTCACCTGCTGTGTGCTCTTACTTCCTCCTGACTCTCATAATTTAAAATAAACTGCAGACTGAAACAGAAGGTTTATAAAACTAGTTGTAATTCTTGTGAAACCAGGAAAGTTTAAACAGAGGTGTCAGTCATTGCAACAGATGAAATGTTTTAGTGGTTAGTGATGTTTCTAATATATTCTTTACAAAAGCACGCATTATTTGAGGTAATGAGCGTAAGTATTTGCATGTGGTGAGCAATAGGTTCATGAGTTCTTAAGGATGTGACTTGCTTTAAGACATGTTTTGAAATTACTCTGTTTTTAGGAATGATTTTGAGAAATTACTTTGTTTTTGTAAATACGTGGTGAATAAGAGAGAGAAGGGGTTTGGTTGGTTGGCTTTTTTTAAAAGGACCTGGCAAGCCCTTTGTTTGCCTGCCTTCCTCCCTCTCTACAGTCTACCCCCCCCCCCCCCCAATTTGTTAAAGACGAATTGTTGCCCGTGGTAACTGCAGAGAATTTGTTGAAAAGCACACTTTTAGAAGACAATGGGCCCCAAATATACTGTGGCACAGCTTTAAACTTTATTAAGTCTGTCTTGGACTACCCTCTCCTCTCCCGAGTTAAAGGGAAGAAAAGTTTGGCAGCCTCCACGCTGTGAGCGTGATTGATGCCCAGAACATCTGAGGGACTTTTGTGTCCAGCGTGCTCTCTGTGAGTGTATAATGTGTGAATACTCAAATAAGGTCAGCCCTTATCAGATGTAATCTAGGCGAAAGCAGATCAACGGTGACAGTCATACCCCATAAGTGAGAACACAAATCATCCTTGCATGCTTTGGACAAGTTCTGGGATTTTCTCCCTTCTTGCTCCCGTTTTACCCTTTCCAAATGGCGGGGAGGTGACAGAGGGGAGGGGAAACTTTGGCAGATCTCTGGGGGGGGGGGGGAAACAAACACCACCAAACCCCAGAGGAACACATGCCTGGAATACTAGACAGCCCCTTCAGCCACGCTGCAGGGGGGTGGGAGCTGTTTGCAAGGTGGTGGCAGTCCCCGCGCAGGGGCTGGGGTCCGCTGCTCCTCTCGGGGCTGCTGGTGGAGCACCCCACGGGTGGAGCGGGGCGGGAGGGAAGAAACTTGGGCAAAAGAGGTTCAACTTGCTTCTCCGGTGCCCTTTAAGAGTCTTTTCAGAGATTTCTAAGCATGTCACAGCTTTTGTTGTCTGCCTGTCCTCGGTTTGAATGCCTCAGTTTTTCAAAGTGGAGCGAAAGCATCTTTTTATTCTTTTTGAGTTTGTGCTCCACAAAGGGGGATGCTGTGTTTCACCACAAAGCGAGTAAAAATATTAGAGAATAGTGCCATATAGAATTCATTTCTGCCAGCTTTCGTGGACAAAGCATCGCTAAGCAGATTTCATCCAAAGGAAGAGCCTTCCATTTGTGGATACTACTTATAGTATCTTAAGTACTGGATTGTTTTCTAAACTAGGAAAAAAAGAGAGCAGCAGTGAAATGTTGTTAATTTAGACTTTTTTTGATTTGTGCTTCTGCTTAGAAAAGGTTTTCAATGGGTGAAGAGCTTTTACAGAACACAAATATATAGGAAAATAGCATAATTAGCAGGAAGAAATCAAAGATACGGTTACATCATTGATGACATTAACAACTATGGAAACAATGATGTCATCCTCTATGATGTGAAAATATTTTTTTCCACATTTATGATAACTTGAAAATTTTCTTTCCATTTTCAGAAATATAATGTCCCTATCAGGGCAATAATTTGCAGTACTTTTGCTTTCTTACATACTCTGTATGATTAAGTGTGTAATACTGATGTATTCCCCAGGACTGAGGGGAAGATCCATGTATGCTGACAACCTGCCTACAAACCCTGTAATTACAGCACATTCATGCTGCTTCATTTATTTATATTGCTTTGTGCTCTCATAACAACAGGAGCGCCCTGCTCCTCGTTGAAAATGCACGATAAAAAAGATTCCTTAGTTGCAGCTCACACCTTGAACGCTGAAGACGTTAGAGAAACGTGAGCAGGACGTGTATCTGCAACCAACCTCTCTCTTTGCTTCCCATCACTGAGCTGTCACCTCTTTGCTCTGCTGAATGGGACGGTATTATTCATGTTAAGGTCAGAAACACTGGAATACAGGACAGGAGGGAAATCTCTTCTGTCATCAAATCCATGACCATGGTGTCTCGAGCAACCATGTCACACTTTTCCCCCCCCTCTTTTTTCTTCCAAAAGGTGATGAAGATATGTGTTAAAGTAATTTATGCTTTCTTTTTGGCCACTGTCCCAAGGAGGAATACCACCTGATATCCATATACCCTGTATGGATTTGCAAGAAAACCTAATTTAGAGAGAGAAATTGTTGACCCTCTGTCTAAAAGAGTCCTCCTGCCGTCCACACCCAAATACCTATTGGGTTAATACTGAAAAAGAACTGATGAAAGCCGGTAACTTTTAAGAGGTGCTCTACCTCAGCTAACTTTTGTGTGCCTCCTTGCAGATCTCTGGTTTCCTCCAGTGAGCCAGACTAGCTAACTGTGGCCCTCCCAGCACACGTTAACTTAAATTGCCCCGTCATGGTGCAGCTTTCCAGTTGTATTTGAGGTTCTTCCCACCGTGAGTTTTGGCCTCACTACTGCACTGTTAGTTACATCTGTGGACAGATACAAACATGAATTAAAGACTGATTTGTAAACAATTATGTTTGCTTTAGTCTGCACAAGAAACTCTTTTTTTGATGTGCTGATTCTGCTGGCATCCAAAAAGCACCTCAGTTAGATTCCCCATACTTTTAATGGCAGTCTTTCAGATTCAGATGTTTGCAGCTCTGAATTCATCCAGTCCTTTATGGTCACACAACTGGGGCTTGTGGTGTCTGTCCCGAGTGTCCAACATAATGATACTCCTGCATCTTGCAGTCAAAAAGGTCACAGGCGTGCCGTCCTATGTTTGACGTGGGAAGAATGGTCTGCTCTGTAGCGTTTGATGAAAGATGTGTGATATGTGGCAGTTTGGGATTTTTTGTTTTAGTATTAGAAATGTTTAGAATGGTGTCAGCAGATGATAAAGCATTGCTCTGAGGGGTTTTTTGTGCTTATATGGGAGCTCGGGAAGGAAGCATCAAGCATGCTTTTTGAAGACAGCATATAGGTTAAATATGAATTTTAGAACTAAGATAATTTTTCCCATGAAAACTGATATGTGTGAAGCAAATCTGTAATTAGGACTCAACTAGAAAATAAATAGTTTAGACACTACTATGTTACTGTCTTGCTATTTATTCCAATGAAAACACATGAGAAAGACTGAAAAGTTATATTCACATAAATGATGTATTCCAATCGTGCATAGAAATATGTCTGTGTTGCAGTTGCATTGTAAAATGGTGTAGTAATCAAGCAGGTAATAGTGTTTTAAACAAAAGGATGAATCATAGAATCATTGAGGTTGGAAAAGACCCTTGAGATCATTGAGTCCAACCGTTAACCTAGCACTGCCAAGTCCACCACTAAACCATGTCCTTGAGTACCATGTCTACCCGTCTTTTAAATACCTCCAGGGATGGAGACTCAACCACTTCCCTGAGCAGCCTGGTCCAGTGCCTGACTACCCTTTCGGTGAAGAAGTTTTTCTTAATATCCAACCTAAACCTCCCCTGGTGCAGCTTGAGGCCGTTTCCTCTCGTCCTATGGCTTGTTACTTGGGAGAAGAGACCGACCCCCACCTCGCTACAGCCTTCTTTCAGGTAGCTGTGGTAGGATGAGGAAAGAAGAATAAATTCCCCATGTCACTGGGAAGATGAGAGTAATGCTGATCACATTTATGATAGCTGGTCGAGGTCTGGTTTATGAATGCTTTGGCCAGATTACTCTCAGTCACATGAAGCTGAATTTTATTCTGTTATTACTAATCATTGCATGACAGCTGCTAGGTGGCCACTTCAAAGATTTCCATTTCCCTAAGCATCATCAAAGATGTGCATCTTCCCCAGAAAGCTTCTGGGAGATCACTTTTTTTGAGCAAAATACCATTGCAAGCGTGGTAGTGGAATTTGCCTACTGAGGTGCCAGGCTTCTGTTAGCTACAGCAGTTCAGTATCGGTGCCAAACTGAACAAACATTGTCAAAAACAAGATAATGAATCACAAACCCTACTTTTCTCATTCTTACAGGTAAAAATAATAGTGCTGTCATTAATAATGACTATATATTGATACAGAGTTTATTTGTAAATAGTATACCCCCGCTCTTTCTTTTTTCTCTGTGGTAGTTGGGAGTCTCTTTTGATTGTGGTATGTCAGTCTGCAATTTCCCTGTTATATTGCTGTATTCAGTGTTTTAGGGATCTCGCCTGTCTTTTGCTCAAGAACATAGACCACATACTTCTGCTGTTTGATGCCGTAACAGTTGTTCAAAACACTTGCTCCTATCCTAAGGGGCAGATGTGAAGGTGGGTTGTCTTGTGGGTTTGCATCCATTTACCCTACTGGAGCAGCCTTTCTCTGGGGAAGAGATCGGAATTGGTGTATCAGTTGAAAATAATACGTTGCTGAGCAAATACCGAGAAACGATGAACGTGGAAGTCTAATAACCCAGAGGTGGCTTTGTTTTAGTGCACCCAGCGGAGAAGTGACACAACTGCTGTGCGCAGTGTCACCATCAGGGGTGAAGTTAAATCCGTATGCATGCCTGTTCACTAACAGACTTACAGGGAAATCGTGCACTGCACATTATGTTGAGGCAGCTCATTTAGTACTTGAAGAATGACACCAGCGTAGAAAGTGTTTATAACGGTTGTCGAGTGAGCAGCAGTTCATGCTGCAGGGAGGGTGCCTTATCTTAAATAACGCCATGCAGAAGCGTGGCTTTCTGCGTTTCTCCTCGTCCCTGGCTGCTATCCGCTATTGCTTGCGAGCACTTTCGGCCTGTGAAAGGGTCGCAGTCGCCGAGCGCCCCGGGGTGGGCTCTCTGCAGGCAGAGGAAACCGTTTGATGTGCGAGAGCCTGAAGCGGTTTGACGGGGCGGCTCCGCGCCCTTGCGGGGCCGGGGCTCTGCCGGCGCGGGGGCAGCCGAGGGGGGACCCTCGCCCGGCGGCCGCTCCCCCCGGGCAGAGGGCGGGCGGGCGGCCCCAGGCTGCCGCCGCCGTCCCTTCTGCTGCCGAGCCCCGCGGGCGGCAGCCCGGCGGGTCGCCCCTCGCCCGGCTCCTTCCCGCCGGGCGCGCCGCCAGCCCTGCCCCGCCGCCTGACGGAGCCGGCCGGGGGTAGGAGCCGGGGAAGGGGGCGCGGCGAGGAGGCGGCCGGGGCCGGCGGCCGCTGCCATGGCCCGGCGGGAGGAGCGGGGCTGGCCGCGGCGCCTGGCCCTGCTGGCGCTGCTCTGGCTGCACGCCCGAGGTGAGCGGGGAGGGCCGGCGGGCGGGCGGGCGGGGCCGGGGAAGGTGCCTGCGGCCGGGCGCGGGAGAAGGTGCTGGGCTGCGGGCTGTCACCTCGGGCCCGGCGGGCTGCGGGCAGCGGCGGGGCGGGGGGTGCCCCTGGGGCGCACGGCCGGCGGGAACCGGGCGGCGGGAGAGGCAGCGCCCGGGGCTCTTTGCGTTTTGGTTGCGCAGCTTGAGGCGACTTGCACCGCGCCGGAGAAGAACTTCTAAAGCAGCTGCGTTGTGCGAAACCTGCCTTCAGAGATCTTCAGCGCTTTAGGCTTGCGCTTTTTTGGAGCTTTTGTCCGTTCACCCCTTTTAACAGCGAGGGGTTTTTTAATAGTAACTGTAGGCTAAGAAGCATTGTGGTGGTTTCATAGGAAGGCTGAGCTTGTCCACTCTTCAGTTTTAACAGGAGAGCATCATGCTAATTATAAGTGAAAATGACGTCTTTACCCATCAAGAAGCAAAAATTTGGCATAGCTAATAAGGGGGCACTAATTAGCGGTAAACAGATTGCAATAGCAGAATTTTGATTGACAGCAGAATCATAGTAGCTTTATTCATTACAGAGACTGAAAATACGGAACGTGTATTAATGGGTTTGAAACATACTTAACTGCATCTGAAAACAAGTTCAGGATGCAGTAAATAAACTCCCAAAAACATGACATCTTATAAATGTGCTTGCAGTAGCACGCTTCATTCACGTACTGATGTTCTTTGGAAGAACTGTGAAATTACTGTTGTTGAAGAGATGTTTTTCTGTTAAGCTTAGCGTCTTTTAAAAAGTGGTAGATAATTTAACGACACGCTCTTGATGTTTTGGTTTGGATGTTTTCATCATGAAGCAGTTAGCTAGCAAGCTGAGTATCACATCTGAAAAGAGAAAAAAATATGCACAGCAAGGAAGGTTTTTCTTTCTCCCCATAAATTAATCAGTTCCATTAACTAAACAGATAAACTTTCTGTGACCTCACCTACAGCCCTTCAGCATCAACCATGAGTTTTTCTGATGCTTGAGATGATTTTACTCTGGCTTCCTAATAAGACAGGATAAAGCTACAGAGCAGAAGAAAAAGCAGTGCCACTCGTATAGTCCGTTTGTCCTGAAAGCTTTCATGTGGTGGGAAGTGGACACGGTCTCCACGGGAGCAGCTGGGCTTGGGGAGAGCGTGGTAGCTGCAGAGCAGGATTCAGAGCAGTGGCTGGACTGCAGGAGTCTGTACCAAGTGTAACGGTGTACGCAGGTCAGGTTCAAGCTCGTGATCCTTGGTCGATCTTCTTCTCCTTGAATCGCAAGAACTGCTGGACTGATGTTTTATATCTGATGTTTGACCTCGTTTTCAGACTTGACCGCAGAAGCTGCGTATGAGGCGTAGGAGTGCGCACGCTGCACGATTTTGCGTGGGATGAGCAGATCTTAGAGGCTTTAGGCGATACTGAAAACCTAGTTTAAAACCATTCACTAGTGCTGTTCTTCCTAAGTGATACTTCCGTGAAGTGCAGGCTCTGGACAAATTGCAGCCACACCTGACCTACCAGCCCTGGATATTTTTGCAGGGACCCTCGGTATTCTGCCAGCACCCTCTGCTGCTGAAACAGGGCTGCATCAACTCCCCCAAAACCAGGAGTTATAAATGTTTCTGAGTCTTATTAGTTTCTCTCTTCACTTTTGAAATTTTGGTTTTATTGGGTAAATGCTTAGACACTTTTTTTGTGTGATCCCTTGAAAAACAAGGGGGTTCTTAGATTATCCTCAGAGTTATCCATGCCAAAATAACGTGCTCCTGAAGACACTAAGAGTCATGGTTCGATGACCTTCAAGGAAATCAGATGTATTCTGACTTAGGAGAATCTGCAAAGGCATTAGGCAGATCTGTAGAAGAAATGCAGTAGGTTGCTGAAAGATGTGCATGGAAAACTTCTCTTGTCCAGAAGAGACCGAGATTTTTCCTTCTCTGCAGAATTCCAGGCACAAAGATGAGCATGAAGAAGTTATGCCAAAAGATAAGATCCTCAGATATTGTGTCTTATCAGCAGTGTAACTACAAGTGTCAGTAGGAGATTCCCAGTAGCATAATTTAAAATTCAGCTGCTCCTGAGTTCAGAGTTTGCATCTGAGATACGTTCCCAACTTCCTGGCAGTTGGGAATCAAATCTTTTCTTGATTTTTGAGCACTTGTGCAAACTTCTTAGGAAATCTAACTAGTGGCTTGTTCAGCACAGGACTTTTTCCCTTCCGAGGACTGTATATTTCTTGTTTGTCAGCACTGCTCAGAGGGTGAGAGGCTTGTGCTAGGGGATCTTTGCCAGGGAGTGCCCATGCGTGAACGCATGGGTGCTCTCACCAGCTCCACGTCCTCCTCCAAAATACTGAACATGAGACAGAATCCAGCCCAAAATCTTTCAGCAATTAAAGATAAAGTGAAAGCAATTGAAGCTGAGTGCTTTAGGATAATTTTAGGAGCTAAATCCTTGAAAACAAACTTGTAAAGCTATGCATTGTGTAATGATATTCTTTACATATTTATTTCTTTTTAAGTTGCATGACTGTAACACTTTGCTTCCTCCTACCCTTTGGGTTATGGGTCAGAGTCCCATTGCTCTAGGCAGTTGCAAGGCCAGAAGTTGTTATGAAAAGAGAGCTTAAAATCAATTAAGTAATTCAGTTCGTGCCTCAGGCCGAGAGCAAGGTTTCCTAAAGCCGTATTCATACTAGCTTAAATTTGCTTAGTAGATGCTTCTATTCCTTCCCTTCAAAGCTTCTGTTTCCTTGCCAGATGATCGCAGTGGGGACATGAATTATTAGCCTGTGGAGTCTGCCTTTTGCCCGTATATATGCCTGGGAAGATCCTGATGGTTCCACCTGGTTACTAATATCAAATATAGTGATATCATTAATGTAACGGCAGACTTGCATTGGATATAAGGCAGGAAGGCAATGCCAAGGGTTTAGTCAGTCCCTCTGACGTGCATACAATGTTTGTTACCAATATTTGACTTTCCTTAGTGATGAGGAGACCACAGGTTTCCAGGCAATCAGTTCCAGTGCCTCCCTAGTGTCACCTGTAGAAAAATTAGTCTTAAGTATACTCTGGTCTTTTTTCTCCAGTTCAAGGTCAGTTCTGTTTGTCCAGTCTTGAGTGTCTCCAGTTACTCTTGCTGACCTCTGCTGTGCATTTTTCAGTCTCTCCTTATATTCCTCAAAATGCAGAACTCGGACCTGAGCATTGCTTTATTTGTGTAATTGCTTGTATGTGCATTATGTTATACCGACTGTATGTTGTGTTATGTTATACCGGCTGAATAGCACCCTAGCTTCTCCTGGTCATTTCTCCAACTTCTGAAGAACATTTTTGAATACTAGCCCTGTCCTCCAGTTCACGTGCACCTTGTCCTAGAGAGAATTTAAATACTTTTGAGATGGTTTGTTCTTGACAAACCTATGTTAGCCATTGCTCATCTCTGTCTGTTGGTTGGAGTATTTTTGGCTGAATTTAATCGTCTCTTGTCTAAACTTGAGATCAAAGTATAAGGAGGAAAGGCAGAGCAGTTCAGTCAGAGTGAACTGCAGATCTTGTGTTCAGGCTTTGGGACTGAGCACTATTTTCTGTTTCTGACTTGCATTATGGACTTACAGAGGGTAATTTTCCAGGCTGGAATTCAGACTTAAGGAGATCCTTTCTGAAGGAAATGTTGAAACATTTGAAAGCAAAGTCAGAACAGGTAATCGTTTGAAAACTGAGGCATAAATAATGTAAGCCAAAAGCTAAGTTAACTGGACATCTAGAAAAAATGCTTAACTGAGCTCGATGATGCAAACTAGAGGGTTGTACTGTAAAGGGAACAGGTGACAAAAGCTCTTCTTGCCAAAACACCTCTTCTTTTTTTAGAAGACTCTCTTCTATCCCATAATCTGAGCAAAGTTCAGCTCAAAAAAAGAAAGAAAGAAATGTTCCATAAGAGGCTGAGTTTTAGGACAAAATTGTAGTTTTTGCCCAAATCCCTTGCATGTGGCACTGCATAGCTGTATCAGTCCTATAAGTGAAACAAAGTGTAAGCCTTAACTTATTGTAAAAACGGAGCTTTATCAAAACCCGTAGCTTTTCCTGCCTGTCTTACCCATGTAAGACAGAGGCAGGATATTAATTTGACAGATTTTTCCGTCTTCCCGTACTACCATTGGTGGCATCCCAAGCGGAGCCACAAATGAGCATCTTTCCAAAAGGTACCGACCATGTCACAGGCTTGTTCTAAACCAGTACATGGAAATCAGAGAGATGTGTTTTTGAATGAAAAAGCATAGTGTTCATGAAAAACATGGGGGAGGAAGTGTGAGAAAACTGGGCAGGAGCCAGTTGTATCTTCGAGGAGGAGTGTAATGCTTATGCCTTTGGTGCTCTCTGTTGGTATACTTCAGCCTCATGCTGTGGAGCAACACATCAGCGTTTACAATTAACAGATCCAAAGCTGCAGGGACTTTGGAGTAGTTGCAATTGTTAATTATCATTGCAATCTGGTGAATGTATAAACCTGATGTAACGAAATTCTTTGGTATAATTACTTGTCATACAGTTCACTGCTCAAGGGATTTAGCAGTCAGTACTGTACTTTGGTTTAATAAAAAAAAAATCACGTTCACTGGCTGGTTGGGTTGTTGTCTGGCAAAGTGCCAGGCCTCCACCCCCTGCTTCTGATATTTGCTGCTCCTTGATGCGTTTTAACACTCAGAGGCTTAAAGTTAAAAATTCTGGGAATTAGGAGATAGGACCTAACATTGTTTTGCTTGTTGAAAGCTGAAGGATGATTCGGGAAACATGAGGATAGGTAACCTTTGGGCTGCATTACTTCAGAGGTAGCTATGTGGTGTAGTTGTACAGCACGCGTTTAAAGTAATCATTTTGTAAGTGTAAACTGATCCTGGTTACCATATGGCAAAATCCACTGAAAGTATGAACCCAGCTGTTAAATGCATAACCATGACTGTGTTCAGGAGTTTTATACTGAAGCTATTATGCGGCATCCCCAGCTATTAATCTCTCACTATTAATCAGCAATAAAAGCAGCTTGTGGTGAGCATCACAGATACTCAAAATCTGATCTCTTCAGCATCGTACCTGGAGGGAAGATAGCAATACTAGGATCTTTCCTTCCTTTATTCCCTCCCTCCTCATTTTTCTAGGAGATATGGTTCAACCCAGGACACGTGAAGCATACTTTGCACCCACTTGTTCTGAACTGGAGTTTATCACCCACTGAGTGTCAGGTCCTCAGCTGTCTGGCCTTGACAAAGAGACTGGATTTGAAGGCCTGACTTGTTTTGCAGTTTGGAAAACGCTTCACTTGTATGATTTTTTAATGCCTTTTGTTCTAGATTCATTGCTAGAAAGCAGAATATTTAAAGTGGACTGAAACTAGATGTGCCATGTGTTAGCCAAAGTAACTATGAAGCATTTACTCAGCAGGTTACTTCAAACACCTGTATGATTTTAAACTTAAATAGTCCTTTAGAGACTGACAGGACTACTCTCTTCCTTGAGTACTTTGCAGAAGTGGAGGCTTAACTCCTTTAAAAGAGTAACAGGACTAGTGTGTCAGTTTGGTTATCCAGACCAAGGATAGTCATGTCTGTTTGCTAACTTCTATTTGCAGCTCTACTATTTTTAGTATTTTGCGCTGCAAACTGACTGTAGGGAGATATTTTCCAATGCTACTGGTTTTTATGATGTCTGTTTGTGGAGTTACTGTGATGTTGCAACGATACTGATCATCTATCAGTAAATTTTTGGACTGTTGCTTCGGACACAGCGTCTTCACGTAAATAGAACTCAAAACATGCACTAAGAAAGCATATTGTTCTTCCTCTGCTGAAATCTGGCTTTGCACTAGCTCAGCAGCATAAAAGGTACTCAAGTCTTAGCGTATAAACATCCCATGAAAAGGAAACGGGATGTTCGAAATGTCGCTTGCTGGGCTTCTTCAAATAAACCCCTGATCTCTTCTGGGACAGCTCTGCTGGCCTGACTCATCCAGTGGCCCTGTAACGCGCTCGGGAGGCATTTGAGGAGCACAAGGATGATGAGAAGTGTTAGACTGGTCTCTGTTCCTGCTTTGCTGAAGTTAATGGCTTTTTGATTTCTGTTTCAAAAGTATTTGGTGAGCCACTTAGAGAGCTGCAGCCCCTCTATTATTAATCCACAGAATAAATATTAATCTTGTGTATTAGTTTTGCTTTGATAAGAAGACCACATCTCTGTGAATTAAGTCATAGTTCTGTATTTGTATGGATATTTGTATCAAGCAGGATTTTGAAGTAATTGAGAGCTACATGATCACAAAGATTAACTCCCTAAAAAATTCTTCTGGGTTTCTCAATCCCCCAAAAGAGAGAGAAGAGCTCCTTGAAAGAGAGTGCCACCCTTTCTAAGACAGCTACCTCCAGAGGGATGAAAGGTAGGAACAGCTAGGAAAGGAAAACCTGATCGTATTCTGTAGTAGCGCTTACCATAGTGATAACAGATCTGCTGAGACAGGCAAGACCTGGACCATGGAGCAAGAGAGAAGCTAGCTGTTTTTGGAGATTTTGTGCAAGATGTTTATCATTGGAAAAATTGAGGTATTTAGTGCTTCCATGGCTTCATTTAGTTGTAAATATTATTTTAATTAATTTATGCTTTCTGTTTCTCTTTTACCATATTGGCTCTTCCTTTCACTGCTCTTTTGAGGAAGCCAATACAATTATGACGTTTCGATGAAAAAATAGTCTGAAGATGTCTCAGAATATATTCGTTTGCTTAAATATCTGATAGCATTCCCTTAAATGTGGAACAGGGGGGGTTTGTTCGTTCCAGCAGTATTTGGTGTCCAGGGTACGGTATCATTGCACAGAGTACCGTATGTGATTTGAGCTTTTCCCCCAGTCTTCAAAACACTAAACTTTTGGTGGATAAGGAGTAAAACATAATATTTCATGTGAGTGTGTTGTTTATAAATGTTTGATACATTGCTGTCAGAGACAGTATTTGCGGTTGCTGTTTCTGGAATGAGTGGTTTGAATAAAAGCTAAGCAGTCTGCAGGAAACATAAGCATCTCAGGAGCTCTGTGAATACCACTGCTATAACCTAACCTAACCTAACCCGGTTGGGTGAAAAATGTGGTTTCCTGTCTTCGTTTGAAAGAGTGTTTTTCAGGCTTACTGACATGCATCCTGCAAATTTAATTTTCATAAATATTTCATCTCTTTCTTATGCTCAATTTAATCTATCAAAGCCACACGGTGCAGGAGACATCTGGGATTGTGCTTAAGCAGCTGGGTTTCATTTGCAGGAGGTTTCTAGCAAATTTCTTTCTTGCTAAGCACAGAATGTCTTGGTGACTGTGCAGTAGCACTGGGAAATTCAGCGTAAGTGACATAGCTTCAGAAACAAGTGGGCTTAGTTTCTTCCTTTACCTGGGTTAGGTACCATCTAAGGCTTTTGATGGGCGGCTCTGTATTGTGTCTGGTCAGCCTAAGCAAGAGAGCTGCTTTTTTTCTAACTGTGGCAAATTCTGTACAGAGGGAACCTTTACAGCAGCCAGCTAGATTTTCCTTTAGCAGAGAAAAGCACAAAAATCCTATTCTGAAATGTAATGATTAACAATCAAATTCTACATGGACGTATGTTGCGATCAAGCAACATCTGTATTAAATAAATTAAATTAATTATTAATTAGATACACTATGAATGGAATTAAGATAAAAACATTTCCCACACTTCTCAGAACAGAACATACAGTGACGGAGTGTGTGAGTCAGCTTTATCTCCTTTTGGCAACTCAGTTTTATTAGAAATATAAGGCAAGCACAAGTATCGCATGGTGTTTTTCCTCAGTGTTGGCTGTAACTGAGCTTGTCTTGGTTCCTTCTGCCCAAATAGATGCTGCTCACTGTGTAATATTTGAAGCTCTTACCAACTAAGATGTCTCAGCATAAGTTACGCAGCATCTTCGTACAGGGTAGAAGTGTCCGACATTGGATTGACGAAAAGGTGCCTCCTGAGATATGCCGTGCTGGTGGGGTGGATTAGCTGGGTCCTTCTGTCACAGGGTAATCCAGTGGTCTCTTGGGACTTGCTCTGATTTATTCTTTCAGTGCAAATCAGCTGTTGGAAGCTGAACCAAACTACGTTTTTGTTCTTAAATCTGAATGCATATTGATTAGATCAATGTGACGTTACACTAACCTTTTTACTATTGTGACTGAGCAACAAATGAAAACTCAGTATTTTATTTAAGTTGTTAAATACATTCTATTTGAATAAGGGCCACGGAGTAGATTTTGTTGAATGAATAATAGCTGCCTGTGGGAAGTCACCAGCTGAAAATACAGCTACAGATGAAGAAATACCATCGCTGCCTTCTGAATCTCTCATTACTGACTTCAATTTTTGCAAATAAATTTAGGCTTTGGGAGCATTCTTTCAGATCAGTTTTCAAAGACCCGAAGCATCTCATCAACTCTGTTATTGTTAAATGTAGTTTTCTGTATGTTCTTCTAGTAGTTGAGTTGTTAGAAGCTGCCTGAAGATGTACTTTATTATTTTTGTTGCCTTATAAATTGGAAAATAAATAAATATATACCAGAAGGCATCAGTAAAAAGAAGGAAGGTAAAATATTGTCTGTAGTAGTTATGGCTTTTGTAAAATTTTATACGTGATTCTGCCCAAATCAGTTGTTATTGACATTTCTTCCCGTTAAAAAAAGAAGGGAGATGAAAAATTCCAGCTATAGCTGCAATAAAGGAAATTTAGAGACGTTTCTTACTGCAGATAGGAATAGCACAGTTGCAGTAGGCGTTTTAGCTGGACAGCAAGGATTAAACTGTCTAGGGAGAGGCTTGTTCACGTAGGAAAACTTGGGCATGGAATTGCTGCTCTGTACAAAACAGAGATGCTGGTAGGTATAATGGTTCCTCCTTCGTAGTGGCTGTGTTTAAATGCATTTCTCTTAGATTTCTGTCTCCATGCAAACCCAGATATAGAAGTATAGTTATATTCTGATAGTTTTACTGGTCAATTCCCTTTAAAATGAGGTTCTCCAAAACGTTTCCGATTGATCCAATATCTTTAGTAGCAGTCAGCAATAGCTGACACTATCATTGTGGGTGGTTATTAACAGTACTGTGTGGTGGTTTGGTTTTTGAGGATTTTATTAATGCTTGTCTGAAGCTGACTTTTCTCTGGGATGGAGGTAGGTGCTATGCTTTTATACAACCTGAAGAGGATTCGGTCTGGAATATCTACTGTCATTGTAGTTTGGTATTTTGTTTTTTAAATGTAATATTGTAACTTGTTCATTAATTACTCCGAAATTCCTCTTTGGGGGGAAAAAAAGCCCTAGATTCTTTGTAGCTCTGTGGACATGCACTTGAGTCATGTACACGTTTTGTTTAATAACAAAATAGTACCACCAAAGAAGAACAAACTAAATCTCATAAACAAATAAAGTGGAATGCTGCTAAGTTATGGAAGCGCATAAAGTGCCTGGGCATTCGTTTATGTAAAAATCTAACCTTTGTAACCGAGTTTCTTTCAGCCCCACGAAGGGGCTGCCAAACACATTTCACTTGAAACATGTTTGTGCGCTAAGCTAGCATCCCACCACCAAAAAATGTGGTAAAATCAGCTTAATGGTATATCCTTCCTTTTGTAACAAATAGTTTATGTTTATTTTAGGTAACAGAGAGAAATAAAGGCCTAGCTGATGTAAAACAAAGGGAAAATAAATTTGGTCTCTAAAACAGATTGTTTTTAATAGGTGAAGAAGCTCTGCTTTTTCTGCACGTTCTGTAAGTGATATGTTTGCAGAGTCCTCTGCGTGTTTAGAGAGCAAGGAGGGAATGTAATCTGTAGCTTTACAACTGTGAGCACCAGCACCCACTAAGAACAAATGCTTCCACCCATATATTTTCACGTCCTGGCGCTAAGATGACATTGCTGCTTCTGGGAAGCACCTTCATGCTTTCGGTGGGCGGTTGTTAGGTGGGCATTACATTGGAGAAGGGCTGCAGCCCTGCCATGGATATGCTTGCAAGTGGTGGGCAGATAGAGAAAATGAGAATTGATGAAAAAAAATCCCATGAATGGTGTACTGCTCTCACTTCTCTCCAAACGATACGTTTCTGCTAGTGGGCAAACACCTTCCATACTTGGACTTGCAGTGCTAGAGGAGAGCTTGGATCTTATGGTTAACACTTACATCTGACATCAGAAGGATTTTTCAGAGCTAACTAAAGGCGTTGTTGTAAATCTTTATTTTACTGTTGTATAGATCTAAAAGATGTATAAAAATCTGTGCTTCTGAAACTGTTGGCTAAAATGACAAGATTTTTCTTATTGCGTGACAGCATTAATGTTTTTTATATTTTCAGTGTTTATAGGCATGCTGTTTCTTCTAGCGTGTGGACAACATTAGGGGAAAAAATAAGTCATAAGCAGCATGAAAGAGAGCCATCAAACCAACCATTGCAACCATTTGGTGTTAAAAAAAACTCCTCCCCACCCCAATTTCTCTTGTCAATTTAATATTGTCTTGGTAGTAACAGAAAAGAGGGCCTCACAGCTCCGTTTCCTGAATATGCAATTTTGTGTTCAGTCCACTGATGACCGGAGTGGGAGTTAAAAATCTTAAGTTCATTTTGCAACTTTGTAGTATAATCCCACCTAGATGCACATGGGATTTGTGGATCCAGATCCACAGAAGTTCTGTGGTTGAACCCGGTTTGGCTGATTTCAGTGAGAGTTAGGCACAAAGATACCTTTGTGAATTTGATATGCTCTCTTGTTTCACCTTCTCTCCTGCAAAATAGAAATAATAATGCAGTCTGACTCCATAGAGCTGTTTACGAGAAACGTTAACTGGGAGCAGCTGTCTCCACTGGTGACAAAGGCCATAGAAATATTTGTAGATATACATATAAACAGCAACAGACTGCTGCTATTCCATATGCTGGACCAAATGGCTTTCAAAATTTGAGTGGTCCTATGGCAGCCCACTTAGGTTATGAGCTAGTTCCGTGTTACGTGCCCATCATTTTTCTCAGGGAAGCTTAATCTGAAATAATATTGAATAAATTTCCCTTGCGGAATGGCAAAGAGAGTTTTGTCATTTGTTCATTTGCCTGTCTCACAGACAGGATCTTCACTTGTGGAGTGAAGGCAACCATGTTTTGGCCTCATCACAAGAACCATAGGAGGGATGTGCTGGAGGAAAAGTGTGTGTCCCAACCTCAGTACTCCAAACTGAACCTGTTAATCTGGTCTCCTGCCTGATCTGGACCAAAGAATTGAACAAAGCATGTAACGCACCCAAGCTAATACATTTTAAGGAGAGTAAGATGACATTTAGAAAGACAATTTATAGATCTAAAATGGTGGCAAGTCTGTAAGCACTGCCTGGTAAGTTTTGTATTCAGAGCAAGTCATGCTACACAAGCATAAAACCAGATGAAAATACCCTTACTAGTGTTGCATTCAAAGTGTCTGCATTTACGTTGCACATGCAACCTTTGTTTGACCTCTGTGCGCATGCATTACTATGCAGTCTTTAATTGCATGATAACGGATTAGCTTTTCCATTGGACCCCTGCTTTCTTCAGTCCGAAGGATGGGCAGCACTTGCTTAATGAGTCCCTATTCAGTATTTTGTTTTAGTTGCATTGTTCAATGTGTGACCATCACCTTATTTACTGCATGCTATTCAAACCCTGCTGAGGCCATAATTATTCATTTCCTCACTTTTTTTTTTCCTGAGACATTCATCATTGTAGTATCTGAATGTTCATTAACTTCAGTTTAGTTTCACAAATCCCCATGGCTAGACAAAGAGATATCTGTCCCCCCCTTTGCAGATGGAACATCGAGGCAGAGGACAGTTCAGGCTAGGAGATGACACCCAGCCTGTGGTTTCAAATTTGGGTAAAACCAGCCTAACTTAGCACGCGAGCAGCAGTGTATACCTCCTTGCTGTTGATCCCTCTCTCCGCTTGTCCCTGGTACTTAGGCAGCTGCATGGTGGAGCAGGTCACCGATGTGGCTGCCAGATAACCCCACCAAACAGAAGGAAAACCCAGTTTTGGTCAGATTGCCTCTTTCAATGGAAGTGTGTTCTGACGTTGGCTAAATCCACTTGTGAAATCATGCCGTCATTCTACTACGTGCTTGGTTTGAGGCGCTTTGGGCTCGATCCTTTGGCACGCACTTACTCAAGGTAAAGCACAGCCTTCCTGATGTCAGTGGTACTTGCGAGTGCTCCGTGTGCTTGCCAATTAGACCCTAGGTTTTCAGGTTGAGCATGTGGAAAAGCAGAGCAAAGAACTGGGCATTGCCTGAGAAAAGAGCGGCTTAGATGTTTCTGCTGGCTTTGCACCCAGGTAGTGCTGGGAGAAATAGGTCATGGCAAAGCATGTAGCTGCATTAGTCAGAGGTCATTCCTTTTCTTTTTCCTTTTTTAATAATTTTTTTCTGCTCGTGGTTATTTACCTTACCTACCTTTTAAGTTTCTGGCAAAAATTGAAAAAGGATTCTACAGGCAACAGTAAGTATACTTTATTAAACAAACCTGCAGAAGTAATGCTAATTCGACCATCTCCTAAGTGGGTGGGTAAGTTGATGATTTTTTTTTTTTTTTAAGTGTGCTTTTAACATATTGTGGTTTTATAGGTGATTGTTTAGACTTGAAAAAAGCAAATGGGAAACAGAAGTCCTGTCACGTAGTGCGCAGACCCATCGTGCCAAAGCATGACGCAGCATGATGACCATGCATATCCACTGCACAGAACTTTTCCCTTGAGTGAACAGAGTAAGTGGCACAAATAATAGGTTACAAATCTCCATGTGTCTAGTACTTGGAAGGGACGAGACATTTTGCCAGGGCCTTGCAGAAAGATTTTTCCACAGAGGAGCGATGAGATTCAGCAAACCAAAGTGCCATGCTGAACTACAGAGAAGCATCCAGTGACTCTTGTTCCCACTTGACTCAATTGTCCCCAGCCCATTACCCTCCTTGAGTGAGTTTATATAGTTCCCGCTGGCCTGGTTTCTCAGCTCACTTCTGCTGTTTGCCACGCTTATCAGTTTTACCTCCAATGCTTTTTCTCAGCTTTTCAGTCCAGCTTGATCTGTTTTCTCCACCCTTTCTGACTCCTTATCAGATCTGCCTGTGTTTCCAAGTATTGGAATGAATGACAGCACATCATCCACCATGCTGTTGCACAGCCTGCTATAGCCTCGGGCAGGCAGGAACCGAGGCTGCTGGAAAAGTCCTGCTGAGTTGGCATATTCCCTTTGGAGATGACATTGTCAGGAAATCCAACTCTTCAGGTCCCTGGGGTCTGAATTAGTACAGTCTGGGGGGTTTACTAGTTTATTGCTTGGTCAAGCTAGGTCAAATTTTCGAAGGAACAGTAACAAATGCACACCTAGTAAAAACTCTTCTACTCGTGGGTAAAGATTTTGTTTAAGAAAAGATTCATAGAACTGCTTCATGGAATGAACTGTAATCCTTCAAATTATATTTACTACAAGCCTGTAATATTGAAATATGTTTGGAAGTCTCTAGGTCTGTGTGCCACTGGTAAGAATATAGGTCTTTAAGGGGAAAAAAAAATCTATCTATGAACACTTTGAATGATTTTCCCCTTGGACTCACACTATCAGTATTGCAGGAGTAATGGAAATCAAAGCTCATGGCAATGTGTGCATCCAAAATCTGAATTTCAGTTTAAATGAACAGTGCGTTTTTCTCTTTTTGGAAATGTTTCAAATAACGCTCAGTATAGCACTGGAACGGCTTATGCTTTGTAGGCTTTGGAGTGTGATTCACTGCTCGGGTTACATCCATAGCACCCTCCGCACCATTCATTTCAACAGGAGGGAGGAACTTCGTATCTCACAGGATCAGGTTATTATTTGGATGGTTTTCGTATTCCTATAATGCCTAATGCCACCTGGCAGAGATTTTTTTACTTTGATATATATTGTAGAATAGAAGAAGCTGTTTCTGCTGCTGTTAATGGTCAGCTGTCGGGTGTTTTAACTCTGCTGTTCAGGGAGGGTGTTTGCTCTTCTCTACCACTTTCATCCCTTGATTCTAGGAGAGGAATTTTTTACTTAAGCAAAACATGGCCTTTTCCTGTCAGCAGCTGGGAGAATGAGGATTAAGTTCTCTAAACAAAGCTCAGCGCCCTTGTCAGGTCTCTCTTTTCAGAAGGTCTCTAAAGCCATAACAATCAAAAGGCAGGTTTCAGGCGAAGCATTCCTTCGAAACACCTGCGTGTGTTTCCTAAAGGATGAAGCTGAACGTGGTATCCTTGCAGCGTATCGCGCTTCGGCAGTGTGTCCGGGGCTGCCTCCTTGGAAATTTCCCCTGAAGCTCACTGGACGCAGACCGTAAAGAAATTCAAGACATCTCTGCAATGTTGCGAGCACTTGCTATCTATTTCCTTAAACCCCCTGAGAAAAGGCATGAAGGAACTCTTTGAAATAGCATTTTTCCTCCCTTTTTTTAAACGTTCTTTTGCCTGTTAGGGATCTAGGCTATACAGAGAGCATTATTGTTGTTAGTAAAGAAACGGTATTGCCTGGCAGCTTCACTTCAGCAGAGCTGACTGGTTTTACCATGCTCTCCATCTTTTTTCTCATGCACGGCCTGTGTTGGTTTGACTATTTGTTATCATCTTCCACTCAACACTGAAAATATTGCTTTCCACCTTCCCCTATAAAATAACAATTCAGTTGCATGTGCATACACGGCAATTCTATGCTAAATGCAAAGTTCTCCAGCAGTGTGTAAAGAATGAGCTTTGGAAAGCAAAATGTTACTGCTCTGACAACCAAAATCCCAACTGGCAGAAGCTTACCATTCGCAAGAGATTGCATACGTTGAATGGGGGAAAACACGATAAATTGTATTGTTTGTTACGACTTTAGTTTGACTCATTTGAAAAGCCAAGGCAATTTATAAACTAAGTAACTTTATATTTCAAAGTATCGATTAGTCTTTTGGAAAAAAAAGATTGTATAGATGAAACTGAACATCTTCCGAGGGAAATTGCATTAAACAATTAAAGGTCTGGACACAAATGTGATATGGATTATTTTACTTGAAAAAGATGTTTTCTTGCCTTCATTAAAAATAATCTCAGAGGAGATGAGGAAACACGGATAGAGTCACAGAGCAGTTTTCAATGTTGCTTTGTTCCTCTGAAATTAAGCTATCATGACCAAAGGAACATACTGCAGAGTCAGACTCAGTGTGTAATAAAAATATGTTTTAATTTAGCCTAGGGCTTGCTGTGAATTCTGAGTCTCCAGAGTTAAGAAAGAGCAAAATACTGTAGTCTCATTATTTCCAAAGCTTCAGTGTCTCTTCAAAACAATTTTCCCCTGAGTTCCTTAGCATTTCTTCAGAAATGCTGCTTTCCTTTTTTTTTCATTTTTCTTCTCTCTGGTGATAACAGTCTGGATGTCAGACTGTCACCGATACTGATACTATAACTGATCCAACCTCTATTCATATTCTGATGTGAACACAATAATGGAAACAATATGGAACAATATTGTTGCTATCTTGGAATTCCAGTAATGGAATTATCTTGATTGTCTTGATAAGAGCTCTGTGGAGGATGGATCTTTTGGCTTGGTGGGCAACTAACAGTAATACAGTGAGTCACCATGGTACATGTTTTATGAACATTACATTGAAACATTTTGGTTTTAGATTATTTTCTCATTTGTTCATAAGGCCAAGTTAGAATTTCAATGTTATGAAATAAAAAAGTGAAAGTACATTAAAACAGTTTTGATGATTTAAAAATTAGGAGGTTTGGATTCAATTTTTAAATAAGTTGAATTCGCATTTTGGGGTAAATTTGTAAAGAGTGACAGAAAGTAAGTCTGGAAGGAAGTCTGAGTTGTCTAGGCTGTCCCTCCACCTGAAGGCATGTATAACTGTACCTAAGCTATTTCTGACAACTGTTTGTCTAATTGTTTTTTAAACCTTTGGGAAGAGATGTTTATTCTTATATCTCTGTAGGCAGGCTGTTCCCATTCTTAGTCAGGCTTTCAAAGAAGACTTGATTTTCTGAATGTCTGAGATCTCGGTGTTAAAATTTCAGCCTTTATTTCCCATCCTGTGCAAGTACACGTGGAGCAAGAGTACGTTTCATCTCTCTCTTTGCAGAGACCTTTTACTTATTTCAGAGCTGTTACCATGTGGCCCTTGTCTCTAGACTAAACAAACCTCGTAGTTTTAATCTTTCCTCATAATTCATTGTTTTCAGATTTGTTAGGGTGCTTGTTGCGCCTTTCTGGGCTTTTTTTCACAAGTTCTTGTCCTCCGGGAGTGATGCTGCCCAAAGCATGACGCTGCTTTTGAAGAGGCTTCCCAGCCCTGAACAGGAGGCTTGTTTCTCCTCTCTTACGGAGAACAGTCTATGGATACCTCCTGATACGGTAACTGCTTTCTCATAAATTATTACACTGATGGCTCACATTCAGTCAGTGACGTACTGTCTGATGCTTCAGATTATTGACTAGCCAGTTGTTCTCCATGTTGTATTTGTGTGGCAAATTATGACTGTTCATTATTTGGTCTTGTCCTTACTGAATTTATGGTGTGTCAGAAACATCTCATATGGATTTGTCATCAGTGCACATTGTTCCTGTTGTTAATAATTGTTGCTGTTTTTACAGATGAAGTATTTTGGGGTCAGGTTGAAATTACAGAATATAATAATTTCTGGGGCGACACTTGAAAATACGTCAAACCTGTGAAAGTAAAAATTACCATTGCTAACATCACTTAGTGGTAACCAAGTGATAGCAATAGTTACTTTATATTGTGTATGATTATTATAAATCATGCACTCATATGGTTTAAGACAAGTAGCCTGGAGATATGAAAGGGTGCGGTGCCCATGCACAGCTCCTCTCAAACGCGTGTGAAGGAGGATGACCAGAGCAGGCAGAACAGCATAGGCAGAAGCAACGGGCGTTCAGAAAAATAGAAACTTGCAGAGAGAGGAGCGGTTCTGATAATGTTGTGGCTGAGCATCCTAAGCTATTAAAATGTTTCTGGTGGTGTGGTCCTACTCAAGGACAAAGCCATTGAAAATTACTCATATTCCTCTTATTTTCCATTCCCAAGGTAATGCAGCTCTCTGTAATTTCTCACTGAATGGAACAGCACTTTCTGCTTTCATTTTTTGTTTGGTTTTGATTTTTGAAAGGGGATAAAATAATCAGCAATTGCTTTAGCAGTCTTGTCACAGGTGATACAGGACTGGAAACATGAGCCTTCAGTCCTGGCATGTACTACTAGATATGGCTATTTGAGCGCATCTTTGTTATGAAATAGTTATGCTGGGTGTTATATTTTGAATGAATGTATGTATACACACAGACTTAAAAAAAAAAAATGTGTGAAGTAGTGCAGAGCTGACCAAAGATGTTACTAGGCACGATGGACTGGTGCATCCTCAGTGCTGGCAGGGGAGGGAGCTGGAGCTGGTGGGTGGGAGCGGGGACAGGAGACCGGGAAGAAACCATCCTGCCACTTTTGCTGCTAGGGGATGGGAATAGTTTGTGAGGGGGGCTGGCACCGCTGCTGCTCTTGCTCTGGTAGGGCTCTCTGCCCCATTCCTGTGGGAGCAGCTCCAGCAAGCCTGGCTTTCTGTGGCTCGCACATAGGCCAGGCAGGCAATGGGGCTGATGCTACGCTGCTTCCTCCGTTGATGGCTTCTTCAGTCCTGGAGAAGTTCCCTGCAGACCTTCATTGCTGAAACAGCAGTCTCCTCGGGAGGACATGTGAGTGAGTTTTTTCTAAAAGGCAGGGTCTGCTTGGCTGGGGAGGGAAGAGAATTGCTTGGGAAGGAGGCTTGGTGGTTCATCCAAACCTCAACTTTCATTTAAACTGCTCAAAACATGGAACAAGTATGAACTGCTGCAGCGATGCCTCCCCGACCTTGTGGGTAGTGTGAAGTGATGCCTTATTTGCTGTCTTATTCATAGCTAACTCAAATGCTGGAGATGGCAGCTTGAACTGTGAAGGATGTCTTTGCATCAAGACATGTCCATCCTAAATATTTAATAAGATTGGTTTTCATTTATCTGGGAAGTATTCAGTGCTCAGCTGTGGGGAGAGAACACTGTATTAGCAACTGCCTCTTCTGCAGAGGAGTCTGCTCGCAGGGGCTGCCACCGAACCCCCGCAGCAACGGTAGCTGCTCTTTGCTGTGCATTCCTGGAGTTGGGTGCTGCTGCCACATCCCCGTCGTGCTCAGGCAGGTACTCCCCGCTGGCACGGAGGGAGGCTGCTGTCTCACAGGACGTGGAGGGAAATCAGTGCTGGGGCTGCTTCCTATCATCTGCAATTTCACATGTCAGTATTCTTGCTAACCTTTTCAAATAATACCAAGAATATGTGATTGACATCTGAAACAACGCATTCGCTTCTAGCAGCAAAGACTAGACCCAGAGTAACTTATTGGAAAGCTCTGTTTCCACCAGACAGCGATCCATATTGAAGCTTATTAAAGTCATGTGTTCAATTTTTTCATAATTGCCCCCATTCAAACCATGGCAGGCAGCCAGTAAAGCACTAAGTGGAAGTTTCTGTCGGTCCACCTGTCTTTCTGTAGCTAACGAAGTGTGCCGTTTTTTGTCTCGTAGACGTTACACAATTCATTGTCAGAGGAACTTGTTATATATAGACTTCAAATAAATTAGTTCGAGACAAGGCCAAAGCAATTCAACTATACTTCTTTGTATAGCAAGTCATGTATTTATTATACAGAGTGACACATTAATACTTTGTTTGGGTGGAGAGCTTATTCTTAAACAAGAACAGGAAATTCTGGTTCTTGGCCATATTCATCTGTTAAATGTCCTAATTAAAAAGGATGACATCCTGAGCGGCATGGGTTTCAGCAAGGGCACCCACCAATCTGGACTATGGGCTCTGCTACTTCGGTGCATCAGCTAGTTGGCAGCTCTTCCCCTGCAAGGGTTGCTGTGTTTTCAGGCCCTTGTCCTCTGCCAAAGCCCAGTTTGCAGCAGAGGTTTCCTTTTGCTACGCTTCGAACCATAGGAAGACATCAGTGATTGCCTCACGTTAGCCTACTTGGAGAACTGGGAAATTAATTTTAGAGACTTCTAGGAAATAAAAGGGTTTTTCAAGTTTACCACTCCCCATCTCTATATCTCTATGAACAACAGGTACGCAGTTTATCAAACCTGTAATTAATTCACAGTTGGAAGTGCCTCCAGGATCAAAAACTTGACTCCAGGAGAAGCAACACTGGCAAAGAGAAGAAAAAAAAAATCTCCTGCTTTCTATCAGAGCAATTCATCTTGAAAATTTTCTTTGCCTGTGAGGAGATTGGCAAAGACAGCTGTTGCTTCATCCTGGAAAACAGCCCAAAATAGGTCTGCAAAAAAAGATGTTGCAGTGATTTTATTATAAGCAGTAAGTTTAGTGGCAGGGTTCTGGATCTCCCTTTATTTCTGTTCTAAAATTAAGGTGTGTTGGGGCATATTCATAGATGGAAATGAGCAAGCCAGCAACTTTGCTTGCTGACCATTAGTAGTGAAATGCTCCTGGATGAGCTAATTCTTCAGCCGAGAGATCTCAGAGTAAGACTGACACCTTAATTTTGGTGATACCCAAACTGTCAGCACGTGATTTTCTTGTCCAGCTGGTTTGTAAGCAGCAAAGTATCATGTCTGGTCAAGCCTGAAGGGGAATAAAACCTGGTCTCCCTTGGATCAACTTTAGGCTGCCCTGATTGCTGTTATAGAGAACCTCTCCCTTTATAAACTGCTTTCTTGGAAGGCTTTTTCTGATTCATTTTCCCTGTTCGCCTTCTGCAGAAAGACTCTGTTAACAGAAGCTTCTCCCTACAGAGTCTTGTCCCTCTTTTAGACCTTTAAATTAAGACTCTTCAGTAAAATTCATTTTTTTAATAATTCAGATAATAATAATTCAGATACAAGGATGCAATTCACCTTCATGTATCGCTAGCTCTTTGTTGTTGTTGAGCAACTTAGGAAAGGGCAGAGAGGAAAGGAAGGATGTTGAAGAGGTTACCAGTGCTTAAATTCTTGGGTGTGTGGCTTCTGTCAGAGGACTGGGCATATGACTTGTTCTTTGGCTAACAGGTTTTCTGGTTCTAGATGTTTTTACAGGCTGGATTAACTTCTGTGACCTGTTTTTCCAGGGTGAACATAAATGTGATTCAGACGATACTAGGCCTAATCAGGATTAGCTTCATTGTTAATTTTGCTTGGAAGGATGACTGAGGTGCCTGTTTACCATTTAGTAGATGGGACAAAACACTGCAGGGTAAATTTACACACAGTTTAATCTAGCCACTTTTCTGAGCAATGCAGAAACTTGTCTTTTACTCAAATCTGCAGTGTGCACATTCATGTAGCATGCGGAAGAGAATGAGATGTCATCTCCCATCTGTGCCCATTGAAAGATATTCATGCTCCCTTGGAAGATCTGGGTCTCAATATACGCACATTAATTGCTTTGGAAAGTTGGAGAAAACCTCCTAATACCTTGATGATCTGTTAAACAATTTGAAGACTCTTCTGAACACACGTTAAACACTAAGATCTCTTCAGTCTATTCAGGAACTGGAGAATGGTCTTCTCACCAAAGCAGTGTAAAGGGGCCTTAGCAGTGTATCTGATTTTAACTGAACAAAGATTATTTGTCTAGGGTTTTTCACACAGCCGTACTATTGGGTTCTTTCACCACAATAATGCTCGCTAAGATCACTGTGTTGTTTTATCCCTTCTGAAGGAAATGCCAGAGCTTTGAGTTTCATTTTCAGCACCTCCCGTAATATATCTCACTGTTTCTGTACACTTAACGTGTCTGTTCGCAAATGTATCCATCAGCATCTATTCAGCAAATGAGAACTGGTGCTGGACTTTTGCCTTGAAGGCTGCACTTCTGCCAGCGTGTAGGAGACTGAGACAAGAACTGGAGTCTCATTTTAAAATATATGGTAGAGACATGCACGACAATTTAAAGCTCAACTGGTTAGACTCAGAAGTTTCTCACCCCAAATTATCATTTGTTTAAACTTTTTCAAAATCATAAAATAAAAGACTGTGTTTATTGTGCAAAATCCCAGCGAAGGGCAGCATTCTGTCCTCATACACAAGTAATCCCAGTGTACTGGAAACAAAAGGCAGGGTTTTGCCTGAGCGGATTTCAGCTCTCTGTAGTCCATCTCTTCCTTCTGTTAATGAATAAAGGTGAACTTATGGGTGACAGAAAGGTGGTAACGGGGAAGGAATTCACATAGCTGTTTTTTCCTCTGATCTGTAGAGCATGGAAGTAAATCCCACTGCCAAACACTTGAAACTAACCCCCAAAATACAAAATCAGAGCCATTCTTTTCTGCTCTTTCACTGCTGTTTTTCACACAGTTGGCAACAAGGAGTTGAAGTACAGACAGGATTATTTTTCAAAAGCAGAAACACTTCCAAGGTGAGCAACTTTCATTTATAATGCTGTTATAATGACCATTATACTTACAGCCCCCCGTTTTCAGGTTATAACTTTCATTTAAAGTTACATAAATGAGGGTTAATGTCCGAGCTGGTGAATGAGGAGGTGTTCTTTGTAGGTGGTTTTTGGCAACGTTTAATTCTGCTAAGATTTGCTTCAGTCTTCTCATATTATTCTGTGGGGAACAACATTCATACAGTCTTATCCTAGCAGGACATAGTAATGCAAAGTACAGATCTCTTTGGAGAATAAAGACCCTTGCATAATTTGGTCCCATTTTCAGGGACAAGCATTTAAGAAAAATAATATATTAAACCGTTCAAAGTAAACCTATAAATTCCCGTAGGTTTCCTTGCAGCACTAGTCACTGCAGTCAGCAATTATTTAAGATTTGCTCCATAGACTTTACATGTAGTCTATCTAAATATTTTTTCTGTATTAACAGTAAAATACCCCACAGAAAGTAGCATAAGACTGACATTTTGAATACTAAATGTTGAAAAATAGAAACAAATGCTGGACATCTAATACATTTTAATCTTGAAAAGGTATTTAGTACTCTGAAAATGTTAATGAAAAATTTATTTCTACTGGCTTAAATAATGACCCTGCTAGGTGGGCTGAAAGCAGAGGAGATGAAAAAGGAGTGACGAGCAGTTGTTAACAGTAGCGTGCTATGTGAAGCATGCTGAAGTTACCCTTAAAAGTCCAAACTGGGGACAAGGCACACTGCCAGAACTGGAGAGCTTTTCTTAGGGCTGCCCTGTAGTCTAGTAGAGACTTCATGCCATTTAATTAGTGCTAAATTTGTCTAATATTTGAAGGTAAAGCTTATAGGTGTTTCATTAGCAAATGCAGACATTATTAGCTTGTAGCCATGTTGCATAGAGAGCCATGCAGAGTTTGAAAGGCATCTTTGAAGCTTCTCCTTCAATAAACTCAAGCAGCCCTGTGCTAATAGAAGTGAAGCTGCAGTGGAAACGAAAATGAACTGCCCTAAGAAGTTTGCATGCTGCATGAAATAGTGCACACTGCAACACATCAGTGGGAGAGGAGATGAGATTCTTAGCTAGCCTTATTTTTTCAGCCCACCTGCATTTTATGCGAGTTATTTCTTTCTCTCCTCCTTGCTGTCTTTTAATAATTAAATGGAAAGAAGCAAAGTCAGCCTTCACGCAGTGGGATGTTTTGAAAAGACTTGAGTGATTGACTGTGGGATTTGCCACCAAAAGAGAGCTACAAGAGAATATGTCCCTCCCTCTCAAAACGCCACTTTTCCATGGGTCCACGGGGAATATTTGATGTGTCCTCCATGATACTTTTTATGCAGCAGGGCTGGCCCCGGCTGTGGCTGAAACCCTTGTTTCACCCCTGGGATTTAACCATTGATGTGGAGCTGTGGCCCTCTTAAGTATTTAAAAAAAAAAAAAAAAAAAGTGTGGTTTGCATTAAGCCTTATTAAAACCCAGGATTACTTCTGAATGAATCATTAGCATCTTTGTGAGACCAAACTTTTGAGGCGGATTTGTGGAATGGGGGTGTTTCCCAACGGTATGCTGCTTACTGTGACAGTCTTGAATACCGAGAGGACGGTGGAATGATGACTTGTTTTAACTAGGACCCATTAGGTCACTATTTTCACATCTCAATGGGGCTTTTTTAGATTTTTTTTGTCATAACTCTGTAGATATTTAAGTGACTGTCTCCTTATTATGGGGACAAGTGTCTACAGTGACTTCCTGTGAATTTTCCAAGTGCCAATTCCCCAGCATTTCTACGTCCGGAAAAAGAAGGAAGTCACTCTTATTTGGCTTTATCTTGTATTTCTTTTCAGTCTAATATGTGACCTTAACATCCTATTAAAATTTATAGATACAATAGGAAATTACTGATTAACTTTCTCATCATTGTCCTTAATTTGTCTCCTGGAAGACTGGAAAGAGATATTGTTGATAGAGCTGATTGAAAAAGTTAAGACAATTAAAAAGCATAAGAAAGTACAGATCGGCAGAAAAATGTTTCATTTTAGGTCCAAAGTATTCACAAATTTGAGTTATACTTGACTAATAGTTTCAACTAAATGAAAGCAGGATTTTTGAAAATTAGTACAACTTGTTCTCAGCAAAATGTAAATATATTTCTTTCAAAATGACATTTCTGTGTAAGCATTGACCTAGCTCTAAGCAACAAAACCAAAAATACAATGATTTCAAGAAGAAGTAGATAATCTAGAAAAGAAACTAAGTCCTTTGGGCTGAACAATGTGTGTTCAAAGTGACATTGGTAGGTTGGCTGGGATGTTACTGGAGGAAGATTCCATAGCTTATTTAAGCTTATTTCCAATTTTTAGTCTTTTTTTAGTCACCAAATTTGAAAATTCCTTATGTGTTCATCCTCAAGCTTGGGCACCACTGTTTTAAACCCAAACAAGAAAACCAGCTACAACAGACAGACAGACCATCCAGGGAGAAGTATTACAGAGGTGGGAGTGAAAGACAGATAGACAGATAGATGTATAAAGCACACAGTATACATGTGAAACCAGACAGGGAAATTTTAACTGACTGCTTTTCAAGGTGCCTTAACACTTCCATATGAACTCATCTGTGTGAGTCTCTTCTCCTCTTACTCATACGGCAGCATCGTTGGTGACATCGGGCTCTTCAGGGGAAATGCACTTGCTGTACTACTTTTCAAAGCCATTTTTAAGTTAAACAAAGCATCTCCCATGCCAGGAATACAGATCACTTAGTGGCTTTTCTCAAACAGAAACTCCCAGGCGTTTCCTTCGATGAGCACCCCATGGGAGCAGGGAACGCTTGCCTTATAAACAAACACAGCCCAGGGAGGCCGGCCTGCCGGTTTGCAAAAATAACGTATGTGGAGGCAGGGTAAATAGTTTACATCTCCTTTGGCCTCTGAGTTGTGTCACGGAGCTGCTAGTTGAAACTAGCAAATCTGCTGCCACCTGAAACATGCGTCTCTGGAAAGGGAGGATGGTGAGGTTGTGCTTGAGATGGCTTTTCATGGTGAAAAAAGGTTTCTAATGATGTCCGATGGACCATGGCTGGCTAAAGAGCATCACTCCATCTGGTTTTGGCAATAGGCATCAAAACAGTATGCGGGGTTTGAGCGTTTCAGATATTGCATCCTATTTTTCTTTGCAAAACACAAGCAGGAAAGGAGTCATTTGCTGCTAATTCGTATCTTTATGAACCACAAAGTGCAAAAAGTGAAGAGCGTATCCAAACCGTGGGAGTACAATATATGTCACCTCTCCTTTACTGCCTAAATGTTAGCTGTCTGCCCAGTGTCCATAGACAAAGGAGAGTGAAAGATGCTTTAGAAATATTTAGATGTTTTGGAAAAGATGTGTCCAGAAGATGATTGTTTATACCTGAAATATGTGTCTGAGTTATGTGGGAGGAAATTTTGGTGACTAGGTTTTGACAGCTAAAATGAGAGGAGACGAGACCTACCCTAAGTCTGCCAACCTTCAATTTTTCTTTGTTTACAGCTTAAATCAGATATAAATCTGATCTCCGGGGATTATTTAGGTTTAGATTTCCATTGTTAGTTTTTCTTTAACAATAATCTCTACAGTTTAGGGAAGTCCCAGCACATGTGGTTTGGGACTGGAAGATGAAGAGGTGCCTCAACCAATGGCCTAGAAAATTAGGAGGGGGGAAACACCTGCACATCCTTGCTGGCTGAGGAATTTTGAAAGGGGTGTTCCTTCTGGCAAGAAGAGCTCCCTAGTTGGGGTCATTGTGGAAGTGGAGTCCTTTGTCCATACCCTAATTGCTGGGGATGGGAGTGGGGGGGTGAGAAGTTCGTAAGCAGGGCTAATTGCTCAAGTGCATTGTCCTCTATCTCTTCTCCTTGAGTGAGCCCCTGGAAACCTTTTACTGAGATGAAGCTGAGTGTCAGCCTCTTAAAATCAAATCTCATGGCTGGCTTTATTGAGGAAAGGTTGGCCCCCACCTGTCAGACAGTCCTGTGATGTAGTTTGGGGGATTTTGGTGACCCTCTGCTCAGGCAAGGTGGAAGGAGTATTGAGCTGACTTTCTCTCGGAAAGGGTGGCAGGGCCAGAAAGGAGGCACTGGTGGGATGATCCGTGTTTACTGTAGGGCAAATTAAACCATGGATATTGACACAGAGAAAAATTACGAGGGGCCAATTCTTTGGGGGATGGGGAGAAGATGTTTCTAAGGGAAATTTTCTAGTGCATCTGTTCTATAAATAATTCTCCCCAGTTCTCCCCACATCTCTAAGATGGATGACTCATGGTTATTTTTCAGGGTGTTGCTTTTTTTTCTTGTTCGCATATTTAGTTTGAAAGGTCTCTAAAAGAAGCATACAAAAAAAAAAAAGAGAAAGAATCTGTTTTACTGGACTTTTTTGGACCTGTGTAAGAAATTCAACATACAGACGGAGTAATTTGATTCTGCTGGTTTCTTGTAAGCATGTCTGAAAAGCATGTTTTTTTAAACTTTTGTCAGTATTTTGGTTTGAACTATTCTAAAACAGTGATATGTATCAAGTACATCTGGTCCTTGCTAGAAGTGTGCTGAGCCCCATTTTGCCACCATTGTTAGGGGCAGAAACTGAATTTACCTTTGGCAGAAACAAAAACTCCTGAGAGTGCTAAGAAGGCGCAATTTTGTGGGGAAAGGAAAAGGTGGTCTTAAAACACTTGATTAATATTATTGCTGAATCTGAAAACATTTTATACTAGTGAAGGGAACCAGAAATATGATGCTGGAATACTGTTGCTCCTAATAATCTCTTTCTGAATGGGTGTGAGGTTTTAAAGTCAAGGGTTTTGACTTCTTCCTAAGGTTCCCTAGTATTTTGTGGGCTGCAGAACAATGAATGTGAAATCCAAGGGGACCCTGTAAGTCTATTATAGTGTATGCTAGGCTTGATTTCACCTTTGTTTTTAACATCACAACTTGGGTTTTTTTCAGTGGGAACTAAGGTCTACGCGAGAAACAGGGGAGTTACTTCAGTACATAAATTTTTTAATTGACTTTCTCTAACTGATAAGAGAGAAAGCAAGAGGAATTCTGCACACATGAGATCTTGCCTTGAAATCCTAAACCCTTTGGAGGTGATGGCAAAACTAACAACACTTGTAATAAAGCCAGGATTTCGTTCTCTGCCTTCAGGATTTTTAAAGGGGTGAAGATTTGAGATCATGTCCTATATTAGAGATGTATAAACAGTTTGCAGAAATCACTGTTTCTCTCCTGAAACATAGCCAGCTTTGGAATTGAATCCGCTCAATTTAATAACTCACGTCAACAGTGCTGTTAAGGATAAAACTGAAGAAGTATGGTTGTTTTTGTCCTGAGTGTATCACGTCCTACTGAAACTGCAGCCGGCAGGATGTAGAATAAATTATAAAGTTCTAATTCAGTTATTTTTGTATTTAACTCTTCGTCTTTTGGATACTTTTTCATGGATATCCGACACCCTTCTTTAAGTGTAGCTTCCCGGGTTTGTTGATTTGTGATAACTATTTTTATATAAGAAATTCTGTTGCTGAGGAACAAAAATATGTAGTTGATTGTACAAGAAAATATTTTTTTCTCTCAGAGTGTATTCTGGACTTTTCTGAACATAAATTTGTTAACCTCATTCTTTCACGTAGTTATTAAAAGGTTCGTTCTTGCTTATTCTGAGGTTAGGTGGGTAACATTTAATACAGAAGTATTGTGTATAGCCAACCAACACTTCCACAATCTCTAGGCTTGATGTTGAGCTTTATGTTTTTCTCATGTTAGGAGTCAGGGTTTTAAACTTCCATTTTAAGCCAACTTCCAAGATAAAGCTAACAGAGAGTACCTATGATGTTTCCCCCCCCAGTAATATTCCCTCTTTCTTTTCTTGATACAACACAGCAGCTGGAATGCATGCCTTGCAGCTTCGCTCCTGAAGAGGATCTTACAACCGTAGCTCACTATCAATTTGGCAAACATTAGTCATAGTTGCAGCTGAATTTCCGATTGGCATTCTTGGGTTTGTGCCATCTGTGTTACATGTCATTTTTGTCAGTGAACAAAGTAGGCATTGCAGATATGTGGATCTGCAAGTGCAGTATTCTAAAGAAGTAATTTTTGAGTAAGATTAGTTAATTACTTATAACGTTAACTATGGTACATTTTACAGAAGGAAATTATTAAAACTGACATATTTTCTGATGTGACACATATTTAAGTGTTTACATTGATTTTCTGCTGAATCTATTGCTAAATCTTTTAATTTCATTTCCTTGGGCATGGTGGTAACTTAGGGCAAAAAATGTGAACTCAGTGTTGGGGCAAATCAACTGGCGTTTTTTGAAGGCTTTTTGCACAGCCTGGGTATGGAGATCAGCCCTGTTCTTTAGCTCACAGAGATGGTACTTCTGTCCATCCCCTTCAGTCTAAGGGAGCTTAGTCTAAGCTACTTCAGAAAGGAAAGCCGTGTAGCAATATAAATTATTACATGTAGGAAAGTGTGTGAATGTCTACAGTCATCACATCCATCTTTAAAAACTGCTTTTACCCTTTTCCTCCTCCATCTGGCTGCAACTCAGTGATAGTGGTTGTTTTATCTGGTACGGTCCGCACCCAGGAAAGGGCTTCAGAAAATCATTCCTCTACTGCAGAGTTGTGTAAGGAATTAATTTAGCAGTGGTGCATTAAAGGAACAGTAATAAGAAATACAAGTTGGGAGGGAGTAATTTCAGTTGATTTTATAGGAAAATAATACTCCCTGTGCTTATTTACAGAATATCCAAATACTTTTCCTTAGTTAAGGTTGATCAGACAAATAGTCAGGCTGTGTAGCATGGGAACAACCTTTTATTTGTCAGAGACTTGACCACCAACACATTCTTTAAGAATTCTGCTGTTTTATAGAAGAAAGCTGACTTCTTATATTTTTTTTACTCTATATTTGGCATCTATTCCCTTACATATTCTGGTGGAAAATGTTGCACAATTCATGCATTTAGTTATGTTAACAGTATTTATAGTGAGTTACAGTACATTCAACTAATGAAGAAGTTTAATTTTACATCTTTACCTAGCTATAAAATAAACTATTTTATACAAATGAAAAGTTGAAAGCTTGGGAAAATATTTTTCTTTCTCTCTGAAATTACACAGCATCTCAGCTCGAAACACATATTTGCTGTAGGCCCCCTGTTCTTATGACTTGGGGTATTTTTAAAGATTGACTGGAGCTGAAAGACATGAAACTTCAGCTGGATGACAATTTCCATCTCTTTAACATAGCTAAAAAGAAGAAAAGGGAAAGAAAAATCTAATTTTGATTTTTTTAAATTCATATTAAGCATAGCCACTTCCTTGCCATTTCATGTGAGGTCTCTAAAAGACCTGCGCTATTGTATTTTGTTGGCATTAGTTGTAACTTCTCATTGACTTTTGCTGAAGTTAAGGTTTCTAATTCAATTTTAATGGGCTAATGGAAGCTTGGTGAACTTCAGATGGGATCTCAGTTGAAATAAGTAGACAGCAGCCTCTGTTCTCTTATCTGGGTCTTCTCTAAAAAGTGTACTAACCCCAAAAAAACAAACGCAAAAAACTCGATCAAGGAAGAGAAGGCAGCTCTTGATCAAGGAAGAGAAGGCAGCTAGCGACTTGGCAAGCAACGCTTCACGTCAGAGGGCTGTTGCCTGTCTCCAGTTTGCATTTCGTTCTCCTCAGGTAGCAGTGCTGCTCTTGTCCTTGCTCTGGTCCGCAGCAGTCATTTTGAGGTGCTTCCCAGGGGGAAACCTGGGCAGGGAGAAGGGCTTCCCTTCCCAGGGGAGCGTGAGGACCAAGGGGAAGGACATGGAGAGGTTGCCCTCCTGTAGAGGACTGTGTCACATTGCATGTGTGCTGGGTGTACAGGTACATACCAGCTGGGAGCAAGCAATGCCTGGTTTGGGATTGGAAGTCCATATTGCACGTGCTTTTAAAAGGATGTGAAAGTGGGACAGATGCACAGAGGCTGAGGAAGGCGTCAGGGTCAGATGGTTTTGACATAAATCATTCAGTGAGAAGAAAATAAGTGAGAGAGAAAGGGGAAAAATATCAGTGAGCTTGTCAAAGCATCATTGGAAAGTGGGAGGAGTGCGGTGCTGGAGGAGGGATCAGGTTATAGAAGAGAGCAGAAGAAAGGCAACTGAGAGAGAGAGGGAGGCAGTCCAGGGGAACATAAGTGGGGAGAAAATGAGTTTTTGGAAAGAAATTTACTTGATTTATTTAAAAGAAAACTCCATGAAGAAAGAAACAAATATTAAAAAAGGACTGAGAAAAAGAAATTAGATGCTTAAAACATTATGGAGAAAAATAGGTTAAGGGAAAACAGGAAAGAAGAAAGAGTGATTTGAAGAACAGACAACTAAATTATGAGGACCATTATTTTATTTTTGTTTATAAATGGTGTGAAATACGATACTTAGATTTTTTTTTTTTTTTCAGCGTGGTAGGGAGGGTATAGGCTGTCATTCTTGCTGTGCTTAGCACCACGTGGACGTCAGAGCGCATGCACTACACAGTATTGCACGTTGCGTCTCTCTGCGTTACAGTTTGTAACTGAACTGTCTAGAGGGTGCAGTGGCCGGTTTCTTGTGCAGGGCTAACGCTTTGGCTTGTTTCGTAAGTCTGTTCATAAACAGCAATTTTCATTTAAGAAGCCGCTTATTTTATAGTTAGATGCACGTGATCACAGTATTATACCACAGACTTGTGCTCATTGTGCACGTGTGAAGAGTGGCTATGAGGACCACAGCTTTCGTTCTTACATTGCTTATATTGACGTTATCATATTGATAGTAGCAGTATTACCAATTTTCAAAAATTTCATTTTAACAATGATTTATTCAGTGTAACTAACTCTTTGTTCCCCCAATTCAGAGCCCTCATGGGTTATTTGTTTACATATTTCTTGTGTATATATAAATATTTATGTATTATATGCATAATATATATAATATAAATATACAAAAATTTATTTGTTTATTATTTATTTCCTTTAAAAAATCCCTACCAGCTTGAAGTGAACTGGCCAACGACTGTGGATTCATGGCTTGCCTTTTCCCAGTGCTTTTGCCTGCATTTGCTTTAGCTGATGTTGTTATTCCTAGCAATCCCTCTTGGGTGTTTGTATATTGAACAATTGGCAAAAGAATCACTGGAAAATACAGCACTGTTTGGTCTGCTGTTTTCCTCAGAACAAGCAAGTCACGGTACAACTGGTTTTATCATTTCAGAATTGTTATTAGAGTGTGTGGTTAGAATAGGCGGATACCTTCTGGCTGTGTCTCCTGCCTGTATTTTGTTATCCTGAGCTGTATTTGGGGTTTCAGGCTGTTCAGGACAATCTGGGTGGAGCGGGGGAAGAAGGAATGCCTGCAGATGGTGGTCTTGTGCCAGTCCTGTCATAATGAGTTTCATCTGCAAACCAGAAATGCTTTTAAAAGAACATTGTTGTTCAGTGATTTGTGGATGGCAAGGTGCATCACAGAGCATCTGGGATAAGGTCACATAGGTAGCCATCACTTTGGAAAGAAGATCTACTTTCGGTATCTGCATGTCATAACTTCACTTTTATGTTATGCTGCTTTGCAGAGTGTTTCAATGCAGACTAGCTCTTTTTTTGTCTCCACGATAAAGCTAGATGAAAGCGTGTTCAAATTTTTTAATAGTTTTAATGGCAATGGCTATTCATGTTAAGAGAACAGGGTCTGTGTGTCCCACTGAAGGCAAAAGGATTTGTCTAGGGAAGGGTACAAGGCCATTTCAGGAGCGTGAAGAATTGCAGGTCCAGGAAAACACTTGCTTTAGGAATACTGTCCTGTTAATTCACTTGGGCTTGCCTGTTTGCTGAGATGAGTCACCCATATAAATCTATCAAACCCTGTTTGGAGAGTGGTCTCTTTACTCTGTATTTATTTATGGGAACAGAACCTCTCTCTCTCTTAATCTCTGTGTCATAGTCTTTAGGACTTTACTACCATATGATGAAACTGAATATTTTTATTTAATCTGTTGTGTAGTGCCAGTGGACCTGAATAGGAGAAATGATACTGGAGAGAACATAAAAGGAGTTTCTTTGCTTTTTAGATGGGCAAAAGGGAGTTCAATATTACCAGAAAAACTGCTTTGAACAATGCTGATAAAGAAGAGGTTTAATGAGGCTGGGGCTGTTTGCGGAAAATTAGTCTGCATTAGGGTAATATTCCTTCAGGGAGCATTTATAATGCCTGCAGGAATGTGGGGGGGGCGCAGATCGGATTCCGGCACAACTTTGCAAGCTTTCAGCTGCCAAGGCACGGTGCACCTGCATGTTCCCCTGTCTGACCTCAGAGCGGGCTCGAAAAGCTCTGGCATCTGGAAGTGCAAGGAAAGATCAGGTTTTTAATTTTTGTGGGGGGAAAAAAAAAAATCCATCTTGATGCTTAGAATGCCTTGTATTTTATATCCATCTTTTTAAAGGATACTGGAAACTATTTTGTGGGTATGCTTTTTAGTGGTTGGGGTTTGGTTCGGGGTTTTTTTGCTTTTAATTTTATTAAACTAGTATCTTAAAGATCTCATAGAGATATATCCACACAGATGAATAGTATTCAGTAAAAAATTCGGTTGGTTGGCAAGACTCGAGAAAATAATTTCATACTCTGTTGCTTATCTCAGTAAGAATGTTCTCCCTAGCAAGTGCAGATTCAGGCATGACAGCTTTGGCATTTATCTCATTCGCAGGGGCCTGGGATAGCATCTAATTTTCAAACTGTAGTGATGTGCAGATAAAATGTAAATACTGCTCTACAAGGATTGCCACTTCATAATGCTACACTTCAAAACTGGTATCTGTGGTAGTAACTTGCAAATTGTAAGTGCATGTAATTTGCATCGCTTGGACTTAACTGTTTTGTAATTACACTTTGATTTGTGTTTCTTTATCAGACATCGTGGAGTGGTTAAGCTATGCTGGTTATGAACTTCCATGTCAGTAATTTTGCGGTATAAAATTGTGCTTATTAAACGCACAGATTTTCCTTTTTGGAATTTAGAAGTTGCTCACTTTGGCATCTGTAGCTTATTTCTTGCGATCTACTTAATTGAGTAGCTTCTCTGTTTATCTTAAAATGCAGATAAATGGCTTTCAGAGCAGTGTTTATAACTTAATAGTTCCTGAAATAAGAGTCAACATTATCTCCTAGACTCTACCAGTCATAACTAATGATCCCTCTGCTTACACTGTTGAGCAAGTCAGGAGACACTGAACTCTGCAGAGAGCAAGGGCCCTGTGCAGTGGGAGGATAGTTTGTATGTCATGGCGCCTAGTAGACAAGGCTTTCATGGCTCAGTAGTGTTAATTGGGAAGCGAAATTTGTCCTTAGCCACCTCTAACCTCCTATCACTGAACTGTTCTTCTACGAATATGGATACAGACCCGAGGGTGAGTTGACAGCACGCAGTAGTCTTGCTTCTCTCATCATTTAAAGTAAATAATATCAGTTTACTCTTATATTTGCTTCAGTTTTGCCCATCAGAGCACATTTCGCAACGTGAAATCTCTGCAGAAATTGAGGATGTTTTTAATGTTCCAAACATCACTGGCAGCCAGCCTAACGGAGGCATTGTGTTGAGGGCTGAAAGAGGATGAGAAAATAATTAGGCAGCTGGCAATTACTGCATTTTGTCCTAGGGCTTTTTTATGACATTTTAATGTATTAATGAAAGTAAGATGCCTTTTTTGTATTTTCCTGACAAGTCCTCTGGCTTGGTTCCTGTATGGAGAGTGGTAGGCTTTCCTTCGTAATAGGGTTAAGTGCACGCTTCAGGAAGAGAGAGGGGAAAGAAAGAAAAAAAGGAGTAGATTTACCACTCGTGAGAAATGCTATATTATTATTATTATTATTACCTTGGGAACAAAAGTTCCTTGTTTATCCATGAAATTCAAATAACATGGGGAGCAACAATGCCTCATGGCATTAAGCATTAGTATTCTTCTATACTTCTGTCAACTTGTTCATACAACCTTTTACCTGAGATTTTTTAGCTTGCAAGAAGACTATTTATTGGAAATTGCAAATATAGGTGTTGTGAGATGGATATTGGCCTTGAAGAATTTCAGCCAGGACAAGGTTCTGGTTTCAAATAGGCAATCCAACAGCCAGTTTTTGCTGGCTTCAGGTGAATTTTAGCTAGTGATATACAAAGCAGTCTCCGTACCTAATTCCTCTGTCTCCACAGCCATCTAGTTCACTGTTTTGCAGAGCTAGTTACATGTAAACATTTAGGTGGGTGACTGGTTGTAAAAGGAACTGTATACAAAAGCTGTTCCTACTTAAAGAAACTTATATCAGTCCTGTTTATGCTTCAGCTTCCATGTTTTTCATTGTTTTTCTGAGCTTTCACGTTATCTTAAAAGCAGGTTTTGAGCTTTGTATTGGCTGGAGAACAGCAGGCTGGTACAGAGCACAGTCTGGGTAACACCACATACAGTGCAAAGGCCACGTTATACAAAGAAAGCAAATTCAAAACGCTGCTTACAGCTCTGAAGATGTTTTTATTGGATGTTGCCATGAATGGACTACAAGAGACAAGGTGGAATAAGCAGGATGTCCTCAGAGAGATAAAGAGGAGAAATGTGATGGCTGCCAGGAGCACCACCATACAGTTCAAGCAGTTTCTAGCCGGACCATGTTACAACCTTGCATTGGCAGAAGGTTGCACGTCATGTATCTTTTTCAGGTGGTATGCGTGGTCTTGTTAGCATGTACCAGTAGCTCTCCAAAGCAGGGATGCAGCAGGAACAGACCAAACAGTATGGAGGAGGAAAAAAATTCAAACGTTGCCTCTGCTAGTATCAAATAGCTTTAAAAAAGCATGTGTAAGGCTCCAAAAAAGGAAATAAGTATTTGCAAAGACAATATATGCAAATTTTTTGAAAGAGGAAATTGGAAGCAACTTTTTTATTTTGATGTTGATGTTGTATAAAGTCTTGTTTCTTACCTTTTCCTCTGTAGATCAAATCAAATATCCAGATACCTGCCTTTGGTTATTTCACTAGGAACCATACTGGTTTCACTCAGCATCCTGAAGAGTCAGCCCTTCTGTATGAAATCAGTGGAAAGTTCATATAGTTCCAGATTAGTTTTGAGAATTTTCTGATAGGAATATAGCTCTTCTATAACATATTTTTCTTAAACATAAAATATCTCTTTGGAAATAATCCCATTGGTAAACAACAGCAGCATAAACCTTCCAACAAGAAATTGGATACATAATTTTGAATGTGCAGATATCTCTTATTTTCATTACCAGTTTCCAAAGGTGGAATTAGATTAGGTAATGACAGAGCAGAAACTGAAGTATCGTTTTGTAGAGAGAAGCCTTTAAAGTACAAAATGTTGTGATCATGTTCTGATTGCAACGTCTGATGTTTACAGTTAATATCAGAAAGAAAAAAAAGCTGATTAGAAACAGTAGCTATAGGTCATCTCTAACAGTTACATACTAGCATTGAATGATAGATGTTATGTGTTATGTGAAGGGGATGTGATATATGACCTGACCATGTTATCTGGAATAAATGCCAATTACCAGATTAGTTTTCCTTGCATTAAAGTTACAAGCTAACTAAATTATTTCAAGGATGTGAAAACCTGTGGGGTTTTTTTTAATAATATTCTTTTGTTATATACCTGTGCGGATCACAATTACATGGATTTTTTTAACAGTGGTTAGTCAACTTGTAAGATAAATATCAGGACAAATAATTACTCTCAATGGTCCTTTCTCTACCTTGGGGTGAACTTCTTGCTATCTTTCCATTAAGGGACCAGATTTTGCTCTTCTTTGTATATAGTTTTTATCAAATTTCCTATATTTTTTGTGACGAGCTATGATAAAACCTATGTATCCTGGCAGCAACTTGATGTTCTCTTTGGTGGCCCTTTCTCTGGAAAAAAATCAGGAATTGGTGGTTGTATGCCATCTCTTTTAATAGTCTGTTCTCTATCAGCATTTTTTGTTTTGCCTACAAAGTAAACAGAAAGAAGCCTAAAAACCATTGAAAACTTCTCATGATTGCGCTCTTCGGAAAACATGTATTGAGTTGAATAAATGAGAGCCAGGCCGCTGCAGTGTATCCCATATCGCAGGTAGACCCACTTTAAAGGGAGGTAGGGAGCACCAGGCTCCAGCTCCAGTGTGCATTTCACATGCTGACCTTGGAAGCCGCTGTTAACCATCTGGAAATAGTTACAAAATCAGTATTGCTCAGAATCTTTATTTTATTTGTAATTCCAGGATTTTCTTTTTTCTTCTACCTTTCTACTGTCACATCCTATGTAGCCTGAATATTGCTTTGCGCCTGGCTAAAATAATATTGTTTGCCAGCTTACAATCAAAAGGAGTACAGAGAAAAACAGCTGAGCCGTATTAGGCAGAGGCAGTCTGGACTACATTTCTTTACTGCTGAATAACACACCACAGGTGCAGGATTAGCCCAGCGTACGGTGCTGTGTTTGCTTAGCGGAGCCCCCCAGGCCGCCCTCTGCCTCCTCACATGACTCTCATCTTTGGGGAATCTGGCAGCGATATAGCAAGCCCGTGGAAACCCAGTGTAAGTAGAAGGCTTAGCTTTTCAGCTCACAAAGTACTTGCTTTCCCCCCCCCTCTTTTGTCCCTTTTTCTTTTTTTTTACTTTTTTCTTTCTTTTCTTTTCTTTTTTTTCTTTTTTAATTTTTTTAAAGCCTGATTTGAGCAGAACACTAAAGAAATTTTCAAAACAAAACAAAACAATGAGGTTCAGTGAGGTTTGCAGAAAAGTCAAAGAGGGAAATGTGTGACTGAAAAAAAAGCAGCATCGTTGGCGTGCTGGCAAGATGCGGGGCTGCCCCGCGGGGCAGCGGGGAGCTGGCTGCTCGTGACATGTGCCATCCTGTGTTTGAAGCTTCAGTTCTTGCGGGATGCACACACATGCTGGAGATTTCCTATTCAGTCGCTTGGACTGTGGGTCAGAGTTTGTAAGGTGTCAGGGGTCTGCTGCAAACCTTCAGGTGTGCTTTCATTAGTTTAGTTTAAGGTGAGAGGTGCTAGATATACGGAGAAAATACTGCAGATAAAAGATTTCCTATTCCCTTTTTTGGTGAGGAATGCGGAAGAAAAAGAGATTTTTAGAGGACCTGGTAATTGGCGTTCAGCCTGACAATGAATTTAAAAAGATGTTTCTCTTTTTCTCCTGAAATGTGCTTTTGTGTTAATCTTTGGGTTTGAAGTTAATTTTAAAATAAACGTTTTGGCAATAATAGACTAATTTTGATGCCAGGTTTGCGATTTGAGGATGAATTACGGAGCTGGGACTGGTTTTAGCCTTAGCAGTAGACACCTTTCTGTCTAATTTTAAAGGTACTTTGGCAATATATAGTGCATGTGTATGTCAGTAATGCTTATTACAATGCTGCACGTGCTCTGTACATTTTAAATACTAGTTAATTGGAAAAATAGCCAAATAGTAAAAACAAATGTACTTTCTCTCCTAAAACTTTTCATCACTGTTCATATATGGCTGGGTGCTGAGAAAAAACAGTTTTACATTTGACCAGAATTGTTTCTTGCTTCATACTCTGTAGAGAAAGTCTAAGGAGAGAAAGGTGGTCATGCAGCTCTTGAAAACTTCTGGTCGAGGAGAAGAGGACGTGGGATACAAGTTTTAAGGGTGTATGCAATTCAGTTTTCTTTCTTAGACTTTGAGGTGCTTTATGAAGTGTAATTATGAAGATGTATCCATATGACTTTGGAGAAAAACGAAGCAAGCAAACCCAGGGGCTGGTTCCTTCTCTTCCAGAGACCCGAGTGGGTGGGCAAGCGTGGGAGCCTGCCAGCGGGGACTGCTTCATGGTTTGGTGGCAGTGTCATGCAGTGCGGGTGGCATGTGCCTCCTTCCCCCCCAGACACGAGTTCAGCAGGTGCTCTGAAGTGTTCAGACAGGGAAATGCTTTTGGGCTGCTCCAACACATCAGGAAAACCATAGCGCTTATGTCTGCGGTCAAAATTGATTATTGTTGTTCCATGCATGCAATTAATTTTGGTTTGCAATAGAAATCCTTTCCTCCCCCTTTAAATGGATTGATTTGTTTTCTGTCAAAGCGAGTAAGTCAATTACACTTTCTGTTGCATTTGGCCACGTTTGCAGATGATAAGATTTGTGCCTCAGCCCTCCTTTGCGAACACAAAGATCGTCTTCATCGCTTACGATTTCTACACGTGCAGTTCAAATCCCTACTCAGCGTGTGTGGTGAGGCCAACAGCAGCGGCAGTCAGTTCAATTCAGTCCCTGCCTTGGCAGCTGAACAGGGCAAGAATTTATACTGTCACTTGCTCAATTACTTAAAACACTGCTTGGTCTGGTGACCTGGCAGGGTGGCATTTGCCTCTAGGAAGAAAAATCCTTGCAGATCCTTGAGCGCTTCATTCAGCAATAGTTTGTTGCTGAGTGTGTCGTAAACACGTGGGATTTAGGGATGCCGATGGCATCTGCCCATGAAAAATTGTCAAAATATACTAGTGATTTTTTTCAGACACTAAATAATCTGTCCTTCTGGGAGACAGACTGACACTTGAGGAAAAGTGGGGAGGGGAATCGGTAGGAAGCACCATCATCCCCATGATTTGGGAAGCATTTGTGATAAGCTAACCAAGAAACCAAGTTTAAAGAAAGTTATGTATCTATGGCCATAAAATTTTTTAAAATCCATTAAAAATATAGCACGCTTATGCCATAAGGTAGCTATATTATAGTTTTGGTTTTGTGAATGTCTACATTGTTTTATTTATTCTTATGAGAAGTGAGACGGAACAGCTCTAAAGTAGGATTGAGAAAGGAGTTTGTGATTTATGAAGTAGGTTGTTCTTTAGGCTCAGCTGGGAATATGTCACTTCTACTCATGAACAGCCAAACCCAGTCAGTTAGAAGGGCACTGGCACCTCTGAATAATGTTGGCACTGTCTTCTGCAAGCATGGCATGTGCACATGCTAATTATATTTTAATATACAGGTGCGGTCTTTGATGTTGGGGTGAGAATGGCTAGCTGCTATTTTTATCTTCCAGGCACTATTTTTGTCTTGACTACTGGCATGGTGCTCTTGGGTTTCTTTTCATTGGAAAGGGGAACAGGAGTGACAATGATTTATTAAATGTATCTAAGAGAGCCACAGGGTCAAAGCTGTCTATTGCTGTTTCTTTTATATGCCATTGTCTGACTGCTTCAATCTAAATATCGTCTGAAATGATAATAAGTAAAAATCTACAGCTTGCTTATGGCAATCTTTGATGCTTTCCTAAAGATCAGGTAGCAAAGCATGGTTTAGTAGTAATGGTATCACATTGCATTGCTTCCCGTCTGTATTTTTTTTTCCCTGTTGCTAGTGTTCAGGAGAGTTTTCAAGATTGCTTGTAGTGATGTTTGCATAATCTCCAGATGGTGGCATTCAGTGTTTGCTGCTTGGAACTGCAAGTGTATGTGGGGATTGGCAGCTTAAAAGCAGAAGTAACTAGCTTTGGATGTTAACAGCAATCTTCCTATCTTTCTTTACATAAAAATTTTCTAAATGAAGAGGAGTGTGGCACAGACTCTGCTGTTTGTAACTTAATATCCAGACTGCTTGTTTCACATCTTTGTACCTGAGCTTCCATTCCCTGTTTTGATCAGGTGATGCTCATAGGTGGGATACAGGGTTTTACAGCTGATTCTTGGCTGGCATAGTTTCATGAGTTTTGATTACATTTAGCTAGACATTTTCCCAAGATGCTGTTGAGGAAGAGATATAAAAGCTCAGGTAAGAGATAAAAAGAACTTCTTTCAAAGAAAATGCTTCAGCAATTTCACTGAAATAGTTAATTTTGTTTTCTGTGGTAAGGAATATTAAAAGTTCAATGAAGACATGAGACTATCTTTTAATGTGCCTTTATACACTGTATGTATTCAGTAGCTTATTTTCTATCTGAAGCTATCCTGTAAAGTAAATGTAGGCACTCAGTATGAACCAAATTGATAAATGAAGCAATGTAAAAAGTAATGCCACCATGGAAAACTTAGATTTCTGCATATTTTCTCACAAAGCTAGGCTAGTGTGCCTTTGAAATAAATATTCCTTTCTAATTATTTTGTGGTACCTTAAAGCCTGACACTTTGGGGAGATCAGAAGAGGTCTGATCTAGCTGCACCTGCATCTCCTCTGGTGTGGGTTTTTTTTTGTTGTTGTTGTTTGGGCTTTTTTCCAAATGATGCTCTGTTATGACTCAAAATCCTTCAGGGGATGAAGTCAGAAGAGTCAGTCATTCTCGGATCGGACCTTGGATCTCACCTTAGTATTCCTGAAATATTTGCATGTCACTGTTCCAGTTTATTAACCTTTTATCCTCATACATGCATCAAACAGTAGTGCTTTTACACAGATGTTTGCAAAATGTTTGTTCATTTTGAATTGTACAAGAACACACAATTCGGAAAAGAATAGTGGTAGCTCCAACAGGTTTTACCTTTGCTGTGTAAAATGTAGCTCTTGAAAAGAGATAAAGAAAATATATTGATATGAAATACCTTTTCATTAATCTTTGCAAATATTAAAAACCTACTTACATTTTAAAAGCTTTTCTTTGTCATGGAACATTTATAGATGGAACCAAAGGATTGTAGAAAATAGAATTGAGAGATTCAACAGAGTTGGGGACATGCTTTATTAATGGGGAATTACAGTGGGTAGGGGTAGACTTTACTGAGTCCAAGCCGGCAGTCTAAAACACTTTGCATATACTTTCCTTTGGAAATTTTAAAGAAGTCTTTCTTTAGTGCTTTTTTTCTATTCTGTCGGTATGCTATCTCATGCTATGAAAAATGCGCCAACCAATTCTCATTTTCTTCCAAATGAAAAATATGTCAAAAATTAACTGTGGATGGCAGAAATGAGAGGAAACAGTAACACTCAATCAAACTGTGATGTAATGGTGGACAGCAAATTATATGTGCATTTTCCGTGGGCTATGACATCAAAGAAGCCTTTGCGTTTTTAAGTTGCGAGCAGTATGGTATGAGTATTAATTTGAAGGGTCTTGTCTCAGTGGCTTTGTCACAGCTTGTTACGTTAACTAATTTAGCTAGTAATGTCGTGTGATTAAGATGGTTTAAACAGACTTTTTGGAGAAGGGTGCGTATTCTTTTCAAACCACATGCAAAAGCAATTTCTGAAAAATAAATACATTATTTAAAGTAGTGCCATATACATGTAGCTATTGGCACTTGGGGGCAACTCAATGAATATAGACAGAAACAGTTTTTAAGAAAACTACCTTGACAGATTGTTCAAAATTATATCGGACTGTAAACCTGATTTATTTGCATCATGAATAGAAGTAAAATCACCTCAATTTTGAAATACACAGATGACAAGGAGCAATGTGTAGGTTCTATGTACTTTGGTGTACAGGAAATCCAGCATAGGTGGGAAATGAAGCAAATCATGCATAAGCCCAACAATGCTACAGTATTTTTAGTATGCCAGTTTATTACAGTGGATGTGTATCAGGGTCCAGCTATTTTCAAACACCATATGATACCAACCTTAGTTCGGGCTCACTAGTGCAATACAGTCACACACTGAAAAGGAAAGCATGTTGTTTTCATTTTTCTGGTGATTTTTATGCCAGATTTTATTTACTGTGGTTTTGGATCAAAAATATGCACGTCTCGGCATCTGACCTTTCCTTGGGTTTTATGGTAGCCTTATATATCCAGCAAAGGGAAACTGTCATGATCCGCTTTTCCTTCTCTGTTATATGATTGTCACCAATAAAAAGTGTTTTACTGTTACCTCTTGACTATTTTATACAGTAGATCAGGCTGAGTTAAGAGGTATAATTTATTTCAACTTCTTTAACTAACTGCGCTGTGTTTTCATTGCTGACTGTTTGCCAAAAAATATCCCATGGAAATTCTTTTATCTGATGACTGTAAAGTACAGTGAGTTAGCAGTTAGTTATTTCCCTTTCTCTTAAAACAATCGTGTCGATGGTATAACCCTGGCCTGGTGGGAAGTCATCAGGCTGTAGTTTATGATATAGCATAGGAAACTCTAGCAGGGTGTTGCATGATAGTTTCATATTTTAATGAAAGTATGATTTGAGGAAAAGCACATTAACTGTATAGGCTAGTGCAGGGTATAGATGAATTAACCTTGTGGTTTAAAATTTCCATCCAACAGTTTTATCAAGTTGACTGATTTTCTTTTGGGGTTTGGGTGTGGGGTTTTTTTTTTTCCTTAATTACTGTTCAGACACTTTAGTATGAGTGTACTTAATTTCCAGTCCAAAGTAGCAGTTGAAACAGCCATTCCATGATGCGCGCGGCTTCCTAGGTGTGTACCTTCTCTGAAGCAGTAAGCATCGCTTCCTGTCAGTGGGTGCTGTTGCTCGCCAGACGTTGTTGTTGTTGGCCTGGGAAAATGTGAATGGATGGTACTGCGTTAATCTCAGGCTTCAAATACAAAGAGAACAGCACTGATTCCCCCCACCCCAACAGACTTGTTTGTGGCCCTTAGCATCTGTTTCAGGAAGGAACAAGTCTGACTTTTACTCCTGACAAACCCATGCAAGGTCATGGAAGATCTGCTTTTTCACTGCATAGACAGCACATAAATCACACAGCTGTGGCACAGAAATCAGTCTGTTAAGATAACTATTGCTAATTATTCATCCTCTGGGAACAGGATGGCTTAAGATTTGGACTACAGAATACAGAGTAACAGAATACAGAGCTTTTCACCTCCTACATTACCAGACTTGTTGAATCAGAGCAGTGCCCAAAAGTCATTACCATCTGATGGCTGTGGGCCGGTGTGAAATGAGTTATTGGGCTTTATCCAGATTCTAGTGGAGAAATTCCTGTCCAAATCGCATAACTATGGCTACAGTTGGCAGGGGCTGGAGTACTTATTGGCAGCCATAGCAGAGAGCTTGAGGACTGAATGTACACTAAGAGATGGCTTCTCTAGATCAAATTTTTTTTGCACCTACATGAATCAATGCAAGGCTTAAATAGGAGATTTTCCTTTTGTGTGTGAGGTACGACTGTCTACAGACTTGTCAAACCAACATTAAACAGCATTATTTAAAACCAAGATATAATTCATTCTGATGGTTACTTCATTGTGGTTGTGGAGTGGGGATCCATGATCACTTCTCTATCATTTAAAAAAAATAACAACAAAAACTGAAAAACCATGAAAGGGGTTTGCCACATGAGAAGGTTAGTGTTTAGACGCAAAAGCTTAGTGCTCATAGATTACCATGAAGTCTAGGAGGGATGGGAAGTAAAATGGAATAATATATCCAAGAAGGATTATTTGTTGGCTTGGAGGTTAGTAGGGGTTTAGACTAGACATTAGTCATTCTCATGGTCATCCAGGATAATGCTTTCATTTTACAGCACTATTTTCCTCTTTTTCCTTCTCCTGGCTTCAGGATCTTTGTAGACGTGCCTTTCTGTAAAGGAGCTCAGGTGAAGCAAAGCGTGGAGAGAGAGAGAGAGACACTAAAACATTTGGAAAAACACACAGTAGCATGCTGCTTCTGAGCACACAGTCCCCGTTCTCAGATGGAGATTCACAACAGAGACCATCACATCACAATTTTGACTGGTCCCAGTCCTATAGAGGAAAATATTTCTCAGGAGCAGTGCTCCAAAGAGCCATTAAAGCCCTGGTGGCCACCTGCCTGTCCTTGTGGTAGAAGGTGCTTTGTACATGCTGGTGAATTTTAGTGCAAAAAGAAGGATTAGCTGACTTTTCTTCACTTAATTTAATGAAGGTATAGCAGTCTGATAGGACCTTCAGGCTCTCGACTGTTTTGATTAATTCCCTGATGCAGTCAGCAAGTTTCTCAGCAGACTACAATAACCTTATTTCTGATACCACTGTTTTTCTGCAGTTGTCCCAAGCTGTGCTCAGTTCATCAGGGACAGGAAGCTGGCCATAAAGAGACTGCAACAGAATAGGCTACAGCAGAGAAGCAGCCAAATTTAAATAGCCTGAAATCCTTTGCTTTCAGGGTGCTTGGACATAGCTCCTTAGGAGAGCTTTCAAAACCCAAAGGGCTTCTAATCCCTAGACAGAGCCAGGGCTGCATGACCAACATGTGCTTGTTACAGCACAGCAGCAAATGCAAGAGGAGTAGGCTGTTCACCATCCCAAACTGTGCATTTCACACCTGAAACCAGGAGGAACTTGTTGCCAAACTGGAAAGCTCTTGTGGGTTTCTTCCTATATGTTACATTTTGGGGAAAGGACTGCTGAAAATCTTTTTGCTCTGAAGTCAAGCAGCATAGAAGTCAAAAGACCTTGTTGAAATTCAACTCTGAGAAGAAGAGTTCTTACATATTCCATGGTCATCTGCTGGGTGATATATCTGAATTTCAGAGGCAAGAGATCTGCCCATCTTTTTAGCTAGCAGCCAGGAATTTAAGGTGTTAAAGGAACAAGAGAATGGAGTGAGAAGAGTTTTCTTTTTAGAAGATAGGAAAGGGCCTGATTGAAAGTGTCTTATTCTTACCTCTTTTAATTTTATTTGATTTAATGTATTTGACACTAAACTGCAACAATTTTACACTAGTTTTAACTCTGGGCATTAGCTGAAAGCAAAATCCTAGGCTACATCCCTACTTCAACCTCTTGGAAAGTGTAAACTCAAATGGCAGCCTATTTGTCCTAGGTTTTCTAAAAAAAAAAACCACCCTACATCTCTAAAAAGCCACCTATGATGCTTTGATGGTACTTCAGATTTCTGATTGTAATTTAGCAGCTCCCGCCTATCTTATTTTAACTAAGACTGCAACCAGGACAGGGGATGTAAGCTGTTGCTGTTTATGGCAAGCTCTGCAGAAGCTGTTCACGATCACATCCCTGATGAGTGATGGGCACAGATTGCATTGGAGTATGACTGCCTTATACATTCATTGAAAAAAGGAATGACCTGCAGTTGTATGTATTATGAGGAAGGTATTTAGATGTCTAAATTTAACATCTTCAGGCACTTTCAAATGTGTAATTAAGCCTTTCCTTTTTTTTTTTGTGCTAGGTGTAAAATGCTTCTGTTTTAGCACTCCTTGCTGAGGAAAGATCACTGCTGAAGCTGTAGGTAGCTTGTAGAAAGAGCCATGGAAATGATACACAAAGCAAACCATTTTGCTCAGTTGCCTTATGAGCTAGAAGTCCGAAAATCCTTGACAGGAATATTAATAGTTGAGTAGTTCCCATTCAGTGGTAACAAAGTAATACAGACAAAAATTGCTGATTGAAAGAGAATTTACTTAATCTCTAATCCTGTGACCCAGGGAGCAAACATCTGTTGATAGTAATCTGTTGTACACAGGCTGCCTTTGTTTCTCATAATATAATTATGAGACTTTAAAACAACTGTGCATTTTTTTCTTAATTTAAGCACCTACTGCATCTTAAGGTACAGCTATGAGTACACAGATATACAATGCATCTTGAGTGAACTAATCCATTTAGTTCTAATTTTGCCAAATGTTAGTACAGAGTATGCAACTTCAGCATGCAGTTGTGTCATGAATTCAATTAATATCTTGATGCTGGGCACAAGGGTTACAAGTAAGCCCATAGTTTGTATATGTTTTGTAACTAGTTTTCTGGTTTGACTTTTAAGAAGAGGTGAGCTAATGAAAAAATCCAGTCAGTTTGAGTGGAATACACAGGTAAAAGCAAAGCAAAGATCAAGCCATATGAGTTTCTTAGGTGTTACAGTCTGAGATGGTGAATGACTGTCTTTCATGTGTATCACCTTAACGTTATTGATATACCCCTTATGCAAGGAATGTGCAAGGGGTGGGAGGGCTATAATATTCAAAAAACTAACACTTCTCTAAATGAGCTGTTCTTATGTGCAGAGCCCCACTTTTTCCCAGAACTAACAAGTTGCAGCTTTTTCCTAGTTTGCCAGGGACAAGCTTGCATGTCTGTTGTTACACTGAAGAAAACCAAAGCCTGGCTGCCAGTTGTTGCCAGTGCCTGTCCATTTGCAGGGTTTTCCTACCAGAGCTGGCACAGGAGAGGAGGGCTGTGCAGCTGGGAGCCATGACGTGTACACTTGTGCTCAGGGTACTGGCTGGTCCCATGCACCCAGGAACACAGACTGGACTTTATTAAGTGCTCCTAAGGGCATGGGCTGGTTGAACAGCCCTGCTCTTCCTCCAGCCTTTCACTGCTTCAGGGCCTTTCAGCCTGTTCTCACCTCAGTTGTTGCTTGCCATCCAAGCCCTGAAGAGCAGCTACTTGTTCCCATCACCTCTGCCTGTTTGCTCACTCCATCTCTCTGTAGGGAGCTGAAAAAGATACAGTTTTCTGTCGGCTCCACAATATATCAGTCCTGATGATGGAGGTTTGGGCAAGATTTTAATTAGAGTCAAAGCAGCAATTCAGGAACCAATCAAAATAATAATGCCAATTGTTTCTAAAGACTTAACAGTAAATCAAGAATTTCAAGCCTGCTCTTCAACTACCCTGTTGGAGACAGCTGTTCGTAAATGACCCTTTAGTCAGATTTCTTACAGGGAAGCAAAAGGAAAGTGAGAAACTGCCAGTTGAAGCTTTTCATGCTGATCTCATTTTTGTCTTTGAGGCTTAAAATATTTACAAGCACTGAAAGCTGATATTTATGAGTAGAGCTGGGGGGTGGAGGGTGTCACTTAAACAGCTCCTAGCCCATCACCAACATCTCTAGCTGTACCCCACTAGCTCCGTGGAGATTCAGTACTCATTTTTAGAAGTAATCACCTCCATATATTTCAGCATTGTTCATTCTAAAACACATCCTTGCCTTTTACTTTGTTTATAGAGTTTTTTTTCAATAGAAATGAACTATTTTTCCTTGTTTTCCCAGTAGTACTTATGCAATTCAGTGACAGAAAGTGCTGTTGAACTTGAAAGAACATCACTTTCCGTTAAATCTTTGTTGAATTATATGCCCATGTTCTGCTCTGCCTTGAGTACCATAAATCCCACTCATTTTTATGGGGTTCAGTGTATGTAGATATGTGCCAAATATAAAGACAAAGAAAGTGCAAAGTTGTAACCAAGGATTTGACCTCTGTAATGCAGTAGGAGAAAAGCTGTACTCTGCAATCTGAAAAGCACAACATATCTCTTTGGCAGAAGCAGAACTTGAACATCAGCACCTTTGATCTAATGCCACTGAGGCCCAATAAGCCTCAAATACGGTGTTCATTTCAGAGGCTTCTACAGAAAACCACTCTGTAGTGAACACTCAGCTCAAATGACTTTCTCAAATTTTGATGTGTAGAAATACTTTAAAGCCTTCATTCCAAGTCTTGCAATCCAGCCTAGAACTGTTTCTTCCCCCTCCCCTTATATTTATAGCCAATTTTCTAGACAACATGCCCTTGCGAAGTTCTGGCAAGTTGAGCATGGAGACCAGAAAAGAAGATGGTGAGAGCACAGCACCTGTCCCTCCACAGAAGAAGCTGTCCTGCCAGTGCCACCACCACTGTCCTGAGGACTCAGTCAACAGCACCTGCAGGTTTGTGGGATATATATTTGGTGGTAAAACATGGGAAAACCTATTTATGATAGCTCAGCAGTCCTAAGTTGGGTGTTGCAGAGTTTCTTTAAGCAGTAATATGTAAATTGTGTCTAAAAATCAGAGGTAATTTTTACCTAGATATCAGCTATATATTTGTATTTTTATGTTATGGTGTTTATATCTTTACAGTTTTAGGTAATACTTGTATTAATTCACTGCATATGAAATGTTCTGAAGGTAGGAGTTTGTTTTTAAAGGTGCATGCCGTTAGTGAGAGGAGACTTAATGGAGATATATTGAAATGTCAGTAAATGCTTATAATCACTCCCTATGGAACACCATTTATAAGAACCCTGCTCTTGGTATGTGTCTTTGCAATAGCTGAGCTATCTTCTGTAGGTCCTCAAGGCTTTGGTTTTTTTCTTGCTTCCATGCTAAAAGGAAAGTGATTGTTTTCTTGAGGTGAAGCGTTGAGTATTTTCTTATACTAGCTATAGTCTTCTGTTTGGTTTTGTGTTTAGAGTACTACAAACTTCTCATTTGGATTGGATTCTGCTTCCTCAGATCCTTCTGCCTCCCTAGGGGAGAGGCATGTCCAGCTATGCACAGTCCCCTTGAAGGCTCAGCCTTGGTCTGTGTTGCACTGACACTGCCTGAAGCAGCAGAGGTGACTGAGGGTACCTGTGGTGGGACCCAGCTGCTGTTCCCCCACCCAAAAGTAGCTCTTGCTGGACACATACTATTGCTGTTGAATGAGGGTAGCGGTCAAACACCTCTGTCTTGGCTTGAGGTACACGTACAGTTTGCTTGAGCTGCAGCAAAGTAGGGCTGAGCTGTTCATGTTCCACATGAGGAATTCAAACTTTTCTGCTTGTACTTAGAGCAGGTAAGATGCTGGAGATGTTCACCATCAGCTATGGCCTAGTGGAGTTGTGGGAAAGTGAGCAGCATCGAAGCAGGGCACAGATGTGAGCCCAGCTAGACATGCTGGCTGGGTATGCAGCGCTGTTTGAGGCGAGACAGTCTAACATTGTGTCAGCTCTTCAAGGCAGTGCATTATAAAAATAGATGGGGAAAGCCTAAGATTGTTGAAGATACTGATTTTTTTTTTTTTGTTGGATTTTTCAGTGTCCTTTCGTAGCCTGGCTGTCCTTTCGTAGCCTGGCTTAATTCTGCAGTTTCACACTGAAGTGTATCAAAGTTTTGATGACAGCTGTAAATACCATTTCCCCTTTCTATCCTCTTCCTTCAAACTTATGCGCTAGCCAGGAGTTAGACCTGACTGCTCTCACATGGCAGTCAGTTTAAAAAGCTGTAAAAACCCACTCTGATGTCAATTTGCAGATCCCCTGCAGTGTGAATCAGCTGTTTCCTGTTCCTGCCCAGCAAGAGCCACTGCCTTCACATGTGCTGTCTCACACACACAGTAACAGGGAAGTTGCAGATGACTTTTAAATCCATGAATTAGGAAGCACAGAGGGATCCACGTTAAGGAACTCATTGAACAAGGTTTATACCCCAGCAGGGTAGGCCTGCTGTTGCACATTGCTTTGTAGGCATCACTGACATTAAGCATTTTTCATGTTACCAGGAACTATGAATAAATGTCCTATTAAAATGGATTTGTGCATTTTCTCTTACTGCGATACTTTAAAGAAACTCTCTTTAGAGTACCCCTTACAGTGTCAAATACCAAACTTCTTTTTAGGTGTTAATGCCCAAGGATAGACAGTTATGTGGTAATAAAACAATTATAACCCCTTTTGTCTTCATAATCTTTACGCATTTCAGGCTTGAATGCTCTCCTTGAGTGACAAAATTATTTTTTGCAATTTAGACCTCAAAATAATAATTGAAACTGGAATTTACCCATCAAATATTAATCTGTCCAGGAAAATGGAAACAGTCAAGAGACTTGGATTAGAGCTACTCTTTCCTATCCTGTGCTGTTACCTGAGCAGTATCCACCTTGCCACTTGCCCAGTGAGCAACAGTATAAGTGAAAAATTGCTGAAGAGTTTGGAGTAATATAAAACAAAAAATTTAAATTAACTTAAATTAAATACCCTGCTTTCATGCCTTGTCAGCAATAATCCTTCTCAGGGTGGTGATCATGGCTATGGCTCCCCCACCTTGGTGTGAGAGCTGCAGCAAGGTACAAAGGACACAACACCCCTTGTTTTCCCTACATCTGCCTAACTGTTCGTCTGTAATCATTTACATCTTAAATTCCCCACTACATAGCTGGAATTAAGGACTAAAAGTGAAATAGGATGTTACAGAAAGAAGAGGGTCTTAAGTCTACTGTTGAGAAAGAGGAGCTATTAGGTCTCCAGTTAGCTGGCTGGGTTGAGACCATGTTCTAAAAGGTTTGACCAAGACCAACCACATTAGCAGGGATTATTTGTTTCCCCTGTGTTTTGGGATCATCCTACTAGTCAGGCAATAGCTTTCATACTTCATCCTAGCTCAAACAAGTGTTGGCACAGTTTTAAAGCACTCAGGAATTCTCATTGAACCTCACTATAAAGGAAGTTTCCCCATATTGAAGTGCAAGCAGTATCAATTGCACTGTGTTTGCCTGAAGAACAAATGAACTGCTCCAGATTAAAAGTTATCGCATTAATTATCTGCTTCCCTCAGATGTAGCCACTAAAAGCCTTTTACATTTTATATTAAAAAAAAATCAAACCTCATCAGCTCTATCAGTCTGTTAAGCTTTGGGCTGTGCTCAGACCTGCAGAGTTTGGATCTAGTAGCCCCGCAGGGGTAAGCCAGTGTGTGCTGGGGCACCCGAGGGCCTGCCAAAGCCCTGACACCCAGGAAATTCACTGAGCACATCCATAGCCAGGGCTTGGGCTCTGGAAAGCATCAGGCACTGTCCCTACCAGGGCTCTCACCAAAGCAGGGAAGCCTTTTATGTGCCCAGGAGAAAGTTCAATGGGAGAAAGCATTTCCAGCTGTGTTTAAATTAAAACTCTCAGAATGAAATAGCTAGTCTTATTGCAATCACCATTAAAAATTTCTCATAAAAAGCAGTCTGCCATTTCACCTGAAGATTTTGGTCTGCTACCACAGGTATTTATCTATTAAAGTATGGATCCTGCCTGTAGTACCAGTAGTCTGAATGTTTATATAAAAATGTGGACATCTGGTGGCCATTTAAAATCCTCTCCATAATTGTATTTTTAGAAATTTAAAAGTCAATATTCTTTAACTACGTCTGTATCAAATCCTCTAACAGCCTGCTGTGTTCCTATGCAGAATTTCCCTTTCTTTGTACTTCCGCAGCTTAAGTCCAATAATACTTCAGGAAGCTAAGGATAACACTGCAGCTTAAAATGCAGATTGCTTTGTATATCAACAGAAAAGCAGTAGCTCTAGTTAGTGTGTGCTTTAAAAAATGGGGCAATCCACAAGCACACTAAGTTTTGGAAGACCCATTACAGGGTCATCTCATCAAGAGAGGCTTAGCATCAGGGAGCAGTGAAAGGGGGCTAAGCCAGGAGCTGAGGGTGATGCTGGGGCCAGCTGTATCCTCACCCACCAGGACCCCATTTCCCCAAGGGTACCTGAAGACAACAGGCAGAGATGGCTCCTTTGATGACCCCTCAACATGGCCAGTAGTGATCTGGATACAGGCAGGAGATGGGGCTGGAGACAAGTACCTGTCACTCAGGGAGAGGTTTCATGCTCAGACCTGAGCTTAAATGGAGCCCTGGGCAGGGGGTGTGTATGGGTGGGGGGTCCCAGGTGAGGCCACTCTGGGCAATTGAAGCACATTAGTGCACTCACGGCCCTGACAAGATCTTTGCAGAAGGTTTGCAATCCTCTGCTTGTAAAGGGTGTGTTAACCTGCAGCATGTTGAAACTTTATTCTTCTTTCTGAACATCTATGTGATTCATAAAAGGCTTTCAGTAAAGAAGCTCAAAGCTGCTTTGAACACAACCAGGACCTTGTTTTACTGTTCCATTTTAAGTTTTGTGTGTACAAAGTGAACGCACGGGCAGTTGTATCTAGTCGTAATTAATTGCGTATTTTAAAAAGCAGTGTTAGATTTAATTGGCTTTGACTGTAATGGGATTGCAGTAAAGGCAGAGACTGATCAGGTGCCTTGTTGTACTCTATTTTCCATTCACAAATAAATGCTCACAGTTTTAAAGATCGGGCTGATAGAGTTTAATTTCTTATGTATCGCTTACTGGTCTTGATTGTGTTTCTGTCCAACTGTCTTGAGGTAGCTTTGGTTATCTAAAGCAATAAAATAAATAAGTTGATTTTTCAGTGTTACCAGAGATGGTAATTCACTTGAGTGATGTTATTTTCATTCTCCTGTTCTGCAGATGATAGGATTGAATTTTCTTTGTAATTTGGTATGTAGAAGGAAGAAGACTTCAACAGTGGGCCTAAGCACTGAGTTCAGGCAACTTTTCTTTCAAGCAACTTTAATTCTTAGGGTAAAGTTGAATATTTTCTGATAAAGATCTTACAAGATAGCCTGTCATTTTTTTAATGTTTATTTTTATTTTTTTAATGTAATCCTTTATACAGGGCTGTGCCAGAGGCAGTTAAGTCCCCTTTGATGATTAAAACAAAAAAACAAAGGTCAACAGAGAAAATTCTTGCAAGCTCTAATCTTTCCTTGCCCGCTCTGCCAGGGCCATATGTCTCATAGGTGGCTCAGCAGGTGCCTTCACCCTAAGTATTTAAACTGAAATGCAAAGTCCTCCTCCCATGCTTTTCAACTGTGCCCCAGAAATTCCTTGTTCTTAGTTTTGTTCAGGGCTTGCCCATTAGGTATTAAACATAAACCTTAAGCTAAATAGTAATGCAACTCCAGTCTCCTCTCCCATATCCAACCTGTTGCATTACTCTCAGTTTTTTAGCATGTGGGAGTACTTTGCTGTTACTGTGCAGAAAGTGCTGGAATACCTAAGACTTGCCTTGCATATTGAATTTACTTATACCAAAAAAAATTCCAAAACAGCAAATATCCTTGTTAAGTCTGTCTTAGCATTAAAGAAGCAGCTACATCATACAAATTCAACTGCAGTGTAATCTTAAGGTCAAGTGAAAGAAAACATTTGGTCTGTGTTTAAATTTTGGAGACAAAAGAGGGGAATAAAAGAAAAAGGGAAAAGGAAAAGCAGAAGATGAGTAGCCTTATTTTGACTATTTGCTTCTTGATAGTTCTTATATCTACTGAGAGAGATTTTGCACGTAAATGAAAGGTGCTAGAGAGCCATGGTAAAAATGCAGAGGTGGCCATGCTTGGTGCTGTTGCCATACCCCAAGTTGTGCTGTAAGGTCTATAGACCTGTCAAATCTGAGCATGAAGCCTGGACAGTTTCTAGGGCTCTCCTTCACAGATTGGCATAATGGCTTGTTTTCTGCATTGTGACCCCATGTGTCAGGAAGAACTGTTTGATCTGATTTCTGATTTAGTAGAGCAATGCAAGACACATGTGGTGGACCAGGTCACGTCTCAGTCCTGGGAGAATAGTATGGGCAGGTAGTATAGAGAAAATATTGATTGATAGACCTCTATATGTTATATAAAGGGATGCTCTGCGTTGGGTACCCTTCTTTCTCTCTGTGTGTAGGGTCATCGTTGAGCACCCAGAGAGCCAAAAGGTGCCATACACAGCAGAGCATGTGTGGCAGGACAAGCATCACCATCCTGGAGAGTAGTGTGGCCAGAAACAGTGGCCCACTGTGAGCCAACTTCTTCGCTTTGTTACACCTGTATGTCTCTCCTTGCCTTCTGAGTAGTCGTGCAAACATCTGAAGGTGCATCTGGCTCAGCAGCTGTGTAATGCTCTTCTCACTTGGCTTCATGTTACTTCCCTGATGCACAACCACTGACTGTATTATTTTTTCTGAAAAATTAGCCTGTGTTGAACACATTTACAGTGACTCTTTGTTTTATGGATGGTGTCCAAAGACAGTGTTTTGCTAAATTTGGCCTTCATCATCATCCTTAAGTGAAGGATGTGACAAAATACGTGAATTAGATGCAAATTGGGAGTCAGCCAATTTTCAAATTAGATTATTTCAGCCAGTCTTTACAGAAGAGTATGAACTTCCCAGTTTCTGTACATAATATAGTCTAACATTTTTTGATAATTTTTAAAAATAGTGCAGAAACTTGTCATGCTGCTTTGGATGGAAATGAAAAGATGCTGTAGCTCTTTCTGATCTAAAAAACAGGAGTATAAAGAGGAGGAGTGGACAAAAATAATAATACTCATATGGACTCAATTGCAAATAAGATTAAAGATAAGGAATCTTTTCTTCAAGTTATTTAACCTGTCTGTTTGTGATGGGCACTGAACGAGGTAAGGACTGTGCTTTTCCAAGTTATATATTGCTATCCCTGGCTGTGTCACACACACAGAGAACAGGACAGGAAATCTTCAGCAGTCAAGTTTTGGTAGCTGAGGTACCGCATCTTCTGTGAGAAGTGGCTGTTGGCCAGTGAGGACATCTGTGTGAGCAGCTGCGAAGCTGTTGGCCTCTGTTCCTCTCTTCTGACATTTAGTAAAGGTCTCAGTTAAGATCACCTCTTTCTTTCTGGTAATCTGTAATTGTAGCAGCACCTTCTACATCAGTGTATGTCAGTGTTTCCGCTATTAACTCCCTCTATTTTCCTGGTATTTGACTTGGCTGTAAAAATTCACTCTTGGCAAATAGATGACATACCAAATCTGTGCTTATTAGTGATCACATCCAAAATGTATTTAATCGTTCTCCTGCACCATACTGTAATAAGATGATGCTTTAGTGGAGGAGGTTAGTGGATATGTACCCGGGTATATTCAGTAACATCAGGTTGAGTTCCTTCTTTGCACACCATTCGCAGAATCAAATTACACAGAATTCAAATTACAGAGTTTAAGAAAGTAATAATTCTATAGTACAAATTTTTGCTAGGAAGTGGAGAATAGGTTTTTCTTATTGCTTTGCATGTATCAGTGATGTACATGTGTTTCTATTTGTACAGTCACCAAAATGAACATAAAATTGGAGACGATGCAGACTTACCTGACTTGTTTCTGACTTGTAATAGTAAGAACAGTTTCATTTCTACCATAGGCAGGTATGAGGTAGGGTAATCAATAAAACAGCAGGGGCATGCCCTGCCCTTTGCTTGCAGTGCGTGGTCCATCTGACATCCTGTGAACCAGGAGAAGAGGTTGGGGGCGGGAGGGGGGAAGCAGGTAAGAGAGACTTCTTTCTTTTCAGAAGAGTCACTTCTAGCTCTCACCCAAAAACCTGAGGAATTTTCCATAAGAAATGAGTTCTTACATTGTATGAAAACTTTTTGTTTTATTTTTTTCTTAGAGGTAGAAACAAATGGTAACAATGTTCATTCTGCTCAGCATTGCTATTTTTAATTGTCTCGCATTTTTCCTTCATTACTCTACCGTTGTCTGTAAAGAACATGATTTGTCCTTATTGTTGGAGCTTTATAACTTTTCTGGTTTGCTCTATCCAATCTAATTTTTTTTGTCTTTTTAAATTTGGAGTAAAATTTTCAGAGGGACTAAAGTGCTTGAGGAGCCTGAATTTAATTTTCAGAAATGAGCTAAGAATCAGAGTCCCATGGCAAGTCAGAAAAAAACCAAATAAAACTGCTGGCTTTCCTGCTTCTTTTTTCCCTTTTGCACACAATTTGACTTTTCCTTCCCCTGCTTTCCTTTGGTGAACTGAGCGTTTTGGTTTTTGCTGGGGACTGTTAGCTGTGGAGTTCATTTTTGTATTTCACTTGATTGCAATTTATTGTTTTGTTGCTCTGTCCCCTGGGTTAAACTTACTCATTACTTTGAATCAAAGGCACCATGCAAACAAATAAAATCTAATCTAATATAATATTCTACTCTAATGGATTCCTTACAGTCTCTCTTCTTGGCAATCCTATTGTTCCTACCTTTTAAGCTTAAGCAATGAAATCAAGGTGGCTGTTGCCCAGAAGGGTTGCTGTCTCCTTTGCCTTACTCGTATGCACAATGTCAAAGAAGGGTAGAAGTCGTCACTTGCTTCTCTGAGAAAGCCATTTGTAATGTGCAACTGGTTACTTTTCAAATCCAGAAGTCAATAACCCATGATAGATTATTATTTGAAGTAATAAGCTTACTGTGGCTAGACCCTGCACCACTAATATAAAAATATGCCACAGCAAATGTTTGACATGATCCTATCCAGCATCTCTCTGTCGCGTAGCTAATACTTACAAATTGTGTTTGTCTCTTATATGTGTAACTGTCCCTCTCGTTTCCTATATCTTCATTGCCTTTGCTGTTCTTGCTCTGTTAGACTCTCCTTCCATTCAAGTAAGGAGCAAATCATCTGAAATTTTGCTGTGTTTAAATTTTCTAATCTTTTTTTCTTTTTATTTCCTTGTTTTAACTGAGTTTGTTTCGTCTCCTCTGAAAAATACTCATTGCACATAATAACCAGTGTTATTTTCCTGGGGAAATAACAGAATATTTTATTTTTATGTGACTTAAATGTCTTATATTAAAGAGGTTTTTCTTTATTTTTGTATCCTCTTCCTGCAAATCAGTCAATTTGTGTTTCTTACACACGTTACGTATCTCTCTCAGAGTGCTGAGAAATTTATGTACAGCACTCTCAGCAAAATGCAGCCACCCTCTTCATGCCCTCCTCCCTCTCTTTCCATAGCATTCAGGCATTTGACCTTCATCGAGGAAGGACATTTATCACCAGCACCATCTAGCCATCTGTTAATATACTTGTCCTCCCTGGTGCACGTTCTTGTAAACGGAAGCATTATGGATCACTTTAGGCTTACAACCCCAGTAAACAGTTATGAAGGGTGTTGATGATAACTCAAGGACTCATATACAAGAGTGTTGCAGTTTGTAATATGGTTAAAACAGGAATCACAAATCACTCTTAATAATATTTTATGTTTAATATCTCAAAAATGTTTCTTACTTCAGGTCTCCACCGTGGTGCAAATATCCATGCCTTGTTCCCATGCACGAGGCAGACCTGCTGTAGCGTTGATGCTTGCATTTATATAGGTCTCCAAAGTCTTAAGACACTAATGACCATAGGCAGAGAATTGAGACGTTTGTTAGTGGGGTTTATAGCTGTAAAATGTTGGAAAGGTAAGTCTGTCAACTCCAAGGCAGAGCCTCCTTTGTGTGTGCAAGAGCTGGTCCACAGTGCTGTTGGACTGCATTGCGAGAGGTTGCCTTGGGTGCCTGAGTCTTCCAGCCTGCCTTAGTACGTCGATTTGTTAATGGCAGATTTGACTTGCAAGGAAAAAAGTTTAAGACCCTATTCAGCAGCACATTTTTCACTTCAAAGCCTTTTCCTGATTCATTCTTTCCAATCCTCAGCACTGATGGCTACTGCTTCACCATAATAGAAGAAGATGAGTCTGGTGGACATCTAGTCACCAAGGGATGTCTTGGATTAGAGGGCTCAGACTTCCAGTGTCGGGTGAGAAAGCATTTGCTGCCAGAGTGTCTCTTGGCTTTTTGATAGCTTTCAATTGAAGTGCAGTCAACAGACATTACTATGTCCATGTTTTTCACTTCTGTTCATTTGGCAAATAATTGCTCCGCATTGATTGCTGAGGGGAATGCATTTATATCCCTGAATGGTGATATTATAGCTGCTCCTAACAATAACTTAAGTTTTTGGTTTTGGCACTGCTGTTACTAGTAATGCTTCCGCTCAGAGGAAGATTGAATTTAGAGAAATGCAGTCTAATTCCTGAAGTCTCCATGGTAGCTAAAGTTAGTTAGGATGTTATTTGATGGACCGCAACAACCTTTATGTCTTACGTGCAGTTGCACTTCGGTTTTGGATTTCTGGTGCCAGAAATTCCCTTCAAGTACAGTTATCACCTGATGGAGAGCAAATCTCGCTGCACGATTGGAAGGGGTATGGGCAAGGTGGCTCTAAAGTGTTTGCCTCTCCTAACGTTAACCTTAAATGATTTTACATGAGTACAGGAACAGGCTAATCATCAAGGTCAATGGAAGGTATTTTACCCAGCTTCCCATGAGATCAGAAGCAGCAGCTAAATTAGCCCACGCAGCAATTCCTATATTATTCTGGCTAAACTGTTTTGAGTACCCATGTTAACTTATTTTTGTAATATAAGTCTTAACTGTTGGACGTATGTGACTTTCACAGTTCTGTCTTGCACCATTAGAGTCAATCAGTCCCTTCTGCAACACTAGGGCACCAACAGCAACACGTTAGGGGTGAATTCATCTCTTAATTATCTAGATGAAATGTTGCTGGATATGCTCAGTGGCAGAAATCCTTACTCCACACATCCTAGAAATTCGTAAGAGGCTGCAGTCCAGCTAACAAGCACATCTTTCTCTCAAGTGCCAGAATGACGGTGTATATTTGCAACACAGATAATTACTTTGCTTTCTATCAAATTGTTTCTTGCAGGACACTCCTATTCCACACCAAAGAAGATCTATTGAATGTTGCACAGGCCAAGATTACTGTAACAAACACCTTCACCCTACGCTGCCACCACTGAAAAATCGAGGTAAGGGGAAGTAAAGCCAGTCCCAAACTGATCTCTCCCTGCTGTTGCTCTTTGTGCCTTAGGAAGAAATAAAGCCAAAACCAAAGCACCCCCCTCCAACTGCACGTGATTAGAGAGGTAAACTGCATTAAACAGTATCGCTGAATTCCTGTAGGTCGTGTGGGGAGCAGTGCCTTGACCCGTGGTTGCTGATACTTGCTCTTATTCCTATTGCATACATGCAGTGAGCACCAGATGCATTAGAGTCACGTGATAGTGTCCTAGCACAGACCTGCTGGCTATCGGTGATCATCTCAAAGGCTTAGGTTAGTCGTGGCAGAGGATGCCTCTTGCTGTGTATGTTTTTAGCCTGATAATAAAATTGAATCCTCTTTCTAGTGCCTGCAACATGCATTACTGTTGTTCATAAGTCCACATACATCTGGGACCAGGTCTCCAGTTGTTAATCAGTCAGTTCAAGTTGACTGAAGTCCACTAAGCTTTTCTTATTTAAAAGACCTGATAATCCAGCACTTGGACAACAACTAGTCACTAAAGAGGATTTTCTACTTGAAAAATGTAGCTTAAAATAGAATATAGAGTAAGAACTCATGCACTGATTTATTTTTTTTATTTGTTATTTGAGAACAAATGGACGTGTATTAACTTAGTGGATTCTGGGGCAAGGTCTTAGCTTGTTTGTTTGTTTGTTTAAACATCACTTTCTGAAAGTTGGTAAAACTATTTTGGCTGGATATTGCAGAATACATTTTATAGAAAGGTATTCTTGAGTAAGTGTAAATTCATCCATGATAAACTCGGCATTGGCAGCAATGGCCAAGATTTGTGGTGGTCAGCATGGAGTTTAGTCTGCGAGTCAGTTCAGGGTCGCAGGAGAGTTTGTGATTGTGGTGTTCTGAGTTGAAAATCCAGATCAGTGTGCAGATACACTCTTAATTATGCGAACAGCAGATACTTACACAAATGCATACTCAGAGAAAGCCTTCACTCATGTAAGCTGTTCCCTTCACGCCTATGAAATTCTGCACAGATGGGCTGCAGAATCAGGCCTGTGGAGAGTAGTATGTAAATATTTTACTGTTTACTAGCAAGCCATTAAGTAGTGAAACCTCATAAAATTCTGACTTCCAACATAAGAGTTATGTACAACTTTGTTGGGTTTTTCATTTTAAAAAGTTCTTTGGACTGAGAGAGAAGCTCCAAAAGGAAGTCAATATTTGTTCACACTTACTTAATATATCAGTAAATATCATTTCAGTTTGGAAAACACTGCCGTGATTTCTTTTTGCTACTGACTGAGTTTATTCTATGTTAAAACTACTTAAAAATACTGAACCAATGCCTAATGCCAGACATCTGCCTTATTAAGATTTTATTTATTTGGCAATACTGTCTGATGCTTATACAGAAAGCAATAAAACAAGCTTTTGGTAGTGGCAGAAGTTGTTTGAATCAATGTTGGTTTTGCTCTGTGTGTGTATGGGGTAAATAAAGCATCACTTGGGCACCGTGATGGCAGACCCATTAAATAGCAGTAAGAATATTTGTTGAAAGAAAAATTTCATGGAGTTGGAATAGGATTTTAGCTGTTCTGTGTTGCAAAGTTGTCTATTTTAGCATGACAAACAAAAGGAGATGTGTTTACTCAACATATTCTGAAGAGTTTTGTTTGAAATAAGCTCTCGCACTACCAGTATCCTGATAGTATATTGTGGAAATACATTTCAGGAGCTGCTTTGTTAAATGTGGTTGGACAGGGCTGAAGTCAGCGCCTCTATTAAGGCCTTAAGTAAATATGTCATTCTTGGTGCCAGGCCTGTTTTAATTTGTTGTTGCTGTATCCTAGTATGAAAGCTCAGAGAAGAGCCATAGTTTGAACTGTAGATCCTCACTGCAACCAGGTACAAATACTGTGTACAAATACACGCTGCTGCCAGTGCCCGGTACCATGGCTGTGATCATTGTTTCTATTGGAAACATTTAGATTAGGCTGTGATTGACTGAGTGCTGTTAGAATTGTACATCAAATTTAACATAAACTGTAAGTACAAAGAAAGAGAAGATGAACTTAAAACCAAGCTTCTAGGAACAACCTTCTGACCTCCAGGATTCCATGAAAAATATGTATGTTCCTCAGCATTTAAAAAACAAACAGAAATTTGGCTTCTGATGAACTTGCATCCAAGGTCGTATCTCATGGGAAACAGAGTCTAGGGAGAGCATCCAGCTGCAGGTCAGAGGTTGTTGAACTGCAAATTAACCTATGCACCAAGGTAACATCTACAAAGGCAAGCGATCTGTGTTCTCAAAGTGCTTTTCCAGATCTGGCGTGTGCTGGAAAGTGGGTTTTACCCCCCCACCACGAAAAGAAAGGAGGACCACATACATGAAAGTGGGAGCTAGAAGAATTAACACTGGTCAAAGCAAGGCTTGTTAAGCAAGATGGAAGAAACAACAGCTAAGCCTAAGTTTTGAGCTCATCTCGGTACAGAACTAGCAGAATAAAATAGCCCAGAGAAACCATGAAGTCCTCGTCCCAGCTGTACATCTGTCTTATTAAGGAAATGAGAGTTATAATTGGGTCTGATACAACACCTCTGCTTTAAACAATAAAAGATATTCCTGGAAATCCCAGCGAAAGCGTAGGCTGAGACCAGTCGAAAGGAGAAATATGTCTTTACTGATTTAGAGCCTATATAAGCAGAAGTGGTGGTGCCACCGTGTCTGGCTCCCTGCCTGTAGAGCTAGTGATGAATGGGCAAGGGAATGATTGGAGGAATGATGGGGTTTGATGTGTGCACACAGACCTCTACGCCTCAGATTTCACTGCAGTTTTTACTCGGATAACCGTAACGTTGTGAACTGGAGGGACCTGGGGAGGGAGGAGAACCTCCTCTCCCTTTGATATGCTGACTTCTCCCTTGAACCTGCTGGGTGGCATTTTCAAGTGTGCTCCTCAGCACAGTCCCGCGGATGGCAGCATGAGGGGAACGAGTGGTGGAGGAGGGGGAAATCACAGGAAAATAACTGAGCGGCAGCTTGGTATCACCAAAGATCCTCCTTTTGTTGCCATCTCTCCCTTTCTGTGCTGCTCACCAGTGACACCAGCACGCACCACTGTTTTCATACAACATAAAACTGTTAACGTGCCATTTGCTGGGCTTTGCTATTCTCAGCCAGCCGAGGTATGTGAAGAAGCTTCCCAAACCTACCGCGTGTTTGTTCTGCACTCCCCGCACCATGCTCCTGGTAATCGCTCACTGCTGCCTCCGTGGAAGCTACTGTTTATTCTCATAACCCTGCTGCTTCGCATGTTGCAATTGCCAAGTAACATAACACTAAAAAGCACAGTGCTGGACTTCTTAAAGGACAGAGTATCTCCATCATGCAAACTGGCACCGACTGGTACTCGCCACAGTCGCCACCACGGAGCCCATGAGCCGGTGATTAAGTGGGCTCGCAGCTGAGCTGCCCCATCCCTCCACCTGGCCAAGGAGGTGCCGAAAATGGTGCAGGGAAAGGGAGGTTTGTCCTGCTGCTCTGTGGGGAACAGCATGGGCTGTAGAAGGAGAGAAGAGTTGGTCTCCAGCAGCACCAGCCTGGCTCAGTTCAGCAGAACAGACAGACATTGCTGGTATAAGAACGGGGGCATGCTTTTAGTCGTGTCATCCACGCGCTAGTGGGTTTATGAAGTCCTCAAGTGAGCAAGCAAATGAAATTCTGCCAAAATGCTTTGAAAATGCAGGAAGTATTTGAAAGGTGAGACAATAGTTTACTTATCGTCAGTATTGCCTCTCATCATACGTAGCCAAATAAATATAAAGACATATGGAAGTTATTCTCCTGTCCTGTGAAAGCCAGTTGCATGCCTATGCTGTGCGTGGTGAGCCACTACTAAAGCTATGTTAGCTGACCTCATCAGCTTGGGGGATATCACCTACTGCAAGAGCGTAAGCATTGCTGCTGCTGCAGTCTGCATCGTCCACTCCCAGCATGGAGACCAAGACACGTTCCTGTATGTCTTGCATGATTTCCTTGCACTTGCTTCACATAATTGCATTCGGGTACCAAAAAATTTTGCAGTGTTGGAGTCTGAAGTTTGTTTGAGAGCTACACAGCACTTCCAAAATGCCTTCTGGCCTCTGGGAAAAATCAAACTGCATTTATTTACTTTTCTGAATGGGAGAAGTCCATTAGAAACATTGAGCACAGGGTTTGGATCATTTAAACTCTAAAAACAATCAGAATTTGATTCAAGATTTCAGCATCTTTATCATCCCTCTCCCAAACGTACACACTCGGACACGCACAGGCAGGATGAACAGTAGGGGTGCTTTACGAGTTCTGGTAGTGCAACACTTTGTGTAAATGCGCAGAATTCCACAGCTTTAATATCTCCCATACACAAGTATGAGCAAGATCTGAATTGCTCCCTCTGTTTCTGACATCAGCCTTCATTACTGCTAAGCACAAAAGCCCAGCTTCCATCGTGGCTTATTCTGCGAAGTGGGAAAACCCTTGCTGTGGACAGATATCCAGATTTCTCCCAGGTATAAAATCCCACTACGTGGTCTGAGTGCTCTGTTTATCCTCTCTTCAGCTGATGGGCTGCAACATCTTAAACTGTTACAAACCACACATTTTAGAGGGAGATGGCTGGCCGACGCAGGCTGCTTACGAAGCCTGAAATAGAGCCCTTAGCCCTGCCGAACAGCCATCGCCTTCGCGAGAGAGGTCTGGATTCCCCCGTGGGCTCTTGGTTTCAGCTCACAGCCCACTTGGAGTGGCAGGCCAGGTAGAAATCTACTGCGGCAGGGAGAACGATGGGCTCCTTGTTTTCCTGATAGACATCGTGTGAGCGTCCCCTTTCAGAGGCATCAGGCGTGTCTTGAATGTTTACATTGTTAATGCTCCTGGAGCAGGTAATGGCAGGCTAAAACATGACCAGTGTGATCACAAGGTGTGTTAGTAGGTAATCTCTGTTTGTAGTTGAAAGGGGGAAAGAAATAGTTTGGGGGCAAAAACAGAAGGAGAAACTGGATCTTTAAAATAAAAGAGCCTGACAGTAAACCAAGAGTCCCTTAGGAATCTCCTTGTCTCATTACCCTTGTAAATCTGAAACGTAATAGCACGCCGTTCCAGGATGAGTCGATACGGATAGATTTCTTGCATTTTACGATGTATTTGGCGTTAGTGTGAAAGATGCAAGACAGCAAGGCTGGGAGAGCTTCAGAAAACATAGTCCTCATTTGCGTTACACCAGATAGCAACTTTGGGAGGGCAGAGTGTGTGTCTGCATGCTGAAATACCAGAATTTTGAGACTTTGGGGGGTGGGGGAGGTTAAAGATGAATAGTGCTAGGTTTCTTTGTTTTTCAGCAGAAGAGCATGCATGAAGGTCAGAGTCACTTGCCTGAGTGGAGAATACAAATTTGGAGATTAATGGTATACTTTAAAGGAGAATACGAGTCTCCCATGCAAAGATTGACTGAAACATTTTAATAGTATTTACGTAACAGCATTTTCTACAAGTTATTTGACACGTGTCATTTTCAAAGTGTTTTACAGAATAGCTGCTGGAAGGATAGTTTTGCCCACCAGCATGGGAAGGACTTGCTGGCACACAGGGCTGCTATAGAGCAAATGGAGGAGAAAATTCCTGCTCAGGTGTTTGAAATGGGATCCAAGAGACAGATTATTCTGCAGTGATAGAAATATATTTTCAAGGCCTCTTGTGGCCTGCCTTCTTGGGGGTTGGATGGTGCTCTGTGTCTTCCCTCCCAGGATAAATGCAATTACTCACTTTTTTTGTATTAACTGCTCGATAGGATGACTTAATAAGAGTGATTTAAGATACAGGCAGTCATTTTTGTATGTCCTGGCTGATCACTTAGGTTAAGACACAGAGCTACAGGTCTTAATTGATTTTTTCACTCAGAGCCAAACAGGGAATTGAAAATCAAGGCAATGTTTTACCTGAGTGAGGGCTGAAAAATCAAATAGGCTCTTGGAGGTGCTGGTTCTGCCCTGGTCAGCGAGGGTCAAAGAGGAAGCGCACAAAATGCCTGGGGAGTCCAGGGGTATCTTGCACAGGACTTTTGTAGAAAAGAAAGGAAACTATCTTGTGCTCGCTGAACTTTTTAAGGCATGTGTGTCTTTTGATACTGACTTTGTACCATCTCCCTTTCCAAATTTTCCACCTTCCTTATTTTTAACCCCAGACTTTGCTGAAGGAAACATTCACCATAAGGCCCTGCTGATCTCGGTGACTGTTTGCAGTATACTTCTGGTGCTTATCATCATATTTTGCTACTTCAGGTAAATAAGGAATACTTTACCAGCTTCTCAGTGTTCCTCCCAACATTTATCTTTTTATAGACTTAGGAATTTGAAAAAAAAATTGAAGTGGACCTTAAGGAAAAGAAATGAGAAACTAATTTTATGGTGAGGAAAAATGTGTATTTTATTCATGCTAGTCACAGGTATACTTGTGTCATGTATTTCATATAGCATCTTTTGCCCAACATCCTAAAGAGCCATTCAGGTATTCTTTCCTGAGTCTAAGAAAGACACAGCATAAATTTTATATAGGGTAAATAAACCTAAGGCTTCTAAATGTGTTTTATGTGGTGAAGAACTGATCATAAAAAAGAGAGGGATACAGGAATGTAAGTAAATATGTCTAGAATGTTATCATAATCCACATACATTATGTTTAAATAATTTGTCACGTTTTTTAAATAGTCCCAGATCCCATGACCTGACCTCCTCTGGCTCCTAAAAGATCCACTGCAGTCAGTAAAATAAAACCGGGTATTTACTTGGTCTGTGTTTTGAACATATTTAAGTTTCTGAAAGAAAAACATTAGGTTGTTTTGCAAACTTACACCAGATTGCATGGTCTTTGAGTTTTATACTTAGCGTTTTGATGCTGAAAACGGTTGCTAAAAATAAAATAGAAAATTTTGGGCAGCGAGTCCAGCATATTCCTCAGGGAAGCAGAGGAAGCTGTGAGTCTATAAATGGAAGCAAACGTGAAGGACGATGTGCATTATTCATTGCACATGTGTTCATTGTATTCAAAGCTAATTTCACTTTCATGTAAAACGGCAGATACAAACGCCAAGAGACGAGGCCTCGCTACAGCATCGGGCTGGAACAGGATGAGACCTACATTCCCCCTGGAGAGTCCCTGAAGGATTTGATCGAGCAGTCCCAGAGCTCAGGGAGCGGCTCCGGGCTCCCTCTCCTGGTAAGGAAGCAATATTATTTTAATGCAAGTTTAAAAGGCAAAAATTAGTAGAGAGAGAAGACAAAAAAAGGCACAAGAAATTATATTTATGTGTCCTCAGTTGTTTAGGATTTTTTCCTCTCCCAGAAATGACAAGGATTTAAGCTGGAGAACAGCTGCTTTAGAAGCAGGAGACCTTTTTTCGTGTAGACTAAGGCAAAAAAGCTTAGGGTTTTTTTTTTTTACCTCTGCTCCTTTCTTGTTTTAGATACCATAGGGTAAGTACAGGCTCATAGAGCTCACAGAAGTTCATCGGGATTTACTCCAGTGTACAGGACAGCATCTGGCCTGCTGATTTTATTTTCTTGGTTTTTATGTGCAGCACACAATAGCATTTCAAACACTGACATATTGTCTTTATGTAAAGGAAACTGTAATTCATCAAACCTGGAACCTTTTCATGTGTAGACTTCCCTTTGCATTCACAAGTCAAGAGCGAATTATTTTTCCTTGTAGTGTGGCAGTCTCAAAGGTTAAAGGCACAGGAATGGTGTTTGTGATTATTTTTGAACTGACTCCAAGATGACTGAGCCCCCTGAGCTCACCTGCTGAAGAGGCACAAGTTTTACCTTCTGTCACAAACCAGTTCTGTTCACCAGGGGTTTTTGTTTCCAGGGGTCGTCGTTGCTTTTTAGCACTGAAAGAAAGCCACATTACTTATTTAAAATACTGCCTCTGAGAAAATGAATTAGATTTCATTTTTCAGAGGTGATATGTCCCTCCTGTCTCTCCAACCTGTTAGTCTGTAGTGATCCTGTTACTGTAGATGTTGTCCAGTTTCCAAGTACTACATACTATCTATCTGTTTTTTGCCCACACGTCTTTTTTCTACACCCTGGAGAAGAAATAAAATGGGAAGTTTTATAATTCCTTAAAATGAAGCAACAGTCTGAGTGGTTGGCGAAAATCTGACTAAACTCAATTTGTTCTGGCAGGAGTAAGTGCTTAAAGTCCCATTTAAATAAAGTGCTGACTTTTTAAAAAATCCAATTTTCTGACAATTAACATAGCTATTGGGAAAAAAAGCCAAGCTGCCAAGTGGGTGCTGTGACTGGTGCTGAGCATGGAAAACCCACGGTCATTTTTCTCTCCATCATTTAGGTCTAAGCTTTAAGAAAGCTCTGTCATATCCCACACCAATGTCCCTCTAGCTGCCATGGCAAGGGAGGGATCATGCTTACAATTTAGGACCATTCCTAATGAGTGCTTCCAATTGATGTAATTGTGAGGAGTTCTTGCTTTTTTTGCCTTATTTTTTTTTGCATAACATCTGTCACATCAAGGTCTTGGTCTGAGCTTGGTGCTCCTACCTGTTACAATGACAGAAATAATGTAATCATTTAGAGGAAACACAAGGAGCTTGGTTGTTCTCTGAGAGGATGTGTTTCCAGCAGCCCATGTGGGTAGCAGTGCCCTGGGGCATCTCGTAGCAGCACATGGCTGGATACTTCATCCCAGGATGCCCTTGAGACAAAAAAGCTGGAGCAACACTGGTTGTGACCGCTTGTGCTTTATGCCTTCCTCTGTCCCAGTGAGCTGGTTGAAGGTGGGATCTACGGTCTTTCTGGTGTCCCCAGGTCTACTCTGTGGTGGACAGAAAAACTAACTTCTGCTAATTAACTGCTGTGGCCAAGGTGGCATCTCGACTGGATCATTGCTCAGTAGCTCTCAGAGCTCTGCCCATGCTCTGTGAAGCAGAAATCATCCTGTCTTCTGCCAGTCCTCCTCTCTCAGTCCTGGAGACTTTGCAGCCACTGGACCAAGTGTTCTTCCTGAAGGCACTCTTCCCCTCTGTCTTTGCCTACAAAAATGCATACGTTTTTTTCCCCGACTTCCCCTTTAAGTAGTGATTTTCTGTGGAAGAGAAGAAAAACGAGAGCTATAATGAATCTTGCACTTGGTAATAGATGTTTGCTGTATTTCCCAGACAGCTACAACCGCTACAGGCTCACTGGAAATGCACGGATTAATACCTCTGGGCCCATGCTTGAAACAAGTATATAGAAAGTGCTTGGCAGTAATGCTCTAGACTTTATTATGGAAGAGTTTGTTTTTAACTGTATTATTTCTTATGCAAAGACTGAAACATCCAAAGTTGTTATTTCAGGAAAGTAAGCTGCAAGTTTATTACAAAATGTCACTTTATGCTAAACAGTAATGGTTTCCTTCTGTGCAGAACATTTATTCTAATGGGTACAAATATTATACCAAAACCAAGCATTAACCAAGATTTTATCGATACTTTGACATTCAGCAAGCGTTCTTTCTCCTGACCTGTTTGTACCTCTGACAGAAAAGTTTGCTGCAGGTCAAATACTGCCAATCAAATTTTAAGCCAAGAAAAAAATACAGTAAGTTATAAATAAAGGCTTTGAGCCAACAAACTGGCGTGCACAACAAGTCTGTGCAAGCAAGGAGAACCCCATTGGCCTTGACAGAGCAAGAAGTGTAGGCGAAGCTGTTGCCCCTGTGAATCCACATGCAAAATCAGGGAAGGAGATTAGATGCTGGGGACATTTATTTCAGTGGTCTGTATGAAGAGTTCGCTGAATTACAGTTTGGTTTCTACCTTTTCACATATTTTTTTCCTAATTCCTCTTCCAATGATTTTTGCTTTTCAAGGGGCTGCATCCCAGCCATAGGTATGAAGTTCTCTGCTCAAAATATTGAAGTTACAGAAGGTTGATTTGTCTGAATTTTCATCTGCAGTAGCTGAACATCAGAAAAATAGAACACAGAAAGTAGAAAGAGTTGGTAATTGGATTGGTTCCAGGCAGGGGGAGGAAACAAAGGGCCATGTAACCTTACCTGGCTGCTCACAGAGCTCAAGCAGCAAAATACACAGATTTGAAAAGAAATAAAAAAACCCCAACCCCACTCAGTGTAAATAATTGACATGAACACATCCTTCAGCATGCTTATGAAATCAGATAATCCAGCAATTTTGATTAACTGATTTGTTTTAGAAATGGTAATCAGTTTAAGATTCAAGAAAGGGCTAAATTCCTTAAAATAAATTGTTCATAGAAAATCATTTGACCAGTTCTAGCAAGAGGAAACCAGGTTAAGGCCCTTCACATAGTATTCTGCCGCCTGAAAACCCATAACAGAAATGTGTTTTTCATTTTCTTAATGTAATTTAATAAGGAACTTTTCATCATTAAGTATTGTAATTCCATGTACTTTATGATGCCATTACATATATTTACACAAATTAAGTTATTTGATATAACTGCATTATTGTTCAGGATGCATTTTTAAAATGGGCAAAATAGAAAGCAACAATGCTAAAATGACATTACAAAATGTTACAGCAAAATTCCAATGTAATATAACTATTGTTCAATCACCATATGAGAGTATAAAAGAGAATAAATCAATTTAAAAAATTCAGGCTAATCTCTGTTCTTGGCTTTCACTGATGTTAATCAAAAATAATGGCACTGAAGCCACCATCTTGGAAGTCTAATAATATGTTGCAGGGCTCAAAAAATGGAATTCTGTTTAAATGACAGAAAGCTGGGACTTTTGAAACAGCTTTGCATAAATGCCACTGTATGTTTTTCTTCTTTAAAATGTCTAATATGAAAACCAGTAATTTATTTAAAAAATAAATGATAATAGACCTTACCTGATAGGTTTTGAGTTCATCGTTGGACATACATTCCTGCTGCAGTGGGGTTGTGGCAGTCCTGCTCTGCATTACCAAACTGGTGGTTTCCACTGGATCTCCCAGGGATAACAAAGGAAGCAAATGATTTTAAAATCAAGCTTTGGTCATTTCTGTCAGCCAAAATTGAAAAAAGATTTGGGATTACCTGAAATGCATATGATTTCACAGGAATACAGATAGTGCATACTTGCTGCAGTAAACTGCTTGAAATTTTTATGTGGATGGTGGCAAGACCGAGAGACCTCAAATTTGCACTTGTCCAGATTTTGCTAATTGCTCGGGCCAGCTGAAAAACTCCTTGCATTGGAGGCTGTAAAGTTATTTTCTTTCAAAATCTTGTAAAATCCTACCAAACCAGAAATCATTAGCTGTGGGTTGAACTGGCAATACTGAAGCACAAGAGGCTGACGTTTTAATCTCCTGTTATACTAGGGTGAGGCTGAGTCAACCATGAACACCAGTAGGTTGTGTTGCAGCATCTACTTGAGTTTTTATTTGTGAACTTTTAGAAATATGTGATCTGCGGACATGCTCCAATCCTATGAGAATATATTAGTCTGCATTCGTCCAAGGTTTTTTGTAGTCATAAAAGCTTGTTAAATGTAGAATCAGTCCATCTGCTACGTGTGGTCTGCCATCCTTACGAAGGATGTCTCTGCAATGCTGCTGAGTACGTTGATCTTATGCTACAGCTGTACAAATGGTTTGACTTTAGCATCGGTTCACAGTACAGCCACTGACAAAGCTGGTACGGACACTAGAAAGGGCAGATTTAAAGCTGTGCTTTCATATCTTTGGAAAAAAAATTCTTACTTTTTATTACTATGTAATGATAATTATTAAAATTAATGTAGGCACGTGGGTTCTAGCTGTGTAAGTAGTGGTTGAGGTTTCTAACACCAAATTTTTATTTCGAAATTATTAGGCATGGGGTTTTCAAGGAAGGTGATAGGAAGCTGCTCTCAGTAATTTTGCTAGTTTTGGAGCTCTGGTATGCTTCTGGCTCTTTTGAGCCTTAGCCATGAGTCTCAACAGTGTCGAGTATGTAACAAACATTCCCGTTTTCATTAAAAATGTGTTCCCTACCCCTTTGGAGTGTGGGTTGGGGTGGCCAGGAGTGCTTTCTGTCAAGGCTTTTCCAAAAATAACAAAAAAAATTTCCACAAAGTGGCGATGTCCCACAGGAAAACAAAAATTTCAACATTAGTAGTCAAATGTTTCCTTCACACAGACCGATTTACTTTCTTGAGAGGCCACGGTGCGTTTTGGGAGTGTATGGAAAGGCTTCTTCACAGTGGCAGGAATGGCCTCACCAGCACTGCGTCCTGGGGGAAACGGGCAGCATCCGCGTTGCGGAGCTTTGCACGTGGCAATGGCTGCGTATTCCCCTTTCCACTGGGCTTGCTGTGCGGGAAGGAGATGCAGGAGGAGGGGAGTGAATGCAGAAGGTTTCTGAGGAGCAAGTTTAACCGCCCGTCTCGGCATTTCACAGGTTCAAAGGACCATCGCAAAACAGATTCAGATGGTAAAGCAGATTGGAAAAGGTCGCTATGGAGAAGTCTGGATGGGAAAGTGGCGTGGCGAAAAGGTAGCCGTGAAAGTGTTTTTTACCACAGAGGAGGCCAGCTGGTTCAGAGAAACGGAAATCTACCAGACTGTCCTGATGAGGCATGAAAATATTCTTGGTGAGTGAAATTAATGGGAATTATTTGATAGTGTACAGGTTTCTTAAGTTTAATAATTTTGTATTTGCTATTGTCTGATGCCCTTTCCTACGTGCTTGGTTACCTGCTGTGCTGTGCAATTAGCCACCCAGCACTTTTCAAAAGAAAGATATTTCAAGGATTACTGAAACATAAATAAAAGTTAAAAAAAAATGGGGTTTAGGAGCTGTTACTCCAAACACCACACGTCTGTTCCTGCCACCTGTATTTCCATATCTGGGCTTTCTGAAAATACGTTAAAAGGCTAGAGGTGAGGCATAGTTGCATGGAAGTAAGATGAAAGAAATTAAATATGTTATTAAAATAAAACTACTGAAGTGGCTGACAGTCCAGAGTTCTGAGCAGTCAAAAAAAGCCTTGAGAAGTATTAATTTGAAAATCTTTTGTTTGCAGGATTTATTGCTGCGGACATTAAAGGTACAGGATCTTGGACCCAGCTGTATCTCATCACTGACTACCATGAGAACGGCTCACTTTATGATTATCTAAAATCTACTACCTTGGACACAAAAGCCATGCTAAAACTGGCTTACTCCTCTGTCAGTGGCTTGTGCCACCTGCACACTGAGATCTTCAGTACTCAGGGCAAACCTGCTATTGCCCACCGTGACCTAAAAAGTAAGAATATTCTGGTGAAAAAGAACGGCACCTGCTGTATAGCAGATTTGGGCTTGGCTGTTAAATTTATCAGGTGAGTAGAAGTGAGGAGGGTGAGGAAAAGTTGGTAAATCAGACGCAAACGCTGGTTTAGTTGTTGATTGAGCAACGTGTAAGCACCTGCAGTGTCTGTGCATACCTTTCACGCTGTGCTCATCCGTCTGTGAGGTGGGGCTACCTGTGTAGATGAGGATGATGCATAAACATGTAATGCAGGTGTATAAATAGTCGCTTTTTAATTATTGAGCGCATTAGTTGCATTTGCATAAAGGTTCAGTTTTCACCACTTTGCCCTCAATAGCAACCTGAGTACTGCGGCTGCATGCTAAAAGGACATAGCACTGACAGGTTGAAGTCATGTCAGTAAACTTGTCACTGAAGCTTTCAGCTTCTCTGATCCCAAGATAATTCACTCACAACTTATATAGAATAATACTAATCATTTGCACAAGTTACTAATTGGGATTTATTGAAAAGCACCCCATTTGGGCTGCTTTTTGTTTCATTTCCTACAAATCAAATTGGCGAAGTACAGATTTGATTTTTCAAATGGCTTTTAAATTTGATTTTAAAAAAAGGGTTGTGTGTTTAAACAACTTAGAGGAGACAAGTAGGACTTACCCACTCCTGGGATTCGTAAAGGAGTCATCGCTGTCTGACAGCTCCGTTCAAAACGAGCTTGAGCTCTCAGCACTGGTCCTGGTGGTGGAGACGTGTGTTACAAAGTCTCTGATTTTTCTGTGCACAGAAATGTGGCCATAAACTGAAGGTTTCAGCTTCAGAGGTCAGCTTTGAAACTCTGTGCTCCCTGAAGTATCAAAAAAAATTTTAAGAATTCTGTAGAAATCTTGAACTGAAATTATTCAGAGTGTAAGGAAAGGCGGTTTTTATGTGCTCTTCTCACCGTTCACTTATCTGCCAGGTTTCTTGGTGAGGCTTTTCATTTATGAACCTGACCTTTCTTTAGAAGACAAGAAAGGATTATTTTTACTTTGAGGAATAGGGGCCTAGAGAACAACAACATGGAAATACACTATATTTGCTGTAAAAGTTTCAGGGAAGACATTCACCCTTTGCAGGTATACCTCACCTGACAAGTACAGAGCAGCACACTGCTTAGGTATGAACCAAGAAGAAGTAGGAACTACCAAGTGTTGCTATAAAAGAAGGTGAAATATGTATTTGTCACAGTCCAAATGGAATTTACATTACACACTCGGCTTGTTTTCATACTGAATCCTTCCATAGACAGCATTTCTCAGGCAATGACCAGGAACAGAAAAAAGTAGTTGAAAGGGGTGTGCTCTGCTGAAGCTAAGTTTAGTAAAGTTCTCTGCATTTCTCATTTTATTTGAAATATTGCAAGACGGTGCAGGTCACTAGCTTTATGTTACGTTCTTGGAGGTACACAGAAATGCCACTAGCGTATGTATGATCTAATGACTGTATAGGAGACTGGTTGTACCTCAGGCTCAGCTTTTTTTTTGTCATTTTCATAACAGTGGGTGAAAAAAATTGCTGTAGGTGAAGAAGATTACAGAAGAAGTTGTATAATTATTCTGTGAGATTTTGTTGTATCCATCACATTTAAAATATGTACGTTTTGAAGGTGGGGAAAAGTTAACAGACCTTTTTAAGCAAACCACAATATATTCCATATATTCAACTTTTAAAAACATTAAAACTGGTACAGCTGAATCTAATATAATAAGAAAAAAAAAAAAATCCAGTCACATAATTAATGGGAATTTGCTTCCCATTAGATATCCATTGTCTCTTCTGGTCAATGTGTGAGGTGTGACACATTTGGTTACATTTTTTTACACGTTTACATCTTTCTATTTACATATCTTGATGTGTAAAGGTTGGGAGAGATCAAACATAATGCATGCATAAAAAATAGTTAGACTTGTCTTCCTTGCAGATCTGATTTGCTACAGCTAAGTGATACTGCCCCAGCTATTTAGTGTTCTCCATTAATTGCTAAGACTAAAGCATTAGGTGGTGGAGTCTGTTAAGAAAACAGCATTTAATGAAGATTTGATTGTTATCACCAGCATTAGAGCTCGGGCTAATGCTAATGAAATCTCACAAATGTTACAGCATCCCTGTTGAGTTTTATCTCCATTGTGGTTCTGCATATGAATGCTTAACATAGCCTCAGGCAGGTCAGCCTTTTAAGGAGAGTTGCCTTCACACTAAGAGGCTTTCCCTGTAAGAATTGTTCCATTAAGATTATGCATTGCTTTTGACCTTGTTTGAGAGTGGATGTGGTGTGAATTTACTACTTCTCCCATCTAAATTGCTTTCTTTTCAAGTCTTTATTGCGTGTTTGATGCCCTTTTTTTCCCCTTCTTTTTCTTTTAGTGATACAAATGAGGTAGACATACCTCCAAATACCCGTGTAGGAACAAAACGCTATATGCCCCCTGAGGTGCTGGATGAAAGCTTGAATAGAAATCACTTTCAGTCGTACATCATGGCTGATATGTACAGTTTTGGACTCATCCTTTGGGAGATAGCAAGGAGATGTGTTTCAGGAGGTAAAGAGCTGGGAGATTGCTTTTAATTGTGTCAGTAAACCCCATTTATAACCTGAATCTTCCATTACATCCTTTTTTCTGGGTAATTGTTTTTACTGTAATAAATAAGTATGAATAAACCGTAGAGGTAACTCTGTTAATATCTGTTCTCTTGTTGAAACTTATTTTAAAGCATCAATCAGTGCTATTTCAACAGCAAAGATTTAGACTGTATTTTAATGGCTTGTTTGAAGGCAGCAAATGCCTGCACTGAAGAAGGAATATGGAGCTCATTTGGAGGCCTTTTCCAATGGCAACACATTTTTGCTGCACTGGGGGTATTCAGCTATTTTAGCAGAAAATAGTGATTTCTTTGTTTTGTTAGAGTTAAATAGAAGGAGCAGGAAAATTTGGGGGTATGCTGTGTCACTATTTAAAATAAATAATCTGTTTACAAGACAAGTAGAAAAACAAAAGCAGAGGGAAGTGGTACTTGTTATATCGTCGTCATACCAGTGATGTGCCTCATTCCCTTCTGATACCAGAGCATGAGGACAGCAAAGATAAAGTAATGCAGCCAGCTGCAGACTTGGGGCATAGATCCATCCTTGTATGCGTAGTCTACGTGTGCTTTCTGCATGTAGAGCTCAGTGTAGTGCAAAAATGATGGGTGTCATTACCTCTATTTTGCCACTGAGGAAAGTTAAATGCAGAGAAATGACTTCACAGCAGTTACATGCCATATTGGTGGCAAGTAAGAGTACAGCATGTCTCTTTTGGGTCTACGCTACCTTCACCAGACTTTATGGGTCTTTAAAGCCTGCAGTCTTGTGCTGAATGCTCGCTCCATGCTTTCCCTAGAGGAGATGAATTTCACTGATGAGCAATGTGATCCCTGTGTTTACAAACTGGTAAAGTGTATTGCAATGATGAGATATAAAATCTGTAATACTGTTGCCATCGTTGCTGCGCACAAAGAATGGTACCTTGCCATGTTCTGAAAAGGCACAGAAATGCCCTTTAATATATACCAGATCCACTGATAAGAAGGAGGCCTAATTCAAGGTTAATTCTCTGCCAGATTACTCCAGTACGGACCCTATGCTAATAGTTCTTTCTGTGATAACTTACTGGCAATTGCTGGACTGGATAACAGCGGTAGAAACTGTCTCACTTGGCAAGTAACTGCGCTTTCGGATTAAGATACCTGGCCAGTCTTTACATGGCAATGGTTACGTTGGAATTTGACTATGGAATAAACTTTAGGGTAGGAAAGTCCTTTTAAGGAGAAGTACCTCTGATTGTTAAACAGTATGGTCAATTTGTTATAAAATGAGAGGGGAAGAGGGTAGTGGAAGATGTCTTCTGCAAGTGACAGGCAACTAATTTCTTCTTTCAGGAATAGTTGAGGAATACCAGCTTCCGTACCATGACCTTGTGCCCAGCGACCCCTCATATGAGGACATGCGGGAGATTGTGTGCATCAAGAGACTACGCCCTTCATTTCCCAACAGATGGAGCAGTGATGAGGTATCGTCCCTCTTAATATGCAGCCTGTGTTTTCAATCAGAGCGAGTGAGTGATGTTGACGCCATTTTGCATCCTTTTGAGTGAGGAGGAGCTTTACCACTGGTGCTAGCACCCATCACGGTGTAACAGGGCTCGGGAAGGAGCGCGACCTTCTCAGATATCCCCACTGAAGGTTTCAGAGCCTCAGGGGCCATAGCCTGCGATATCTGCAAGCGGGTTCCTCATGTGCTGTCTACCAGATCCCACAGCGATAGCAGGCTGTGTTCAGACCTTCTTAGTCTCTCTGTTTTCCTCTTGCACTCATTCTGCTTTCTGCTCCTGGCACTAATAGCATTAAATCAGTGGCTAGCCAAAAATTTTGAATGAGAAATTATTTTGTAGTATACAGTGCAGTGGCAGCATACTTGGTGTACTGGCAGCTACTTCAGCATGTACTGATGCATGGGCTGTAATTCCAATCTTTTTCCTTTTTTTTTTTTTAAAGAAGGAAATATCTCCTGTCTCGTTGAAATGAAACGAGCACACAGCTTTTCTGTGATCACAGGTATGCAGGCTTGGAAATATGATTTTACGTGATTTTATGCTAACATGAGCACAAGATATTAAGTTTCACTCTTACGGTATTGCTATGGAGTAGTACTGACCACGGTAGCTGGGCTGCAGCAAGGAGCACCAATGGTTCACCCCTTTGCATCTTACAGAAAATGTACCTCATGTACCTCTTCGCATTTTAGCAAAGAGGGCTACAGTTCTGTCTTTTCAGAGGAGACGTAGGATCCAGAAAATGCTTTACAACATAACATGAGGAGGTGAGAGGGATGGGGGAGAAACTGAACTCTCCCTGTTGAGCATCTGTAACAAAGCAAAGTTGTGCTCGTGGGATCAGAGACGAACAGTTGAGGTACCGCAGGCAAACCTGCTGACTGCTCTTGAGATGCTATGGAGGAGGGGTCATTAATTATGTTAATTGGTACAGTTTAATGCTGTAAAGTTTTTTACAGTCGCAGAAGACAGCTGCCATTTGGGAATCACAGTGTGTAGATGAATATTCTGCAGGTAGATGAAAGATTTAGGTGGTATGAGATGTAGGCAATTTGGGAATGTGAGGGAAAAATAAAACAACCTCCCTGGGAGGCTCGAGGACTTGTGCAACAGCCAGTGTGGGAAGATCTAATCGAGACTCACCTGCCTCATCCTCTCCCTAGCCAAATCCCTCTGAGCCTTCAGACCGGGAGTGGAAACACTGGAGGAAGCACCGTTAATATCAATCCTGGGAAGGGCTTTTGTGTGGTGGCACGCAGTGTGTGTTTGGTCTGCTACCACATGTGTTGAGGATTGGGGAGGCTCATTGAAATAACTGGTCTTGATTAATTGGTTAGCATCATCGGTAATCCCACTTCAGGCATTCCAGCAATGAGAGGCAAACTTGTTAGTGCATAAAACCTTGTGTATCACCGAAATGCATTTATAAAAATCTGCATTAATCTGAAACGTATTAGGCTGGTTTGGGCACTGCTGGTAGTGTTTATGCTTAATGCCTTTCAAGGTCTGCCCTGCTTCTGGGCCAGGAGCCTCATGAAAACGGAGAGCAAGTTGGATGAGATGGAAAACAACTCTTCCTATTGCAGCAAGCAAATCTTCAGGCAGCGTAAATCTGTAGGCTGATGGGATCATCACCCGGCTGTGGTGGCTTACGTGGTGCTTTGTGTTTGGCAGAAGGTGGTAGACACAGAGCAGGGATGTGTGCTGCTTTTCCAGGATGGCAACGGCAAGGCTGAGATGCTGTCAGCAAGAGAGTTGTTGCTGGGAGCCGGAGGAGGGCCTGGCTATGTTTCGGAAGGGAGCAGGGGACGGAGCGGGCCAGGGCAGAGCCGAGCGGGGGCGGCTGGGCAGGAGCCGTGGGTGTGTGCTCACGCTGGGCTGTACCCCGGGGGGCCGGTCGCTGGCTGAGGAAAGGAAATTCCACTGAATTTGTACAGCAAAGGGCTCACTGTACAGAGCCACGCTTGTGTGGGTCAGGCTGCGTGGGTTTGGGGAAGTGGGAATAAGAAAGGTGCTTTTGTGGAGCGTACAGCGTATAACTTGTCATAAATTATAAGAGTAATTGCCATGTTTGGAGAACTCTCCTTAATATACAAAAGACAAAAGCTCTTGAAAAGTGATACCAGCCAGCATGTTGTCCTTTTTTTGGCTGCCCTTGGAAAAGACCTTTTCCCTTCAGTTTTTTGGCATTGCTGCCAACTGCAGTCTCCTCTTCCACTGACCCAGATGGAACTTTCTCTCCCGTTTCTCTCTGCAGTGCCTACGGCAGATGGGGAAGCTGATGATGGAGTGCTGGGCTCACAACCCCGCCTCCCGGCTCACAGCCCTGCGGGTCAAGAAAACGCTTGCCAAAATGTCAGAGTCGCAGGACATTAAACTCTGACTCGGCCAGAGGCAGCTCTCGTGAAGGCCCATGGAAACGGACTTTCTCGTGCAGGCAGAAGTCCTGAAGAGGTATTGAAAGTCTTCACTAATAAGTACCTTAAAAGCAGCTCTAAGTTTGTTTGACAGCTTTTGAGGAGACTATCCTTTGCAAAAATGAGCTGAATTTTGACATACAAGATTGGAAGAGACTTGTCTGCCCTTGTTTACATGGGGAAATACAGTTTTAGTAACTGGTTTAAGATTATGCATGTTGCTTTCCATGAAAGCCACTTATTATTTTATTATTATTGTTATTATTATTATTTTGATTGTTTAAAAAGATACTGCTTTAAATTTTATGAAAATAAAACTTTTGGTTAGAAGTAAAAAAGATGTATATTGTTACATTAAAAAAAATTGGAAGAAACTGTGCTGAAAATGAAAGCAAAGCAACTTTTTCATTTATAAAGAGACTATTGCACTCCAGTGTTCAAAAAAACAAAGGAGAGAGGGTCTGTGCAGCTCAGAAGAGCTGTAATGGAAACCGTCTAAAAGCTGCCTACCTGCGGAGACGGCTTTCCACAGCCCTGCCCATGTGAGCAGTTCTCTCAGTATAGAGATGGAACCCAATTACGTCCCCGCCATCGTTAGCATGGGTGGCCGGGTTCCTGTGGGTGGCCTGTCCCAGGGGAGGTCGTACTTTTTTAAGATAATTGGGAGCCGTGTGAATATGGTTCAGTGTGACTTGCTTGTTTGAAGAAGCTTTTCACGTTTCCAGGAAATGTGATGGGTATGGTACCAGGATGATGGTAAACAAGTGCCCCTTTTCTTGGCTTCTTTTTTTTCTTTCTTTCACCCCACCACAAAATAAAGTATTTTGTGTGTGAGTGGAAATGAGGTACGCATTTGGATCCGCTGGCAAATTTGAAACTGCTGTGACCTACGTACACGACCACTGGGTAAGAGGAAGTTCCTAGTGAGGAAAAATTATTAACTTTCTCTTTCATCTGTGTAAAAGTGAGGTATCCATCTACAACCACAGTTGGAAAAAAATAATAATCTGTGTTCCCTTTTTTTAAGGGAAAGTGAAAACCTCAAAAATTCCCATTTTTGGGGTGGCAGTAATTTTTCTTTAACCATAAGGAGACCTGGTGCCTCTTGGCTGCCGTAGGAAGCCAACAGGGAAGGAGCCTGGGACTTGGCTGCATGGTGAGAGCCGGGCACCGTGGCTGGCAGCGGGCAGGTGCCTCCAGTGCTTCTCTCGCTGTAGTGAGAGGCACTGCAAACTGAACAATTTGGCTGAAGCTTCATCTGCCTTACTCTTCTGTGTGGCCTTCCAGCAGCCTCGAAGCCTCTGGGAGCCACTGTGCTGTAGTGACAGGCTCTGCAGCCACGCTGGGGCTGCGTAGCATCGTGGTTCCAAGCAAGAGGAGCTTTTAGAGGAGAAGAGCAACAGGTGAAATATATTTACCGCCTTTCCCCATTCCTCCTTCCTGGGGCTGCAACAGCTGCTGCAATGTTAAAACTACAGAAGGGGAAATGAGAGGGGAAATATTCCCCATGAAGTATTTTCTTCGGAAGGATCTCAGTTCTTCAACAGGTTATCAAAGCTGAGTTGTATGGGAGTTACCTCTTTACCCTTCTTTACCCTTCTTTTTTTTATTTTTTTAATTTTTTTTGCCTGCCTATGTCCTGTTTCACTAGATGGTGTTCAGTTTAATTTTTAAATAAGTCCTTACAAATGCTGCTTTGATTATGCTAAGCCTATTTCAGAACTGAAATAATTGCCATGCTGGATTTAGCCTCAGCATTTCTGTAATGCTTCTTTTTTCCCTTTTTGGACAAAACTGATTTATTTGTGGTAGGTAGGTATATAATTGGGGTTTAGCTTCACGGCTCCCTGAAGGTATTTCTAGTTGGAAAAATTACCATTTTATATTTTCAAGCTAACAGAGAAAAATGTGCAGGTTCAAGAGAATCAGCAAGACCTCCATGATTATAGGTGTTAAAAAGTTTAATCAGAGGATTTTCGTTAATTAGAGTGCTTTTTCCGCAGTGCGGTTTCCCTGCCTGTACCCAAAAATACTGAGCAATAGAAAATCTCTGAGAGTTACTAGTCCACCGAACCCTGGTCACAAGGGGGGCGATGCTGGTTCCCCTGTCCTTAAGAAACAGTGCGCTTGAGTGGCTGAGCGTGGAGTTTGCTCCTCTCCTTGGCTGCCTTGGCTTGAAGATTTGTGTCCCAAAATGAGGAGGACAGCCCAGCCTCTCGTCACCTTTTTTTTTTTTTTTTTGTCTTAGTGAATGGAGCCACAGGGTTTCTACTCTCACTCCTTTCATGAAAACCAGCACAGCCCTGAGGAACTGGGGTTTCTTGGTTCCGATGAAGCGGATGGGACCATTAACTTTGGCAGTGGTCAGGGCAGGCTCAGTCAATCCCACCTCCAAGCCTGGTCCCTGCGGTTCCTGGGTAAGCAGTCACACAGCAAGATACCTCTTCCCTGCCATGTTTAGGTGTGTTTCATGCCTGCTTTCCTCAAATAATTTTTCTTTTTGATGTTATCATGGCTCTCCCCAGAAATGTTTGGGAGGGTGCTTTGTTGGCTGGCAGACGTGAGGCACACGATGCCCCTGGCACCTGCCATCAGTGTGTTGCAAGAGAAAGGGCTAGTCGCTGGTTTTCTGAACAAGTCTTACTTTTTTCGGTCCACAAGAAAGGGATCTAAGATACTGGTTGATAGGTTACATAAAGTGTGTATGTTAAATGTTCAAGTTTATGTGTGTGTTTTATATATATATAAGTATATATATATATATTCAGTTGGGAGTCTGGAATAACTCCAGTATGTGGATTAAGAGTAAACTATTACAGATGATAAAGCACTAAATAAAACATAATATTTATTTATGAAAATGCATAAATGACAAATCACTGCAACGGTGCTATATAGGAAAATAAATATATATATATAAGGAGACACACCTCTGAGAAAGCAAAGGGTCTGCAGTTGTATAACTAACTAGTGCATGCCCATTTTCTCCCAAGACTCGAAAGCCCAGATTTTGTCCTCAGATCTCTTACCCACTGTAATAATAATAATGATATTGTAAAGGGATGTTCCTAAGGCCAGAAAACAGCCTAAAGCAAGCTTGGAAGTCATCTGTACTAGCACTGTGACATTCGAATTACCGCCTGCATGGCTAACTTTCTGCAACACTCAACGTGTAATTATTATGGTTTCAGATGTACGGTGACTACAGGTCAGTACATTAATTTTGCCAGGTGTGGCCTTTTAATGTTACTTCCAGATTTCGGTAGTGTCACGCATGTCAGTGAGGGCTTGGAAGTTGGTGGCGGAGATAATCTTGGCTGTAGTGCCTGCAGGTCTGGAAATGCAGTTTTCAAATGTAAATCATTGAAGGAAGTTTAGTATAGTAACTTATTGGTGTAGATAAGATGGCATAGGTAAGTGGGAGAAGAAGGAAAAAAAAAACCAAACCCAAAAGGAAGAGAGATGCCAGCTAGCAACTGCTATCCTTTCTCTAGCACAAAGTTATTTCTCTTAAAGAAAAGGCTGACAATGTAAAGACTAAGAAACTAATTTGTGTTCTTTTTTGAGAACCAGTGCCTTATTAAACCTGTAAATACTGTAATTAGAAAACCTGGGGAACAAACTGTTACATTGTATTTGTTCAGATTGTATATGGTTGTTTTAACATTCCCCCAAATAAAACTGTTTCCATCTCTCCATGAAAGAGATTGCTTTTACTTCTATTTACTTTTCATGTGCTTGAAAAGCACCGCCTTTGGTTTTCATTTCCCTGGCTAGATTATTTTGACCATGCCTCATTTTATTTATTTATTAAGATTTTTCCTCTGAGCAAACAAGTAAACAGCAAGATGTTGCATATGCTTCCACTGGCATAAAAAAGCATCACCCTTTTCACAACTCAGTGAAGAGAGAAATAGTAATTAAAATCGTGTTATCACTAATAGAGCAGTCACTCGCATTTGGTGGCTGATTATGTAAATCTATAGAAATTTGGCATTCGCATAATATTTTTGTGAGGGCCTCCCTTCCCGTCTTTCCCCCACATATTTATGAAATGCGACTACTATTTTTAATAGCACAAGAGGCACAGGAGGTAATCTGTGCACAGACTGAAGCTAGATTTCCCAGCCTCGTGCTTCAGGAGGAAAAAAGTTACAGCCTACATACACTGCATCAGCTGAAACGTGGCATTGCTTAGTGCTGAGAGACAGCGAAACGTATGTATCTCTACATACATAGAGATATTTGTATGCATTTGTATTTACGGCCTGAGCTCTCTTCTCATTCTGCAGTGCCATGTTTCAGCATGCAGCATGCAGCTCGGTGTTTCCCAATATGTAATTACCTTGCTGGTTATTTTCAAAGACGTGTGTAAACAGCATTTTTACCCTGAGCCGCATCTTGCTGGTGACTAACACAGCCCCTGCAGCCCTCCTGCTTTGCCCCGGGGCTGTCTGCCATCAGCAGGGGAGCATTCTGGTTATTCTCCAGCAGCATTTCCACAGTCCCTTGGCCACGCCTCATCTAGGCGGGAAAGCCCTGTGCTTGCTGCACGTTGTCCCTGGCATGTCACCATATCCCGTAGTTTTGGGGCTGTTTCTGCTCCCCTTGGCTGCACAGCGCTGGAGGCGATCTGGTGCTCCAGCACAGCCCATGTGGGCTGCACCTTCTCCAGGATGTCGCTGAGATAGGTGTTTCTGCAGCCGCCTTCTGTTCCTTTGCTTTTCCCCCTGACTTTCTAGGTATGGCTTTTTGGGGCAGTCCTAGGCTCTGTTCTCATTTTCTTTCCTCTCCACCTTGCTAGGCTTAGCTACCTGTATCTTCTGCAGCTGCAGGTGATGCCGGGACTGTTTCGCTTCCATTCAAGGTTGGCAGTCATGCTACTGTCCCCTGCCGAAACTGGAGCTCTGCTTCGTTGTGAAGCACACTGAACCGTGCCTTTCACCACCTGGGAAGGAGAGTTGCAGTCCGACCTTCACATGCAGAAACAGCGGAGCAGACACCTCCAGAAGTCTCAGGAAAAACAGCTAGAGGTGAGGTACCTGAAGAAAAAGTCCCTGAAGATAAGGAGGGAACTGCCTCACCAATGCAAAGACTGCAGGCTGCAGCAGATCCAACCCACAAGGCTGCCAGAAACCAAAGGAAACTTGAGTTCGGCAATACACGTAGACAGGGTGAGAATAGTGGGCTGGACAGAAAAGAGCTTGTCTACTGTGAAAGCTGTATATGGAAAGGCAAAACTGGAAGAGAAGGCAGAGAGGCACCAGGAAATGTAAAAGCAGCGACTGTGTCCAAAGTGGGCATCTTAGTTTTAGAGAAACCAGCCCTGCCTGCAGCTCAGCCAGCCCTGCCTGCAGCTCAGCTCTCTTTAGCTGCGGCACCACACGGTGGCCAAAGTTCCCACTGAAGAAATTATGCCTCATGTCCCTTGGGATACAGGTTCTCCATTCACATCATAGCTCCAAGTCCTCTTCATACATAATCTACCTCTTCCTATTACAGAGAAGATAATCATAAAAGAAAAAAATGAATAGTTCTTCCTTCATGTTGCCAAAGGTCCAGTGGCTTTTGGATGGAGTAAACCTGTCACTGGGGCTTGGCCGCAGCTTTGTGCCATGCTCGATGTACTTGAGCAATGCCCAGTATTTCATCCGGACCCAGGGTGGCAGGTCTTGGCTCAGTAACCTGCCAGTCCTGCCAGTCCCCAGCTCCGTCCCCAATAGCCACAAGGGCCCTCTGCACAAGCTGGTACTGTGGGGCTGCCTGTGCCTGGCCTCCTGCGAAGAATTACTGCCCGTTAAGCACAAATAAATTACAGGAACCAATGGGTAGAGACTGCCATTTTTAGCAGAGAAATGGAGGAGCCTTGTGTTAGTGATGCCCTTCATTGCAGAGTGAAGAAGCCAGCGGTGTCCCATGCTTAGGGAGAACAGCTTGAGCAGTTGTCTGCTGCCTGCCATGTAGTTTGCGTGTTAAGACTTGCAATGGGAGGAGAATAAAATAAAGCTACCTTACACCTTGGGAAAAGCTTTCTGTAATCCAAGCATACAGGGGACAGGTTTTTAAAGGTCTGCCCTTTTCCAGCTGGACTGCAGGGTCTCGCAAACCTGGCAAATGCACTTGTTGCCATGTTCTCAGCTTTTGGGCTGTTTGCCGTGTTTGGCTTTGTATGCTATCGGAGTGCTTCTGCTTTGACTTAACCTTGACTTGCCTCTTGCAGGGAGAGCTGCTGAGTGAGCAGACTGGGTGGCCGTGCTGGCAGGCTGTGGGTCTGGCATAGTAGATGGCAAGGGCTGAGCATTCCTCTGCACAGGCCAGCAGGAGAGCCTGAGGGCTGGCAGGCAGCCCTGCACCCCCAGGGGAGGGGACGGGATGGGATGGATGGGATGGTGCTGCTCCCAGCCCCGTACTGCCTCCATCATGGGCAGGATGAGCTCCTCAGCCCGGGGCTGACCCGCTGACAAGGGGCTGCCTGTAAAAGACAACTGGTTTCCCCCCCCCCCCCCCCCCCCCCGGCTGGGAGAAACAGCCGTGCTGGGGAATTGCCTCTTGCACCCCCTGAAACCAGAGCATAATACTGAGGCTGGTGAGAAACAGCCACCATCTCTGACAGCGGGGGGCAGGTGTGAGAAGGGTGAACTTCAGTGTTTGGGCATTTTATCCACCTGGCCAAATCGGACATAAGCAGGTATTGCTGGACAAAATCACCTTGCCCAAGCGGTGTTTAGTTTGCCTCCCGGGCATCTGCGATAAGCCCAGTGGGCTGCTCCCTCCGTAACAGAAAGGCTGGATGCGGGGAGGGGAGCCGAGCTCAGCAGCTGAGGATGTGTTTTCTTGCCTGTTGCTTTTCTCCACCTTTCACTGCGGCCACGAAACGCAAACCCCAGGAAAATTGTCTGGGGTGAATTGTTCCGTAGCTGCTGGGGTAAAACCCCATGGGGAGGGAGAGGTGTGAGGATTTATGAAGTGCAATGAAACAGCCTGCATGGGCTCATGGATGTTGGGAAAGGTGTCTTACGAGGGAGACTACATCACAAGGAGTTCTCATGTGCAGGTACATTTCTTTTGAGCGGATTTTTTTCTTTTAAAAAAGATACTAAATAAAAGGCTCCTCTTTCCTTCCAAGCTTCCAGGAACTAAACAATTGAACACAAGGTAGTGGTGGTGGTTTGTTTTTTTTTTTTTCCAGTTGCTTATAAATATAATTTATTACCTGTTTAAAAATTCTTTCTTACACTTTGTACATGTCAGGCTGACAGAATAAATGCAGGCATTTACAAACAGAGGGAAGGAGAAAAAGGGAGGGGGGTAAGAGGCACACTCAGAACTAGTAAACCACACCTCCACTGTACAGCAATACAAATAATGCAATGGCTAGCACTTCTCTGGTATTAAGTCAGTTTTTAGAAAAGGAATTGCATAGAAGATACAGCGATAGGGAAATCAAAACGAAAATAGTTGTCCAGATCTGAATAGCAAAGAAAAACGAACCCTGGTAGAGCTGAGACATGGGAAGAGGAGGGAGAAATGCAATAAACCCTCTCGGCCTGGGTCACACAGACATTTCATTTCCTATGGGCCCTTCTTCTTTGCTTTAGAAAGGTACCAACCGTACCATCTTCACGTTTTTTTTTTTTCTTTTTTTACTTGGGCCCTTCTTCTTTGCTTTAGAAAGGTACCAACCGTACCATCTTCACGTTTTTTTTTTTTCTTTTTTTACTCCTCAACATTAACAGACAGAACATGTGTTAGCAAAAAAGTCCACTACACAGATGTGCCCAAACGGTAATGCCAGGTAATGCCATAACTTCTCTGTCTCAGCTGTGTTACGCGCCCTGCTTCAAAGTAGGTTATTGGCTCACGGCTCGGGGGGTGTTTTTGCAAGGTGTCTTGCAAGATCTATGGGAGAAGAGTGGTTTGCTTCTCCTTCTTTCTAATTTTTACTTTCCAGACTGATTTTGCTTTTTATTCGTATTGGTTAAGCTCCCAAATTTACTGGCAAGCCGTAGCAAGAGCCAGCTGGCAGCAGCCAAAGAAGCTCTTGGGGGCCGCGCGAGCTATTCTCATCTAGGGGCTATTGTCCCACCAGCTGCAAGGCAGCAGCTGGAGAACAGAGCGCCAGTGCTCAGAGAGCCACCTCACCGCTGCGGGGGGGCCCGGCCTGATCACAGCCCGCTGCTTCACGGGCAGCGAGAAGCGACTCGCGTGCCATGGCATGGGATGCTTTTGGAGAAAAGGGCAGGCCCAGGGTTCAGCACATGTAGCAATTTTCTTTGTAAGGAGTCGAGGAGACTGAACCACTATTAAATACATTTAACCAGAAAATCACAGAAAATGTGAAATACCTATTCAGTGACAGAGGTTTGTGGGAACTCTGGATTATCATTGCTTTTTTGTACAGGCAGAGGTTATCAAAGGACTTTCAGATAAAGGGATTTTCAGATTTCAGGGAGCAGGTGCCAAGCTTGAAAGACAAGTAAGTAAATAAACTAAATGCTCCTATTTCAGGCGAGGAGCTTGACCTACCGAACTTGAGGGCTCATTTCTGTGGCTTTGGTTCAAGTCCAACTTGAGTTCCTTGCCAGTTTCTACTCTGTTGGCTCTCGATGTACTGTCTATTTGACCTTGCAGTGATGATACAGCACTGAATTTTGACCTTCAGCTTCCCAAGCAAAAGTTGGTCATAAGAGGATGCCCACAACTAATATCAGAGCTAAAAGCCTCCAGCAGTAGGTGTCCTTTATTGTCTCCTGTCTGTATATGTATATACACACACACTTTGCATTTCTGTTAAATTCCCACTTCAAAGGATGTCCAAGATACATGCTTCAGCATTTAAAAATCTGCAGTGCAGCTCATTTTATGAACTCAAGGTTTCACACACAAGCTAGGAATGGATTGTGGTGATGACCCCGAAGCCAATACCTCATTGGAGTCCTTGTGGGAGAAGGGCCAAAGGTTTGGTTTTCATTCACAAACCGCTCCCATCTTCACACTGCCTGATATTAAGCAAGCCAGCCTGCAAACAATTAGTTACTTCGTGGCCAGACAAGAGCCACAGTAATACCTGAAAAGACTTCTGAACACTCAAGTAAGATAGTTTACAAAGTGCCCTGGACACGAGATTTAAAAAAAACAACCTCAACAGTATCATCTTGTTCAAAATTAACCTCAGAGCTGTGGTAACTACTTGGCCAGAGCATACCATGGTCTAAGGGCCCTCCCACCCCTCCCTTCCCCATACGCCCCACCCCCTAAAACAAGGAGAAAAGGAGAACCAAAAAGAAGCTAGTTTAGGTAGCAATACGAGACATTAGGACACTGTCCACAATGATGGGCTTACAGCATGTAAATACATTTATTCTCTATGTAAGCAACAGAAATGACAAGAAACCCAAGGAACAGACATGTTTTGCTCTGTGGGCATCCCAGACTCCAACATGTCTCGTGAGTGTCTGCATTTCTGCCAGCGATACGGAAAAAAGTCTCAGTCTCGCATGGAAGCAAATCTTGACTCAAGAGACCCTCACTGCCTCAAAACTTTTGAGATTCAGTAAAACAGCACTTAGGCCTTGCACTGTTTAGCGAGATACAGTGGATCAGCTGTGATCAGAAAATTCAGAAAAAAAACCCCAAACCAACCCCAAAGTTACCCTATGCACTGACAGCCACCTTTACAAGAACACAACACAAGAAGAACTGAAGAAAAATCAGGTGAAAAGGACTGTCTCCGATAGTGTTTCTTACTTGGAAATTAAAGGATTTCCTTGAAGTCAGTAGATATTTTATGTATATTTATATAACATATATATATTATTTATAGCACTACCAATCAATGTGTAATGAAGAGATGGTGTGAAGAGCAGCAAAACTGCTACAGCACATAGCTGAAGGTGGACAACTAAAAGGATAAGCATTTAAAAAAGCAGTAATAACTGGAGGATAAGAAGCCTGCAGCCTTTTTTTTTTTTTAAAGTAGATGTGCTTACCTGACATAAAATGTTACAATAACTCTTAAGAGTCGGTTCTGTCTGCCAAACTTATTTGCCATTTTTCAAGAGCTGCTCCATGGGAAAGCCTTTTCCTGAGCGATGTTGCTCGCCGCGGCGGCGGCATGTTGGAGCTGGGGCTCAGCCCCACGAGATGGCACTGTGTCCACGCAATCCAGGCGGAGGGACCGCTGCTGGTTTTTCTCCCACCAAAAATTATATCCCGAGCTGATCTGGCTACCCTTGCCTCCCACCCTCCCTCCTTGGGGCAGCAGGATGAGGATGCTGAGGTGTGCGCCCCACTGGCCGGTCCCAGAGCCCTCTCCCCAGCCGCACGGCCTGCCAGTGGGGTACCCCCGGAAAAAAGAAAAAACTGTGAGCAAAATTAATGCAGGGGGAGCGTCAGGTGAGGTGGGAGCTGCCGCAAGCAGCGGTGGCAAAGCGTGAGTGTGGAGCTGCTGGGCCGAGGTGTGGCTCTGCGGAGGAGACATCAGGGCTGGGGCAGCTCACACGGCACCACGCTGGGACCCTGCAAAAGCTGATGAAGCAGGAGACAGAGAAACCATCCAGCCTGTGAGTGCAGTGGGTGAGGGAAGGTTTCTGAGCAGCCAGGGTGGAAGAGCAGCTTCACCTCCTAGCAACAGCGATGCCACTGCCCTAGTGATGTACTTGACCACCATCTACCTCTGTGGATGCTCCTCTTAGAGCATGCCTTTTCCTCTCAGCAAATCCCCTTTACAGCGATGCTGTAAAAGGAAAACGCCCCAGAAAGTTGCTCATTTTTCTTGAAGGAGGCACTGGGGGGTAGGTCAAAGAGCTGGCAAAAGGAGCGTTGACTCGTAGCGATACAGATAACTACGATACTTTCTGGCAAGGCCTTGGTGACAAGGGTGCATATGCTGCCCACCTAGTAAAAGCTGGGAGCCGGGAGTACCAGTGAGCCTGGGCACCAGCTAACAAAGACTAAGCTGAAGAGGGAAAAGGGCTGAAGGACAGTTCAGCTCATCCACCTGCCTTGGAAGAGGAGTCACGCAGGAAGGATGTGCGGGAAGGTGGAAGAAACACGAACTGAGTACAACTGGTTACGCCTGAAGATGGCACAGGAGGGAGAAAAGCTGAGATGTATCTTTTAAGAGCCATTTCAGAGCTCCAAGGTGAGTAAAAAATGTAGAGAAAGGGCAGAGCTAGAAGCCCCAGTCAAAGCCTCCTGAAGTTGAAAGCAAGATTTCCATTAGCGTTGTAATGGGCTGCATCAGATGCCCACGGTGAAAAAGAAGATGGTTGGTTGTGGAAAGGATGCCCTTGCCATCTCTACATTTGGAGAAGGTGAGGCTTATACAGGCAAAATGCAGACAGATGTTGAAAGTTAAAGTGTATGTCCTCTGGTCTCCAGTTTTGACTGAAATGCTGGTTTGCAAACTGCTGGGTTGCCTCTTATGAGGAAGGGAGGGCTTTGCGATCGTTGCCCAGCAGTCAGTCAAAACCCCGCTGGTGTCAGGGAGCTGAGAAATTAAAAACAAAAAGTCCCAAGCCTATGGAAATGTCAAAGGGGAAAAAGGTCAGACAAAATTTTCCTTTCGTTTTGACCAATGACATTTTCAAAGTTACCTTTACAGGTGCAATCTGGAAAGCCTTCGGGAAAAACAAAACCAAAAACACAAAAGAAAACAAACCAACTCCAGTCTCGGGAAGCAGATGAAGTGGGAATACATGCGTGGGCAGGGGCATGCGCGTGTGCAGAACAGCAATAACCAGGGCCTGGCTAGAAACCTGAAGCGGCTGGGCTGGGGAAGAAAGCCGCCTTTGCACCAGAAGTAGAGGACACACAAGCCTGGCAGTAAAACTACTGTGATCCTATGTGCTGTCATGTACCAAAGAGTCGGTCTTTTCACTGAGCAGAAAATAAAATATATTTGCAGTGACAACTGAAAAAGCGAGAGTTCGCTCCTTTTGCCAAGTTCCCACTTCACCTGTTTGTCGTGGCCGAGAGGGACAAACGTCCCCCGTTCAGCCAGTGAGGACCTGGCGCAGCGCAGGCAGCGGCACAGTGCAGTGCAGGCAGCAAACTGCAGTACACGGGATTTCAACTTCCCCACTCCACCACCCTACGCTGGCCGAGGCAGCAGAGGCTTCCCTGGCTGCAGCAAGCTCAGGAAGAGCAGCAGAGACCTGCTGAGTGCACCTCACCCAGAAATGAACCAGTAGATCACGCCCAGCAGCCCTGACCACTGCAAATGTTATGGGAGGAGGTGGGTTTCAGTAAGAGTGAGTACCTGCGGCTCCGTGGGAAACATGGAAGCTGCTGGCTCTCAGACCGCTTCAAAGCAAAGCAAGACATATGGAGGCCCACACTGGATGCACAAATCAAGTGGTCAACGTCAGTGCCTCCACATGCTTGCACCCGCGCTCCTGAACCAGTGGGCTACATGTATTTGGACTGGGAGGCCGTTATTGGTTCACAGCCACCTCGGGACAGGATTGCTTCTTGGAGCAACCTGGAGGCACCAAGGTGGTACAAAACATCCCATGGAGTGGTGCTGGGTTGGATCCTTGGTGCAGATCAGTGACTTCAGTAGAGCATCACCAGTTCACACCATCTTTGCACTGGGCATGAAGCACAGCAATGCTAAGATGAGGTGAGCAATCCTTGTGGGCTAGCAGAGGACTCTGGAGGAGGAGTACGAAGGCTGGAAAAGGAAAGGACAGACAGCATATAGAGGGACGCATCTTAGAAGACCTTCAGGAAGGGGACAACAGGTTCCATAAAAACAGGAATGATTCATTCTGCTGCTGACAAAATTAGAAATAAAGTAATAATGGTAATAATAATAATAATTAATAATAATAATAATCCTTGCACTAGATACTAATTAGTAAATAATTATCATAGCAACTTCTCTTTTTTTTTTTCTGGGTTTCTTTTTTTTCCCCCCTAACCACTCTGAATTGCATATCCAGCCCCCTCATATCACAAAGGGGTGGAAAGGGTGGTGTTACATTGTGAACTGAAAATTTACTCCGATCCTACATTCCCCACTGTCCTACAGCTATTCTCAGGCTCAGTGGGACTGCCTTGGGGAAGGAAAGGGACATTACGTGTGTTCCTGCTTAGCACCCAGAGTACCTGCTTTCCAGATGCACACCTCTTAAACTCTGATTTTCTTGGTTTTTTTTTACAAGTAGGTCTAGGAAACAGAACGACAGGAGGATCATTGTGAGACAATCAATGTGCAGAATTGTAGCCAAAATCTGAATTCACTAGAAACCAATAAGCTGAAATAGCCACAACCAACTGTCCATAGCCTTGTCTAGAATGGCTTTAAACAAAAAATATAAAGAGCCATGGACAGTCTCCTTACCCCTGTCCAGAATTTGATGTAAACAACATCCATAGAAACTGGGATTGTTAAGAAAGTTTATCCATATATCTGGATAGCAATAAAAAGCGTTTCCTAGGAAACTGTAAAATCCTGTACCAAGCAGTGTACAGCCAAGCAGAGAGGAACATTAGGTTGATTTATATTTTCAAGGTACAACTTTGCATGATTTCTTTTAGATCCTGTGATAATGTACAAGGAGAGCACGTGTGAAGGTCAGGGCTGGTTTTTTTTTTTTTCTTTTTGTTTGTTTGCTTGCTTTCTTCTCTGAAATGTCTCTTGTGTAACTCATTGGTCTGGGTTTTCATTTCAATTCTTGTTTGTAATAACAGGGCATTACCGCTCCCTGCATCTGTCCTTCCTGTTCACACCAAGGCTGCATCAGTAATTTCCTTCTGCTGCCAAAGACACAACGGTTTCGTGTCTTCCCATTTCCTCAAGAACCGCTGCCAGCATGCTCAGGTTGCCATCAGGGAAATTCTGGGCTTCCCAGAGATCCAGGATCACCCCGGTAGGACTCGATTTCGTAGCAAAATAATTTAGGTACCTGCAACAAGCCAAAAGGAAACTTGTTTTTTGAGCTGCATGAAGGCTACCTGAATTCATATGATTTCAGCTCATCCCCATTGCTGACGGTGTCAAGGTGCTCATCTCCTGTGCAGTCAGTCTGACCGGTCTGTAGACGCATCTGCTGTCATTCATCTTCCCCAGGACCCTTTTGCATAGCCCTCCCGGGGGGCTTCGCCACCCGACCACACATAGGCAGCCTCGCTCACCTGTCCAGTTTCAGCTTGTGGGCCAGCATCCGCCAGTCGTGGCCCCTGGTCTGGGGCGCGTCCAGGCTGCTACACAGCTTCTGCCTTATCGGGAGCGGGATGCTGAAAGCGCTGGGCCCTACTATGGTGGTGATGGTGCCTGCTGAGTCCAGGGGAGGATAATTGATGCCAGTAGGTTCCTGAGGTTGGAAAGAAAGCAAAAAAATGTAAAAATACAGCAGTTTTGTTACTGAGTGCAGAGATGATTGCAGAAGTGCATCCTCTGAGTCTCAGTGCTTTTACTTGCATTAGAGGGGAGCAGCCCTCTGCTAATCAAGCATTTATGTTAGTCAGCTGAAAAAGAGAAATATTTATAAATGACTTTGGGTAGACAGCAGATTTTTTTTCTTTTCTTTTTTTTTTTTTGAGAGTGAAGATTACTATAGCTGGACAAAATTGAGCCCAGCTTAATTAATCACTTACTGGAAATAAAGAAAGATCAGGCACTTTGACACGTATCAGAGCAAATTGCTGCTACTAGGGCAGAAGAGGGCTTTCCTGGCTTGGCTGGCCGGAACCCCTTCCTGGCAGCCTCCCAAGCCCCCCACCAGAGCCAGCACCAGGCTCACGCTGCTGACATCCCTTTGACAGCACCCGTGCTCTCCAAAGCCTCTGATGCTGGGCAGACCACAGAGAGATGGTTAATACCGCCCCAGGCACAAGCTGATACCTCATCTTCATGTGGCTTTAACTCTGTGCTGGAGATAGATGGAGCGTGTGTGCTCTGGGATGGGGGTGGCCATTGCCCTCCTCCCCAAGACCAGCACTGCGCTCAAAGGTGGTGGCAGCAGTGTTTCAAGGGAAAAGTCATCTCCAAAGACAGCCTGTCCCCTGTGGGTCCAGGGCGATGTTCTCTGATGTGATCCTCCCAGCTGGGAGGCTCCCAATGACACAGTTGTAATGTGGCCCTGCTGGGAATGACAAGCGGTTGGTTCTTCTGGGCAAGGATTTTATCCCTACCTTGGCCTGGAAGGATTTAGCATCCACAGGCAGGTAGAAAGAGAGGCTCAGTAGCTGGTAGGACAAAGGTAGTTGGTCAATTTGGATGGTTGGGTTTGCTTAGGAACAATGAGGTCCTGCAGGGCAGCTGAAAGCCTCGCCAAACCCCATCGACGCTGACTGGCCGCCCAACCATGCAGCGGCCACACTCCTCCCATGCACAGCACTTGTCACCTCCACCTACCAAAGCACGTGATGGAAAAAGCAGCAAGCAGGGCTGGGTCTCCTTTCATGCCTCTCACTCGCCTTCTCAATTGCCGTTCTTTGCACATGACAGGCCTGAGGCCAGGCTGGCCGAAATGGGGGAGCTGCTTCATCTCCGCCTCTGCCCATGTCACAGCCCTGGGCAGCCAGAAACATCCATGCAAAAGACTGGTCGTTAAATGTCAATTTGTGTGCTCCTCTGTGAGATGCCTTGTTGCTTTGTGTCAAACTGGCTGCTGAGAAGGCCCTGTAAATCCTGAAATTGTCTCAAAACCAAGCAACGCCTGGTTTAACCTGCCATCGCAAATCCCCTAGGAAGCTTGTTGGAGATGCTCACAGTCACGCGCAGTCTTTTGTTTCCCCCTCAAAAAAGTACGCAGAGTTGGAAAGGGGAGATCCAGTATCCGTGAACAGAATTAAACCTCTTTTGCCTCCACTCTTTTATTCACAGCAATTAATTCTCTTCCACTCTATAAATATGCCTTTTTTGCCTTTTTTTTTTTTTTTTATAACTGGCACTTTAGGCAATCAGTGAAATTTCTAACCAAGGAAGGCTTATGCCACACTGTAATGTCTTCAGTTAACATGCCCAAAGCAGTGCCGAATGCGGTATCCCTACTTGGGTGCCAAGGCCCTGCATCACAGACTGGCCGCCCCAATCCCACTGCTTCAGGCAACAACTTACTGTCCTCTAGCTGCCTGGCAGCGGTGGCTGCCCGGGAGCCTGCAGAACGCCTTGTATGCCACTGCTGCTGCCTGCAGACTCACCCCCGCTGGCAGGTCAGAAGCAGCTGTAGAGCAGTGACCGGTGGCATCGCAGACGGACAAACTTTCCTTTTATTCTGGGCCAAGGGATGCAAGCGACACATTGAGGCAGCGCTGCCCTGGCTCTGGAGGTGGCCTGCTGCCCCAGGTGCATCAGGACGGCTGCAGAGGGAGTCCAGGTATCCATGGCGGTACCCTGGGGCTCTTTCAGGTGAGTACCGACAGCACAAGATAAAAATGGGGCTTCAAAAACAAACAGTGGGAGACCTTTATCTCACTCTTCCTCTTGCCTCACAAATTTGCATGTTTTGGCACTCATTGCATTTGTATTTTTGAAGTCCTGGTGGAATACACTATGTAAAACCAGAATAAGACAGTTTAATCTCCAGAAGTTTTACGTCCGTTACAGGGGACAAAAAAGAAAGCCCATAAAGGGAGGATGCAGGAAACTGTGTTACTATATTTTTACCAGAGGGTGACAGAGACAGAGGCAGATCCAGCAACAAAGAAAGGTATCAGCATGGTCCTGCAATGCCTAACCACTAGCTGTCTGCCTCTCCCACAAGAAGGGAATAATGTGCACAATTTGAAATCACCAGAAGCAAACCAATCCAGACACCATCTGAAAGCAGAGACCAAAACACACCCTTACATGACCTAGTTAGTCACCAGAAGAAAGTGTGAGGAACCATAGCTAAGGTTTCCTGATGCCTGGTCTGGTGTCTTTATCACAACCACCCCTTCCTCTTATGCCTCTACAGGCATACACATTGGTTTCCAGGTTGCTGTTATTACACTTCCAGGTAACTTTTGTCATCAAACCAGCTGAGTTTTACGTTTTTTTTTTCTAGTAACAAAGTTGACACAACCCTGTCTGTCAGCCCTTAGCAGCCCAAGATCCTCCTGCCCCTCACTTGGGCTCAGGAACATCACTAAATGTCAACCAGGAGGAGCAATTTTGCAGCAGGCAGCCTTGATAGCGGCGGTATTATTCCCTCTCTCTATTCATCCCTGATGGATGGGATCACAGCACAAGACAAGAATATTATCCTGTTCCCTCTGAATCCATTACCAGGCCCTATTACACACAAGCAGCTGAAGATGATTATAGTGTATACTTGCATTTCATTAAAGTTACTCTCAGTTCTTTCTCTTCTCTGTGAGGTTAAATTAGAGATTACCTCAATGCAGCACTTATTACAATAATTGTTTATGATACTTGTTTTACCATCTGTCTTTAATGCTGTGTAGTCCCCAGCTGAATATGTAACTTTACACCCAATAACCAAGCAGATGTTATGGGTAATGGCACACACCGCCAGGGCCCTACAGCACAAGTAACTTTTGTCTGTGGTCTCCCAGCCCTTCCCCAAGTCAGCCAGCAGTGATTGCTGCCCAGGAGCCTGCTCTTCATAGCCACCAAGGGTACCAGGCACAAAAGCCACCAGCACAGTCACTGAAGTCAATGCCACTTCACATTTGAACATGTCGTTTGGTCTCAGCCCTAAGCTTGACTGCCCCAAGGAGCGAAAATTCTCCAGGTGCTACGTAGCATCAGCAAAGATGTTCCAAAACTTATGACCATTTTTCTACTGGAAAATGTCAGCCGTCAAAAGAAAAATTGTCAAAGATAATATTCAGGATTTGTGGCAGTAGCAAAATCTGATGAGAAAAGTCTATTGCAACTAGACCATCTGATATTCTCTCTTGCACAGCGGTTACTACGTAGGATCAGAGTGGAGTGGCTCATGCAAACATATGGCAATGACATTTTCCTGTTCTCCTTCCTCTCTCTCCAGGGAAATGGCAGGCATGATGGTCTTGTGGACTGCCAGGAAACAGAACCATGCAGTGCTTTGCGAGATGCATTAGGGAGTGGTAGGCAAAGAGCTCCTCCACACAGAACACAGAAAGGTGGCTCTAGCAGGGAGACCATAGCTGCTCTCCTCCCTCCCTTGAAGGGGGGATGCTCCCTTCCAGATGAAAGAAACTAAAGGAAAATGCAACAGGAGATACAAAGAAATTACTTAATCCATCCCTTATGTCCATGCCAGCAGTCAGGAGGAAAATGGGAAGCACTAAACAAGTAGCAACAGGAAAGGATATACCTCCTTAGCCCTCCTATGTTCCTGCAGTCGGATAGAGAAGTGCACTGATGTCATTTACCTCTGAGACAGAGCAGTTGAGCTGGAAGATCTGCCCTTCTCCTTCGACCTGCCGCACGCAGAGTTTGCACACCAGCTCCAGGGTATTCAGGCTGAACCGTTCCAGTGTGAAGGTGCAGTGCAGGTTCCTCTGGCATCCACTCCAGATATGGTAAAAGGGAATCTCCTGCAAGAAAAAAGCAAAAAAAGGTATAGTAAGGGAGGGATATGGGACCAGGGCACGGATGCTATATGACCAGGGACCGTGGGCTCCATGCTGCTGTCACTGCAAATGGTCCAGGGAAAAAAATGTCCATGGCACTGCAGCCTGGCACCGAGTGTTTTTCAAACACCCCTGTGTGTCACTGTATTTCTTTAAGCCTCACTGCTAGGATCCAATGTAAATGGTTTGTGCTGCTCACCTGGTATTTAGCCAGCAGTTTGCTCTTCCAGAGAGAGTGGGCAATGTCATGAATGGACAGGCGGAGGTTGTGGGTGCTTCCCTTAAAATGCAAAGCTTTGGGTTCCTCCAAAAGCTGCCCGCCCATCTGCTGCTCTAGCTGGAGGACCTCCTGCAGTATGGTGATAACAAGAAGAAAGCAGTCAGGTTTCATCAAGACAGCACACTGGTCTTCTGATTCCTCAAGATCAACTGCTGTAGATGCTGTAATTTGTATAATACAGAAAAAAAATGCACAGGCATTGCACAGACTTGTGTTTCCCTGTGAACTGGAATTGCACTAGTGGATCTGAGTATAATGCCCTCACCCTCATCATACAGCAGCAGCCCAGCAGGGATGCAGGCAGCCATGTCTCCTTTGGGAGACACAGCATTATCTGACATGTCCTATAAGCAGAAAGCTTAATTGCATGCAATTGTATTGAATCCAAAGACTTTGCATACAGGTACTCTTTGAATACTGAAATATATCATTCTCCATTGCTCACCAAACTGGACATCTAATGGTAGCTTTACTATTTTGCTTTTGGAAGCTCTTATTTGCATAGGTCCTGCTGATATGGGACCTGTGCATACTGCTGGTCCTTTAGCTTGCAGCCTCCTGGCAAACTGCTCCATGACAGAGTCGTACAAGAGATAGCAGATGCCTACTCTGAGACTAACTGCCAAGCAGGATGGTATCAAAACAAGAGCAAGACACTGTCATGAAGCATTTTGTACATATGAATACATAGGTTCAGGGTTACTGAAATATTGATCTTGTAATTAAAAGCTAGTAAGCCAAGAGTCTGGTCATTTTCTGCAGCTAAAAATAAACATATGCTTGTAACTAATGAGACCACACTGGATCATTGCCTACAAACAGACTAATTGTAGTCCACACAGAAGAGGCAAGTACAAAGGCACCTACACGAGCCCCATTAGAAACCAACACCGCCAAACTCAGTCATATTTAATTACAAGAGCCGACCAACCAACCTGTCTCACGCAGCCAAAGGCAATCGTGCACAGAGTGAGCACACTCAAGCAGTACGTGGGCAAATGAAACCAGGATGCTACCCCAGGCCAACTAAAGGAGCCTTTGTTTTAGCTAAGCACAAAACAAGCTACTTTTGCTCACATTCAGCATCTAGTTAGCACAAAAGAAAAAACCCTGTCCCTGGCGAGCCCAGCACCTGGCAGATACTGAAGCTAAAATGATGTTTGTTTATCAGCTATTAGAGGAAAAGAAACAAAATCAGGAAACCTTTTAGATTAAGGTTATGCCAATGAATCAGTTCCAGCTTCTTTCCAGTGCCCCCTAATTACCTCGTCAAGATGTCCAAAGAGCAATCGATAGTAATTATCTGATTACTATAGATCTTCATTATGTCCAAATTAGCTCCCTGGAAGGGCCAGAAGACGACTTGTGGCACTGCATGAGCTAATTGCAGACGCCACCTCTCAGGCACGCAGGGCGCGGGGGCCGAATGACTGCTCCTGCCTGTGCAGTGCCAGCCCTGGGAGCTGCACTACTGTGGGGAAAAACATTGCAGCATGACGCTGCACCATCCTACCCACCAGATCTGGGTGTCTGGTTTCAATATCCCACTTTTGGTAACCACCCTTGGTCACTGTAGCCCCTCTACATGCTCCAACTGGCCACCACAGCAGCCTGTGCTTCTCCCATGCTGCTCAGCTAATTAATTCAGCATTAATTTGGAGCCATGATTTGCACAGCCCTTCAAACCTGCAGGCTGGCTCTAGCCATAGGGCATTTTATTTAGAGCCGTGCTTATCCCACTGGCTGGCGCCTCTATGCCCTCCTGAGCCAAAATCTGAGCTGTGCATTGCTTGCCCCATGCAAGGGTGGCTCTAGCCACCCTCCCCATCGCCTCTCACCACACCTGTGAGCCGGGACTTATGCCCTTATGCTCTTCCTAGGAGAGGGAGCTGTGTAAGGCATTGCTCCATTGTCAGCACCACCAGGATAGCCACAACCTGTATTTGGAAAAGGCTTCCTCACTAATGGGGCATAAGCAAGCAACAGCGTTCAGCTGTTGCCTTTCTTCATTAGAAGGAAAAATATGCATTAAATAACTGAGAGAAGATCACATGCCTGTTGTGATTCTTTTTTTTTTTTTGGAGGACAGTTACTGCGCAGCATGAGGCGTGTTGAGGGATGCCACCTCGCTACAGCCTGAAATCATTCACTTGCCCCTGGTGTGGGAGGTAGCCATTTCCGCGTGCCCGGCTGCTCAGCCCCCGCTGCGCTGCCGGGCACAGCTCACACACCTCAATCTCAAAGCCATACGTGAATAAACAGATGAGAATAAAGCAGCTGGAATTCTTTATAGCTATGGTATTATTACTTTTTTTTACAGCAGACTAGCTTGGGCTCAAAGTGCAAAAATCAGTATTAAAAAAACAGGCCAGTGCTCGAGGTCACAGCTACCCTCGCCCTTCCCCAAAAAGCATTTTTGTGAGCATCCCATCCGGGTGCCTCCGGACTCTGCGGGCGGAGGATGCTGCATGCACGATCAGTGCGGAGCCCACTCTGCTCCGCAGCCCCCAGGAATCCTGCCAAGCCCTCCCCACAATAACCGAGCCCTTACTCATGACAAGGCATTACATTTCCCTACTGTACTGTGGGCGCTGGCAGTTCAGCAGTGAGTGCTTACTCTGCACGATGAGAGAAAAAGCCTGCTGGAAAAATACAGCACTGAGTTTTATACCGCAACTGCTTGTCTTCCTTTGGCGGCTGTTAGGACACATTCAACATATGGCATATTCATTCCTAGTTGTAAATAATAACAGAATGCTTTTGGTTGCCTACTAAAATAAACACATAATCCCCTACAAAGGCTCTTCCAAACCTCAGACATCCCAATATGGGAACACCTCACGCTGCTCTTCCCTCCTCTTGCTGTGCCTTGCCTGGAGCAGCCAGCTACAAGACACTGAGATGTTGCAGCTGGTACCTTGCTTGCTGCCTACAACTTTCCCACCCTCTCCAAATTACTTTTAACCTCAGGACCCGCTGGTCCAGCCACGTCTGCATGCCTTGTCCTGCACAGCCAGCGGTAACTGCCTGGTGAATGCCCTCCCTTCGGCAATATGGCACTGCCAAGGACCTCCTCCCAGCACGGCCGGGGCTGCTGCGGTGGCAGCTGTTGTGAAAGCACACAGCAAACACCCCAGCCTTTTTTTTTTTTCTTTCTAAATAGTCATAGTTTGAGTCTACACAACACCATTGCACAGGGCTGGTTTGTACACACTGGTTTGTACGCAGATGCTCAACCCTTTCATCTTACACATAAGCCGGCAACTAGACACCGTTCTGTGACCACCTGCAGAGATGAAGGGCACTCATCCTACCTGACCCTCAAGGTGGAATGGTGGGCACTCGTCTGAGAGCAAAGGCTGCATCTCCGGCTGAGGGGGTCTGCACCATCTGCCCCAGCGGCGGCCGATGCCTCCATCCAGACGGAGCTGCGGAAGGGAGAGGCTGCAGTACAGACCTCAGGCTGCAGGAGGTGCCTACGCCTTTCCCCTGAGGCAGGGGCAGGCGGCAGGCCTGCCTGCAAAAGCTGTGCCCGGGTGGAGGATGTCCTGCAGCAGGTGGCTGAGCTGCCGGAGGCGGTGAGAAGGCTGCGTAACATCAGGAAGGCTGAGAAGGAGTTAGACAGATAGCTGGTTCCAAGCGCAGTCTGCAGTGGACCCACAGCCCGCGGCCAAACAGACAAAAACTCCCCCACCAGCACACACAAAAGGGAGGGGGGGCCAATAGTGTGGAAGAATGGATGGTTGGAAGGGCAAGGACCAGCAGGAGGAAGAGGCTTCCCCTGAAGCCTGAGGTGCCCTTGCGGAACCACGTCACTGCTCTGCAGGCTGAAGAGGAAAGACCCGTCACACCAGGAGAGATGCTGGAGCTGAGTAAGGCAGCCCGATCTGCTCCCCGTATAACAACCAGCACAACTAAGAAAAGGCGACGGGTGATAGTAGTAGGTGACTCTTCTGAGAGGAACGGAGGCACCCATTTGCTGACCTGTCGCACACTCCGGAGAGGTGTGCTGCTTGTATCAGGGATGCCACTGGGAGACTACCAAGCCTCGTACAGGATATGGAGAAAGCTGAGGTACTCAACGACTTTCTTGCCTCAGTCTTCACCAGCGAGTGCTCAAGCCACACTGCCCAAGTCGTAGAAGGCCAAGGCAGGGACTGGGAGAATGAAGAAGCGCCTGCTGCAGGAGAAGATCAGGTTCGAGACCATCTAAGGAATCTGAAGGTGCACAAGTCCATGGGGCCTGATGAGATGCATCTATGGGTCTTGGTGGATGAAGTTGCTAAGCCAGTATCCATCATAAGTCATGGCAGTCTGGTGATGTTCCCACTGACTGGAAAAGGGGAAACATAACCCCCATTTTTAAAAAAGAATAAAAGGAAGACCCAGAGAACTACAGGCCAGTCAGTTTCACCTCTGTGCCCAGCAAGATCATGGAGCAGATCCTCCTGGAAACTATGCTAAGGCACATAGAAAATAAGGAGGTGATTGGTGACAGCCAGCATGGCTTCACTAAGTGCAAATCGCGCCTGACAAATTTGGTGGCCTTCTATGACGGGGCTACAGCATTGGTGGATAAGGGAAGAGCAACTCATGTCATCTACCTGGATTTGTCCAAAGCATTTGACACTGTCCTGCACGACGTCCTTGTCTCTAAATTGAAGAGACATGGATTTGATGGATGGACCACCTGGTGGATAAGGAATTGGCAGGATAGTTGCACTCAAAGAGTTGCAGTCAACGGCTCGATGTCCAAGTGGAGACCAGTGATGAGTGGTGTTCCTCAGGGGTCACTATTGGGAGTGGCACTGTTTAACATCTTTGCCAATGACACGGACTGAGTGCACCTTCAGCAAGTTTGCTGATGACACAAAGCTGTGTGGTGTGGTCGACACGCTGGAGGGAAGGGATGCCATTCAGAAGGACCTTGACAGGCTTGAGAGGTGGGCCCATGTGAACATCATGAAGTTCAAGGCCAAGTGCAAGGTCCTGCACATGGGTCGGGGCAATCCCAAGCAGAAATACAGGCTGAGCGGAGAATGGATTGAGCGCAGCCCTGAGGAGAAGGACTTGGGGTTGTTGTTTGATAAGAAGCTCAGCATGACCTGGCAATGTGTGCTTGCAGCCCAGAAAGCCAACGGTGTATCTATCCTGGGCTGCATCAAAAGAAGCATGGCCAGCAGGTCAAGGGAGGTGATTCTGCCCCTCTACTCTGCTCTGGTGAGACCCCACCTGGAGTACTGTGTCCAGCTCTGGAGCCCTCAGCACAGGAAAGACATGGACCTGTTGGAGCAGGTCCAGAGGAGGGCCACAAAAATGGTCAGAGGGATGGAGCACCTCTCCTATGAGGACAGACTGAGAGAGTTGGGGTTGTTGAGCCTTGAGAAGAGAAAGCTCCAGGGAGACCTTATAGCAACCTTCCAGTACCTGAAGGAGGCCTGCAGGAAAGCTGGAGAGGGACTTTATACAAGGGCATGTAGTGACAGGACAAGGGGTAATGCCTTTAAGCTGAAAGAGGGTAGATTTAGATTGGATGTAACGAAGAAATTCTTCACTCTGAGGGTGGTGAGGCCCTGGCACAGATTGCCCAGAGAAGCTGTGGCTGCCCCATCCCTGGAAGTGTTCAAGGCCAAGCTGGATGGGGCTTTGAGCAACCTGGTCTAGTGGAAGGTGTCCCTGCCCACGGCAGGGGCTTTGGAACTAGATGATCTTTAAGGTCCCTTCCAACTCAAACCATTCTACGATTCCATAATTCTATGATCTACAGCTAGTTTACTAGGTTCATTTTTCATAAACCTTCTCCTTCCCCAGACCTTTCATTTTCAGAGAAGGGCAATTGATACATTCATAACAGTTTGTGGCCAGCAAGTACATGTGCTCGTCCTCCTGTAAACCACCAGATAGCTGGGTCTTGAACCCCATGGGTGGCCTTCTAGTCTTGGGGTAGATGTGCCAAAAAGAACAAAATTAAAATGCATGTACTTTGCTGTATAACAGCAGTAGGTATGAGTGGAATGGTGGCTGCCCGACTTTGTTCACCTTTCCTCACCAAATTACAAGCTCGCTTTGGGGTCTACCTGCAGCAGAAACCCAAGGACTGGACTGCTCCTCTCCCAAACGTTGGCTGCAGCTTCTCAGGTGAAAGATGGTCCCTCTGTGTTGCTCAGCAGCTCTCCTGATCCCTTCTGCTATCGCACCGAATAGGATTAACTTTACCTCACAACTCTCCCCACAGCCTATTAGAAACAAACCAACAGCTCTTGAGTAACACCTAATTGGATTCCCCCAGCTCTGACTGCATTAGCTGTCTGTCCAAGGCCCCTCCGAGTCACTTATTATTACCTTGGGCCTTGACAAACCCGTGGAAAATTGTATTATACAGCACAGGCATAAAAACATCAGGACTTTTGAAGCTTGATTGCTACAAAAGATCCTTTTCACTTTTTTTAAGGAGGAAAAACAAAAGGGAAATCAGACCAGGGAAAATAATTGTTTCTAAAATCCTGATAACACCAACATATTGACAGAGGCCAAGCTCCCAGACCCTGTACAGACAAAACCATGCTGAAGTCACGATATGCCTGCTTCAACCCTTGTACTTTACTGCCTTTCTTACATATAGAGAAAGAGTATCCCCCCAACAAAGCCTAGGCAGGCAGGCCTTGATATCAGATAGTATAGGGGAGGAAAACGGAGTGTGCCATTCACAGTGATGGAAGTCACTGCTCTGAAAAACACAAACATCTCCCAGCCAGTGTATATGGGTGTGAATCCCAATAATTCCCATGTGGAGCTGAGGAAATAAAAGCATACACAGCACCAGGATGACTGCCTAGAGTCAGGCTTTGAACTCATTTTGCTGCAAAGAGGCATTTGGGAAGTTGGGCTTGCTACGATTAAAGAAAAAAAAAACCCACCTTTTAATAACCTCTATTCTTACATGTCCAGTTGGAGCTACATATTTCATAAGTGTATCTATTATAGATACCATCTGTATAAATACAGGCATTTATAAAGAGAAATAGCAAGTATGGTTATCTATCTGCTCATCTGTATGTAGTGAGCGTGTGTTTGTGTGCATGTCAGAATTACGCAGTGAGAGTAAGGTTATATAGTTAGAGATAGCAACAGCTTTGGTTTATTTTAGTTGCAAATTCCCAACACAAAAAGCTGCATGCAAAGAGGTGTAATAAAGCAGTATGAAAGCAGGCAGTGATTAACAGCCCAGAAGCTTCTTTTATCATTATCAACTATTTACAAAGAAGCATTTATATGTTCCCCCATCTCTGGGGAACTGGCACTTAGCATTAAAAATACATGAATAATGAATGAAGCCCCGTGTACCTTATGGCCTTTTAATAATGCAAAAATCTTAGGATTCGGGATATGATACAGGTAAACAAAGGAAAAAAGACTGGTGGGCTGAAAATAATGGGAGATCCCTATGCAAAGGACAATTTATAGCGTGTGGGGGTTAAACTGTAAAACAGCAGCTTGTTGTCAAGCTCTTCTCCTAACTAGAAAAACAACCCAAGGAGCAGGAATACATGGAGCAGAAGGCCCAGTCACAGCTATGACTGTAGTCCTGTAAGAGCTAGAGACTGAGAGGGAAAGAGAGCAAGAGTGCAACAACCACCTTAAGGGCATCCTGCGTGTCATCGAGGCAGTAGACCCGGATGCTGTACTCCAGCGAAGAGCAGGACAGCGGTCCAAAGATGGCCAGTTTGAGACGTTTGGCTGCTGCTTTGGTGATTGACTGTCCCACCAAGGCATACGTGCTGAGGGTTTCTGTCAGGATATGGCAGGCCTCTGGGTCCAGCTGGATATAGCATGGAGTGGTGAAGTTTTCCTCCCCGACCACCACCACATCCTAAGGGAGAAAGAGGCCAAGTTAGAGCTCCCGACCCCTCAGAGCTGCTCTCCTTTGAGACAGCAATGCCCCTTTCAAGCCTGGATGATGCACGAAGTCCTTGCTGTTTGCACCTCAGATTAATCAAGATTCAAAATTCCTGCTTCTGGCTTTTCTCCCATTTAGGCATGGGGAGGGGATGATTTCTCTGGGGTGCTGATGGTGATGATGGTGGTAGAAACTTCCTCCTGTCCTCACTCCCCTAAGACACGTAACTCTTTCCTCTGGGCCCTGCAGCAGCTTTTAAAGCCCTGGGCAGAGTTAGGCAAATAATGAAAATATCACCAATACTTTATTGAAAAAGATATTGCAGAACTAATCATTCGGTGACCACGATTTAACATCAGTAGTCACAGGCATGTTGAAGAAATAAGTGCTCTTCACTTCCTAAGTATGAAAATAAGGAGTTATAAAAACTCAAGGAAGGGAAGTAACCTCTACGATGGCCGAATGCCACATCTACATGAAATATCACCTGCTGCTTCATTGGAATAATCCTCTGTGACGAGACTGCAGGGTGAAAAAAAAAATACACACAGCCTGAATGCAGACAACCTCCCCATCCTGTGCGTAAAGGAAAACAGCTCCCCTGCTAATTTCTCCATTCAACCCTGCGTGTAATATCCTGCACGCAACACGAGGTGCTTTGAATGGCTTTGAGAAAGAGCAGAAACAAAAAGGCAGCAGTGGATGACGGCCGCCTCTTGCAAAGCCACCAAGCGCCACATGATGCTCAGCACAACTCATCGGTTTCATCCCCGCTGCCTGCAGGTCTGCAGCGCAACGTACACATCTGGCAGCTCTGCAGCGTGGGCTCAACTGAAATTTGTCATTAAGCTCAGGAAAGGCAAATGTGCCATGTTTGCAGGGGTGGTACAATCCTTCTGGAGGGCAAGGTGCTGCAGCGCTGATTGCATCCCCCCCCTCTGGCCACGCCAGCAACTGGCTCTGGCAGGAGGCACTGGCCCCAAGCAATGCTGTAAGGGTGTGCATGCATGCGCATGCGTGTGCACATGTCTGCATGCATGTGTGAAACTCAGCTTGGAGGAGCTGCTCCAGAATTGAGCGGAGGAAGAAGATCGCCGTGCGATGGCCAGGGATCCTGTGGATGCTGCGGAGGCTGCACTGGCACCAGAGCCTGTGCACGGCCGGCGGAGCAACCGCTCTGTCAAGGGCAGGAGGAGGACGGGGGAGAAAAATGAAGAGGTGCCAGTAACATACAGACACAAATAAGGAACATGTGCGGTGCCAAGAGTCAGGCTGGTGGGGTACAGATTAGTTGACGAGACAGACCCGTGTTCGCTGCACACTCCCTCCCAATGTGAGGAACAGCCAGTGCCACAGGCAGGGGACAAAAGCAAGAGCCTTTAGGTGGCAATACCGGACACCACGCTCTTGCTGCTGTCAGCCCAACTGCCTTCAAATGCCACCCTGTCCTTATTAAACCTACCAGTAGGAAAAGATAGCCTTGCCAAATTAATTACATGAGACCAAACTGGTGGCAGCAGGTACCTAGGAGTACAGAGCCAGAGAGGAAGGCTCTGCCAGGATGGCCCAGCCTTGCTGAAAGCATCACTTTATGCTCCAGTTACAGTGGAAGATCCTTCTGCCACCCTGCCCCTGGGCATCCTCCTGCTGCACTACTGGCAAGGAACCACCCCAGGCTCCCACCAAGCCTGCACTGCCCAGCAACACTTGTGCAGCTCCCGAGTTAACAGGGTGCAGGGTTAGATCCTGGCCGCATGAACTGAATCAAAGTGATGCTCCACCAACACGTTAGGAGGGAAAAAGAAAAGAAAAGTAAGGCCTATAAATTTTATTAAGCTGGCTGATGTCTTGATGCTGAAGCAGGGGTTCATTTGCAGCATTTTTTTTTTCACTTTCTTGAAAACAAACTATAAACCAGGGGAGTTCAAACTACTCCATAAAAAACATTTTCTTATTTCTAGAATCGAGTCAGAAATTATTTTCAGCCATTATTTTTTATTTTGCCTTTTCTCTTCCTTCTCTCCCCATGGTTTCAGCACAATATCCTGCCACAACCAAAAGCTCGAGTATCATGCATGTCAGCAGCCATGCATCTCACACGGAAAACCTGAAATACAGGCATCCTTTAAAGGCAGCTGAAGGATTAGCAGAGAGCCCTGCACGCTGTCAGCACAGAGGCTGGAGCTCTGGAGCCTCACCTCCCACGGCCCCTGGGCAGCCTGGTGCTTCAGCTGGATCTGCCAGTCCTCCGTGTTCGGTTCTGCGCAGTGGTGCATGGTTAAAATGACGGGCCGGGTTAGCAGTGCTCCTGGTGGGCCGCAGCTCACCACCGGCGTCAGCAGGGTTTGGCTGTCTTCTACAGGTGGCCTGACAACGGGACAGAAAGATGCATATATTGAGTGAGTTGAAAAAGGCAAAAAGGTACATTCAGGTATGTAAAAATAAAAAAAAAATCCTTCCCTTAAAAAGATTGTGCAAGCAAAGAATGGGTGGATTTGGTTTGTTTGTTTTTTCTAAATACCAAAAATTTTTTTTTTTTTTTTTTTTGCCAAATATCACTCATTTGTCAAAATGCAGGTTTAGGTGGCATGAAATTATAGAGAACATTTGCTGAGCACCCCCAACTCTGAAGGATCCTTGCAGACCACATGCAGAGGCTTCATTTCACCCGCTATTGAAATGCAGTCACTGCTGCATTTGGGAGTTGTTTAGCAGCATACAAAAATAAGCAGTGGCTGTTGTAAGCACTGCATGTGAGAATTAGTTACTGTCTGGACAGAGAAAATTGAACAAAGGAAGAGAATGAACATGAGCATGTCTGAAACCTCATGAGTGGCATATGGCACATCTCAGATGTGCAGTTTGGGTTCAGAGCCATCACCAAACCCACTGATACTCCATTTTACTTAAAAGGCATTCAGGTCTACTAGAATGGCTTGTGCAAATATGCCTGCAGGGAGCAGGTGTCACTGGCAGCGGGGGGCGAAAGGGCAAAGGGATGGTAAGGAATAGTGCAGAGGGCAAAACACACTTGCAAAGCCTGAGATTTCTAGCCATAAACAAGAGCTGTTCAGTTAAAAACATGGGTATTGTCCAGTGCACTTTCAGCCAGTCACTAGGAATGAGTGGTATCGGAAATCATATAAATATATAGGATACACTGCATACACTGTAGTTTGTAAACAAGTGTGTGTGTGTGTGTGCGCGCGCGCATGCGTGTGCATGTGTAAACTATCCCAGACCAACTGCTGAGGAGCTTAAAATCAGAGGAAGCATGAGTGACTTTAACTATCCCGACATCTGGTGTATGACAAATACAGCTGAATGTGCCTCATCAACTGCCTCCCTAAATAATACAGAGGACAAATTCATGATCCAGAAACCAGCAAGCAAGAGATTAAAAGTGTTTGATGTGATCTGCGCTTAAACTCCAGATCTGCCCACAGGACCTCCCATCTTCTGCTCTGGCTAAGGGTTCAATCCCTTGTTGCATTTACAAATACTGCAATTTACATCTGTATTGGTCTTAGTGGAATTAGTTGAGACAACATTAAATACCGTTTATTTCTGCAAGTCTTTGCCTTTACCAAAAGAAAGAGCAAAAAAAGCAGCTGTAATCTTAGATAACATTTTCAAGGAGGCTAAATCAGGACAGAAGCTGTTTTGGCATCCAATTTATTGTACCTATTCTGGCTACATCTGCAGACATATCCTAATATTGCCCACCTTAATTCTCCCTGAATAATCCATTAATCCCACAGAAAATGAAAGACAAACTTTTGAGAAATCCTTTTTCAAAGTGGGACAAAGGCACTTTTGAAAAGTGTCTCGTTGCTACAAACGTTGTGGGAGGTTTTTATAACATTTGAGGAAAAAAGGTCCGGCATAGAAATATTTAGATCTATGCAAATCAGTAAATCCAGATGATATGCATCTGTGGAAATTAACTGATGAGTTTACTAAATGACTTAACAATTGTTTCTGAAAAGCCATGGACTGGAAATAAACAGCTGCGATAGCCGCCTTTCAAAAAAGGTGTAAAATATAACAATCTGGACGGCTATCATGTATTATGCCAGTTATTTTAGCCTAACCAACAGCACACAAAAGAAATTAAACACTAGCAGATAGAGTACCTAGTCCAGCTCCTTTTGCATGCTGTAGGCATCTCTGGATTCAGATTAAGAAGATCAGGGATCACTCTCTTGCAAGACTGAACTGAATAAATCATTGGGCAGTTTTTTGACTAAAATGTTGCTTCTTTTTCAGACTCATTTACTTCAGTATTTTTTCACAAGAAGCAACAAGCAGCTTAAAAAACACTCACCGTGTGGTGGTGGCTTTTAATGGTCATCTACCATTAATGGGTATTTGAACACTCTCCGACAGTCTACTTCAAGAAATTTCAAAAAAACATAATGTCTTATGAGAAGATCTTTCAAAATTACAATATTTGTCTGGAAAGCTACAGATATGACAAGCTATAGACTTAATCATCTGGTTAACCTAACTTCATCTAAAAGACTATTGACCCATGAAGAAGGAAGGATAAAAAATACACGTTATCATAATTTTTTGGACTGAATTACAAAACCAGCAGTCAAAAAGAATATAGGAGGGAATATATCATGATTGCCATAAAAAAAAAATCATACAGTGTCTTTTAGGTGAAAAATGAGTTAAAACCGACAAGAAGCTGAGCACTGATGCATGCAGTTAAAAAAAGCCAAAAGGTCATAAAATAATATGGTACTGATAAATCATACAGCCTAAAGTTGTCTCAAAGTAAAATTAAGTTTAGTCACTGCTCCGTGACAAAATTTTGTTAGCTGTTAAATTTTAGGACTCTGATGGAAGGCATGATTCTGCGCTGCAACATTTTATATCCGATTAGCACAAGCATAAAAAACGATGCAGAACACGAAGTCGGGAGGTGCTCCAGACCGCACAGTCAGCAAGTGAGATAGAAAGCGGATACAAGCATACAAAGCCCATGCAAAAACCAGAAAGGCTTAGTGTTTTTTCCCCAAGTTGGTAAACAGCATCTTTGTCACCAGACTTAGGTGATTTATTGCCCAGCGGATGAGATACGCATGCTCCTGACCTGGGTGTTTATGATACAGGACACACTGAGGAGTGAAGAGCAGAAAAATGGGCCAACTGCGAGGGTGGTTGACTTTGCAGTCCCCAGTTGCCAACCAGGCACGCATCTGAGTCCGGCACGACAAAGTTATGGAACACTGCTGGTCCCAATGACCCTCCTCCACCACCCACCTCATGCAGATACTGACCCACCTCAGCTCTCCACCAATTTGGGGACTGTAAGTGACCTAACTACTTTAAGCCTTTAAAAACTGAGATTTAATGAGTTGTTGCAGAGAAGTTCTCGAGTGGTGTGAAGCAGGGGTCAGTGTCACTGAAGAGGTGAAATCCCAGCTCTGTTAAAGTCAATGCTAAACCTCTCCCTGACTACTGTGAGGCGAGGATTTCTACTTACAATGTGGAAGGCAATATAAATAGTAACACAATCAGTAAATTTACAGATAACAGTAAATAAGGAATTATTGCAAGTAACAACAAGAGCCAGAAAACAATGCAAAAGATCCAGAGAAGGTAAAAATATCGGTAGGAAATAAAATCCTATTAATTGTATAGCAGCTCACGCTTCCACAGCAAAACAAGTTCCAAACACAGTTCTTTAGTAGCAAATAAAAGCAATGAAAGTGAAAAAGATCTCGGTGAGCCTACTGCAACATAGCAGGCGTCAACTTGTAATGTGACACAGTGGCAAAAAGCAAATCTGAATTCTGGGGCTGTATGGAACAAGGCATGTCAGAGCACACTGAGGTGATATTCCCTTTCCTATCCAGCTCTAATGTGACTGCAGGTAGCAGGTTGTTTAGGGACCACAGTGAGATCTCAGAAATAAACACCTGAAGCCCAGAGGAATGAGGCTAATCCACGCAACGGCACACAGAGCAGAGAGGTACCCTATGACAACTGACAGGAAAAAGGAACAAAGATCTCTTGACAGATCTTTTCTTATTTCTCACTGTTTCTAATTTCCATTTTAAAACAAAGGGATTATGCCTTACTATAGCTAATGAGAACAGAAACAGATGCAGTAGACAAGATATATTATACAAGAGATATTAATCTTTCTGCTTCAAGGCATAAACCCAACACTAATTGATGGGATTAGTAAACAACAAATTCCCCTGAAGACAGGTTATTGTATAGTCATTCATTACGAGCAATTTTCTACCTTCTCCGGGAGCAGGTGATGCAGCACCAGCAAAGCCAGGATCCTGGCCTAGACAAGTGCCTGTTGTAATCAAGTATTGCGATTTCTGTGTTATAGATCGCAGGAGATCCAGCACAAACATATAAAGCAAGGGAGTTACATCCTCTAAAGCAGAAAAATCTTTGAGCAGACATCTTCAAAACTGTGGGCCAGAACCTACTTTTAGGCTGTTATGCAAAAAAGAACCCCAAACCCAAACTCCAAAAAATCCCATCCACATGTGCTTCACTTTAGGCTTGCAGCAGTCTTGGGACGACTTACTAGATGAGACTGGGCATTCAGCTGTGCTAGTATGACTCCGAAGCCACTTCACTGCAGGCGAAAGGGATGGTTTTGTTTTACAAAGATCTGGCTGAGACTAAAATTCAATCCCCTGTTTAGCATTGACATTAAAAGGCACTAACAGTAACAAAGGTCTTCAGATATTTTTAGATGTCGTCCCATCCCGCACTGCTTATCAAGAACAGTCACTTTTTATTTAAAAGCAAACAAGCTTTTATTCACTGTATCTGGTCCCTTCACAATCAAATTTGTGGTTTTAATGGGATTACTCATTTGAAACCATCTCCCTGTAATAAGCCAGACCATATTCATTAAGGTAGCTGTCAGACAGCAGATGTGAACACAACTAGAGAAATCTCTGCTCCTCAGTGAGCCTACATTGTGCTCCCTGCCATCGTGCATAGATGTTACAGGCACTCACAGTAGCTCAGGAAGCACACGACGGAGCAGGGAGAGAGGAATGGCTACCTCATAGCAACAGATGGCAACCCTTCTACACAGCTTAGCCAAAAGTCAGAGGGAAGACATTTTATTTCTCCTTTCATTGCTAGGGCTTTATTTTTAATATGTGTTCCTTCTTAAGTTTCCAACTTAATATTCTTGACTGACCCTGGTTCTTCTGCTAGTCTATATTTAGAAGGAAAATTATCAGAAAAATTTTCCTCCCCTTTTGCTCACACTCTGGTCTTTTTTATTTTGAATTTTTCAATTAAGATGACTGGCACTTCATGAAATTGTCTTCTGGAGTTGCAAAGTAATTTTGTTTATGCAACTGAAATACAGAAGGAAGGTGGAGAAACGAGACGTGGAAGACTTCAATTTCTTTTATTTCACAACACTAAGCTTCACTGGTGAAAAAGGCACATTGCTGCCTGGATCAAACTCACTGATCAGCTGCATGACTTTAATATAAAGTCTATACATATACTGTGAAGCCACTGATGCAAATCCTGGCAAGGCTCACCTGACTATTCTCTCTTTTAAGGTAGCTAATTTGGAAGTTGCACAATTTACGTGTGTCTTCCATCAAGATCTTCAGGAGCACTGCTTGCTCCGTTCTTCAGGGTTGTCACATTTTGTGGGCAGGGTGACATCCACTCTCATTTGCATCATCTCCTGTGTGATGGATTATACAGGAGCGTCCTTCACTGTGCCATATTTAGTGCAGTTCTTGCCTCTGATTAGAGTATGCACAAGTAGCTCCACCTAAAGCTGTGCAAGCTCAGCAGGGGTTCACACGGGAACACGGGAACTGCCATACAAGATCAAACCAGTGGTCCATCAAGGCCCAGACCCCGTCTAGCACTCACCAGTGCCAGATGTTTCCAAAGGAAGCACACAGCTCCACTAATTTAGCTCACAGCTAAATTTGTTTTTTAACCCAAGGCAGTCAAGAAAATCCTGAAGGCTGGAGGTTTATACCCATGCTGTTTAATCCTTAATCGTGTAAGATCTAGCCTCTCACAGATGCTCATGGGAACAGGCTCTTACAGGTACTGGTCACAACACTGTGTTTATTTTATAGGTGAAACCATAGTTCAAGAAGCCATCCCTCCTTGCAAATCTCAAAGTCAGTGATATTTCTCCAGGCTAAGGGAGAGAGCGTCTGATCACCATTGAAAAAGCCAATGAGCTTCAAGACAGAAACCTGCAGTTAGTTGTAAAATATTCTCATAGGCTTGTCATTTTTTCAGTTATATATATCTATATACACACACACACACGTATGTGTACAAACACACAAACACATACATATACATAGATATCTATTTCCCCATTGTAGCTACTTCATAAAGCACATGGGCCGTTCCACAAGGTCAACATGAATCTCTCACGCCAGCCAGGGATCAGAGCCCAGTAGCTGCTTGCCATCCATCCTGCCCTGAATGACAGGCAGAAGGGGGATGAGCTTGCAGTGCAGGAGCAGGAAAACAAGCCTGCTGGAGTATCAGTCTAGGGAAAGAGAAAATCCACTGTGCCACAAGCACGCTAACACACTTAGAGAAAACAACCGCCTCCAAGTGGCGTTTATTGCAAGCCATCAGAACGCTGATTCACTGCAGAAGGATAATGCTTTTAGGGTGACCCTCCTGCTCTCACATGCTGTGATGGATATGAAATGGAATAAATAGAGTGTCTCCGAAAGCTCTCCTAACCAACCTGCAAGGCAAAACAAAGAGTGATATTACTGGGTTATGAAGTCTCTCAAATGTCTGTACTACAGGTTTCAGAGACTACCTGGGGAAATGTATTAGGAAAACAAAGGAAGGAAAAGAAAAGAGGAATTTTCAGGACTCTGAGGGATAACAGATTTCCTGTTTCGGCTTGACTGTTCAGAAGTCGTTTCATATTTCTACAAACAAAGTGTGAGCTAAATCTTAAGTTGCTGGAGATACGTGAGCTGTGATGGTACGCCTCTCTGTTGCTGCACTGGTTCTATTTAGGGTAGCACTACGGGGACCACATTCTCGCTTCAGTGGTGGTTGTATATCAAGAAAAAGAGCCTGCCTTCATTTCTGATTATAACACCCATTTTATAGTTTCCTGTACGTCCCCTTCCAAACTACATCAACACACAGCAGGACTTTTCAACCCATACACATTTACACAGTGCACATGAAAAAAATATAGGGTCTCGCAGGGTTTATTGAACACACTCCAGTTACCGCTTGGCCACAAAAGCAAATGTCTGCAGCTAGTCCTTACTGTGGACTATCACTCTCTGCTGGAGTGCTGTAAAAGTGCAGCAGCAGATTTAGAAAATTATGCTGCACACTAACTTGTGGTACCCATATGACTCCAATTATATGAAGCAACATCTGTGGCCCATGCAGTCAGAAGAAGAGGCTTTGACCAAGCTGCAGCTCTGCTACAGAAAGTGAAGTGTCTGGTAACACAGCCCTACAGCAGGAGACCATTACAGCTGGGTGCTGGGTGCCACCCACCCCTTTCTGCTCCTGGGCACCTGGGGAAAGGGAGCAGGTAACAGAGGAGGACATTACCGTCCTGCAGTGTTTAAGCCCTTTTAGGTGACTATTTGGTTCCGAGTGATCTAGACAACACAAGCTCCATTTTAAACATCCTAGAAGTGGTTGGTTTCCATGAGCATGAAGAGCCTGGCATGCTGAAGGGGGGCTGAAAAGCTGCCACAAATCAAATAAGCAGCTGGGGTCTGCGTGCCCAGGAAGCAATTCCCAGCACGACGGGAAGAGCCCTGCTACCCTGATGGCCAAGGCAGCCCGCTCTCTACTCTCCTCTCCTCAGGAAAGAAATCACTTCTCAAAGTCTTCATTGCAAGTCAGGATTCACACCTTTCCGTTCACTTCTGCAGGCGTACTTCAGCACTCTTGCTCAGTTTGGCAGAGCACAGCTCCAAGCATGCTTTTCCCAATACAGGTTAACCTATCCTTCTATCCCGTGTGTGAACTGCTGAGTAACAGCTGTCACAAAACACGCAGAGGAGGCATATGACCTTCGAAGAACATAAATCAGACCAGCATGTGACATTGGCTGTCCACAGCTGCATGAATAAGGAGGCAGGGATACCCCCCATGACTAGCTGGAAAGAAAATAATTGCACATATAGCTTCTCTTAGGAATGAAATAAATTTTTTTGAAGAATTAGATATTTTAAAAAGGGAGATTTGGAGGCAAGCTGAATAACAGAGGATGCCCTCTGGTTTTAACTTTTTTTCCTTCTGCGGGAAAGTCTCTTTTCAATGCTGTTTATAAATGTCTTTAAAACACAGCCAAAAGTAATAGGAATACAATCAATACTAGATATGAACAGAGACACTTTTTCTGTAGCTGCAATTAGCTATTTTCAAAGAGCAGGCGATGAATAATGTATGCAAAAGGATGGGTGGAGGGGTTACTTATTTTTTCTTTAAGCAGATTATTTTAGCATGGGTGAAAGACTACCCAGCTAAAGAATAGTGTTCAATATCACGCAGTGTATAAACAGCTGTGGCTTAGCACATAATAAAAGCCATTAAGGGGCTGAGCCAAAAAATGTATCTAGCTATGAGGAGGGGAAAGAGGCAAAGTACCGTGTAATGATTGCTTAGATTCACATTTGCCATTCAGCCTTTGTGCACGAGTCCATTCTGCAGACTAAGATCTCACCTTTCTCTTCATTAGGTTTTCCTAAACTGCTTCAAACAGTATCTTGGCATGTTCAGAAACTGTTTTTTTTATGCCAAGGCTGCCCAATCACTCAGTAGACATTAAGATCTAGAATATGAATTGGCCACACATGCAGATAACAGGTGAGGACAACAGGGGTTATCCCAGCATTGGCTCTGGGTGGCCCTCAGCGTGCTGTGCCTGGGGCTAAGCAGGACAACTACTTGCTTGCTTCTACCTTGGAGCAAGGAGGGGTGAAGGACACCAAAAGCTTTGGCTCCATCTTCTTCACTGCATGGACCAGCCAAGCCCATGAAGGGTAAAATAAAAATTCACCTTCATTATAACAGGAAAGGAGATTTTCTAAGCCAGGTGCTCAGGCACCTGTCGCTCTGCTGAGCCGGTTTGTCACCTTGCTCCTCCACTTCCTTCTCCTTTGCAGGACGGGTCTTTATTAAGAGATTACCTCACACCTTCTCTGCCGCATCAAACTCACGCTGGTGTGTTTGTCTCACTTTTGGCTATGATTCAGCATCCCCCCACCTTGAGGGCTTGCTGCAGAATGCAACTGTTGGTTAAGAAAGCAAAAGTCTGAGCTGGTTTTGTGGCAAAGTTTATCCTTGGCTTTGCTCGCATTTAGCTCCAAGTCAGCAAATAGCTTCAATGCAGTTGACTTTGCATAAGCATATTACCACAGGTCTTTAGTTACTATATTTTCCCCCTCTGTTAATGCACAAGCAAATAAAGGCAGTCTTTTACCTCATGTTCTCCTTCCTGTGAACTGTCACATACATTTCATAGACTCTCCCTTGTGGAACGGCCCCCGCTGGGATCAGCAAGCTTACTCCTGCAGGACAGAAGAGACACAAAAGATAAAACGGAGAAAAAAGAGGCAAGTGAGCCTGTGAAGAAGAATGACAAGAGACACAGAAGATGAAGCCTGTGATGCCAGATTTTAACCCAACCTCGCCAGCAGACTCTAAATGACCTCAGCAACTCGGGAGAAAAAGTATTTACTGCAAACCTGGCATCTCCAGCAATCAGCTGGTCTGTTCTTATTCCTCTTGTGCGTCGGCAGTGAAATAGGGGAGTGGAGAAGAGGATTTTCTTCCCTTCCACTTTATTTTATTTAAAGAGCAGACAGATGGTTACACTGCTGCTTACCTTGTAAAATGATGGAAAAATGAACAACTCTGACTAGAACTTCCAACAGCTGTAACGGGACATCTCTCCCTAGGCAACTCTTAATTAAAATCAGGAAAGAAAGGCAGTGCAGCACTGTCCCAGGAAGCAACGAGAACTAGTTGTTTTCTGAAAGATGGCTTCTGCAACTGGCATCCTGTCTTTTAATGCACTCAGCTTCTAATTAGACTACCAGGGAGACAAAATTGGCCTTCCTGGTATTTTGAATGTGCCTAGTCCTGTAGAGTGGCTCAAAATTCGGGTATCCAACTTTGAAAAATGTCATGTGCGCAAATACGCTCTGTGCTCTTTTCAGTGATGATTAGCTGCACACTTGATTACAAAGCACTGTTCTTATATTACTGCAATTTCAGAAACGTTGGCAAGTGACTGCCCGGAAAACAGAGGGTCCTGTCGTTGCACGACAAACATGGCACACGAACCAGCTATTTCACTCTGCTGGACATGTCTCAGCCAGCCGTCTTTGCACATGTGGATTAGCTGGGAATCAGTGGCAAGGCTTTTAATACAGTTATTACTGAAGACAAACCTACAGGCAGATTATTTACATATTTACATATGCACAAGAGAGACTTTATAGAAACTTTGCATGGCCCTGTCTCTCCTCTTCAGCATACATGGGTTGGTTATGCTTGTGCCCTCCCATGTGTTGGTGTACAGGGGCTCAGTCCCATACCTGGCTTTGAAGGGAAGGGATTAGCTAGGAGAGCATTTTCCACAAATGCCTTCTGACATTTGTTTCTTTACAGGCCTGTTACAACCTCACCTGTGCACGTTCTCAGCTGTAACAGGGCAGGCGTAGCGCAAATGAAGGGTTTTGATCATATCACTAGGAGGCTATACATACATCTTGAAGCAGCATCAAGGCATACATGGTAGCGGTAGACAGACTGATATATTTTGCAAAACTTATTTTAATAATTTTGAAGGGATTACAGCAATAAATAACCATATTTTTCTTTACAAATTGATATTAACATATGTGAATTAAATGTGACTAACAGACTTTGCTGACAACATGCACCACCATGGCATAAAGAAACCTGAGTATTAATATCTGCCTTCAGCTGCTACTTAGAGAAATGTGAAATCCAGGACTGTACAGCATGAATTTTCAACACTGCTCAGCAGTCAGCACCAGATTCCCTTAAGTAGTTCAGCTTTCACTCATTTGATAGCTATTTTTGCCCCCTGTTCCACAGTTCAGAGAGGAGGGCTACTGCTCACCAACCACTTTTGGCTGCTTCCTGGGCAGCGTGGGGCTGAGTCCTGGAAGGACCAAACCACCTAGGTCCCAGGCCACCTAGGCATTTTGCTTTCTCCATAACATCAACAAACAGGATAAGATGCAGCAAAGGAGCAAGAGACAAGGGTAGGTGCTATCTCCTCAGTCAGGGCACTGTGCTGTAAAATGGCCAAGAGCTGACCACCAGATGTAAAGGAAGAAGGCAGAAAAGCTGTGAGACCTTGAGCTATCTCATCAGGGAGTTGTGGTCTCACATGTACTGTGGTCCTACCTGGACTCAGAGCTCCAGAGAAACTGGGCAGGGGGACTCCTGACCACCTGCATATCCTCCTGTACAGCCTGCATATCCCCCACATCCAGTGTTTTATGCATTTGATTCAACTCCACTTCAGATGTTAGTGTTGCTCTTCATTAGCACGCCAAACCCATAAGAACGTCTAGGTGCTGAACTTCCTTTGAACATCAACACTTCATGTAGGAACCAAACAGCAGTATGGCCCTCTTCTTAAAAAAATGTGGTCGTGAGAGCCGAGCTCTCCCAAGGCTGCCCAGGAGATCCCTGGATACTCTGAAACTGCCTCCCGGTGCCTGCGCGGCTTGATGGGGGCCCGGCAGCCTGGCCTCGTACCGTATGAGAAAGACTGAGCAGCACTTTGCAATTACATCAAAAGGCACTCACTGCTCGGTCCCCCTCTTTCCTCATTGTAAAACAAGTCAACAGTATGGATAACAAGGAGAGAAATATAGGAAAGAGACTCTTGGGCCTTATTTTCCTTGGGTATGTAATGTGTGCAGGAAACAAGCCTTCCAAAAATTAGTATTCTGCTGTCCTACTTCAATACCACACAGTCTGCAATGAATTGGAAGTGGAACAACTGATTTGTTTTTTTAATTAATTTGTCCTTTTTATGTGTGATGACAAGACTGAGGCTTTCTGACTTGGAGTCCCTTTTCTAAAGCTGCATGAAAGGAAAAGGTCAAGGATGCTGAATATCACTTCACACAGGGAAGCTCTGAAGCCTTGCATGTCTCAGAAAGTGGCTAAGAGCGCTTGCAATATTCTGTTAAAAAGACGGCCAGGATTTTGGAAAAAGAATTCTTGAAGTACCTTGGTAGATCTGAACGGGAAGAAAAAAACCACCTGTTTGTTCCGGACAGAGAAAAGGCAGAGTCCCAGGAGCTAACTCCACTTAAAAACACAAAACAACTGAGCCTTTAAGCCAACATGGCTAGCACTTACCTGAATTGGGAATTACTAGGTGACCTCCTAAAGAGTTGAAGGTCCCAAATGCAGTGCACGATGGGTCTGTTTGACGAGCAAGGCTCTGGTTTTTCATATTCAGGGTCTCGTTCTCCAGCAGAGACTGTGTAATCTGTGGGGACAGCTTGGAGGAGAAGTCAGAGAGGTCATCCTGGGGAGTGACTGCGCCAGAGGTGTTGTAAACCTTGATTTTCAGGTTGGGCAGTGGGTCCAGGATTGGAGAATTGGTCATTGGGATTTTATCAGAGACGTCATGCAACGCATAAACAGGACCCCTGTACATGGCTGCAGCAGAAGTGAGGTCTGGTGGTACCGCCAGGAGGTCTGCGTTGGAGATGAGAAGAACCGTATTACTTCTCTATTCTGATGACTTCAATTAATGATTAAGTAATGATTCAGGTTTGCATTCTGCATTTTGCATTTCATATCAAAGGTTAAGATACACAAAGTCCTTGCAGTCTGACCTTGGTTTCCTTTTCCATGTGTCTCTCCAGCAAACTCCCAGGGCTTGTATTGCCCCAGCCGCTATGGAATCTAATTGACATACAGAATTACAGCATGTTTCTGCTCTAAGGATTTTTCATTGAGATTTTTTTCCCAGGCTGCACTCAGATTTCAAGTATGACGTGCTTAGCTTCAGGGCAAGATATTTTCCCTACTCAGGAGATCTAGTTTTATTAACTAATAGCCCCTCCCTAAATGCTAAGTGAGAATCATTAACCAATTTATCTAATTGGCCTAACAATAGCATTCCTGAAATAAAGACAGAACATTGTGCCCATGACTCCCTACAGTAGAGGATTAGTACCTGCATCACACTTTTTGGAGATTTGTTTTAAAAGTATCCCCAGCAAGGGAAGTGACACTTCTCCTAATTCTTCACATGACAACTCTCTTGTCATCTTAACTCTTACTTTGATTTATTTTTTTTGCACACATTTTGGGGAAAAAAGAGGAACTCTACAGCCTAAATATGGGTCTTGAAAAAGCCAGCGCTAACTTTAGAGTGTGTTTTTCTGGCCAATGAAGTCTGGAAATAATCAGGTTGTTATGCACCAGTGATAAAAATGCTCATTATTAAATGATGTTCTACTGCAACTTCTGCATTGTCTATTGAAAGTACAGTACTTCTTAAACTCCTATTTATGCCTGTGGAGACAGGGCACAGTAAAAAAAGGCTATTAGTGAAACAAAGAGGAGGAAGATGTGATAGAATTACTGTAGTGTAATATCACTCCTGTGATGAATCCTGCCTCCGTTGTTTCTGTCAGAGCTTTGCCTTTGATTTAAATTTGAGTGGACCTGTATTTCCATAAATGTCTCTGTGTTTCACTCTCGCATTCACACTCTCTTCAGAAGTTAAATTTCTCTGCTTTATGCTCTTGAGCACATCTGAAAAACGCCAACGTGGGTTTTGAGCACTTGACCATCAGAAACAAATGGATATAATCTTTCTCCCTTTTATGAAGTGCCAACAAGCATCCAGCGAATATCATTCATGCAGCCCAAGAGACCATAACATTATAGCATCTCCCTGAATTGGTCAACATGGAGTGAAATGACAACTAACCTTGCCTTGCAGCCTTGATGTTAACAGGCTGAAATCCCCCATTTAGCGCCGAGGAGTCGATAATATCTGACTCAAAGTCACGGTGGTTCTTGCGATAGACAAACAGGGCCACAACCACGGAAATAGCCAGGCACACGATCACGGCTATGACGATCCCAACGTAGAGAGCAACATCATCTGAGTCAGGAGCAGCTAGAGGGAGAGAGGCCAGGAACCTTGAAGAAATGTGCTCCTCACAGGGACTTTCAAGAAAACACATTCTTATTATTCTCGTTTCCTGCATTTACTACCTTTTTTATAGGTTAATTTAAAATCCATTTCCAAAGCCATATAACAGGTCTATGCCCTTTTGATGGAAAATTATCTTTGATTTCTCTCTAACTTGTGTTCTAACTCTTTCCTTATCTATCTGTGCATCTATCTAGTACCCAGGCTGTGAAGTACTAAGCATAACACACGTTACAGACTCAGTCTCATGAAGTAAATTCACCCTATGAAATAAAATAGTATGTCTTAGTGACATAGTGTCATAATATTGGTATTTAGTGGTTCATCTGATATAACAAAAAAAATGTGGGTTTTTAAACTTCAGAAGCCTTATTTTTTAATCAAAAAAAAGGTCAAACCCCCCAAAAAGTCCATTTTCTATGGAATACCTGGAATATCAGGATGTATCTTTGAGTTTGCTTTTTTTGAACTATAATGTGTGAAGCCATTTTTATTTCCATCCATTTCCCTTTAAAAAAAATAATCTAGTAAAGCAGAGAATCAAACACTGAATTCTCATCACTGGCATTAACACATCTGTATTTGGATAAAAGCCGAAGCAAGCACAAGAAATAATGTGGCAATTTATGAAAAGGAACCCAGATTTATTAGAGCTGTCTTGTGAGAAAATGGCTATGATATTTCTACTAGCTGCTTATACCCTGTCTTCAGTACTAATTCCAGGCTAATCTCTAGCATCATTATCCACTAGACATTTTTTTCCAAAAGGTCTGAATATATGACCAAAATTTAATGTGTTTCTGTACAGTGAAGAATCCCAGTTTTAGAGATAGCGTAATGAAAAAAGAAAGTGCAAACACAAATCAGACTTCTTTAGTACCCCATTTTTGCATGTGAATTATTTTTTATTTTTTTGCTCCCTGCCTTCAAGCCATTTAAGCCAGGCTCCCCTCCAGGGCAGAGGTGAGAGCTGGCAGATGTTGAAAGGGACTGATCAACCTCTGTAAGCTCGTAACTATAAGACCTTCAATGTACCAGCCTCGAAACACCACATTTTTTTCCCTCAGCAGTTCAGGAAGCAGATCTCCAAGTTCCAGCTCAAAGAAAAGTTACCCCTCCACCACATTTCTTCTGTTTGCTACGGAAATTTTAATGAGAAGAGGGTTCATTCTCTCCAGTTTGTGTCTCTGAGGCAGCATCTTCTCCCATTTTCCTCGTGCATAAGGGCTGTTATCATTTTGTGTCAACCTGCTGACAGCGAAACACTGTGACTGCTGTCAAGCCAGCAGCATGCTGCTTACTCTGCTCAACAGGTCCCTCTTTGCCTAGTCACACAGAGCTGGCACAACAGTAAAGCTTGACCCAAGGAACAGCATCAAATTAGCACCCAGGAACATAAAATCAAACGTTAAACTTACAAGGAAATCCATATTCATTCTGGGTTCTCTGTTCAGTTGAAATAGGATAAATGAAACCTTAAAAAGAAAGAAATTAAACAAAAATGGGAACAAAATCAAATTAACGAGGAGAACAAAAAAGGGAAGCATGAAAAATGGTTTAATTAAAAAAAGAAGGAAAAGAAACTGATGGCACTTTAAAATTCTGATACAGCACAGAATTATGATTTTGCATCCTCTGTCTCCTCCAGAGCCTTACTAAGAATTAATAAGCAGGCAGATTGAATTTCTAAGCCAAAATCGGTCTCGAGTCACTAACTTTGGAGTGCTTAAAGTCTTTCTTTTATTGAGCATAAACTCTAATGGTTCTAATTTATTTCAGACATCAAGGGTCATTAGCATATGGAAAGTCTTTTTTTCCCTATCCCTGCCATATGCTTTAATTCCCAGGACATGTTCGGTGAGGCTCTAAACAGTTTTTTTATTTAATTATAGTAGCTTGCTGTTGATCTAATAGAGCTAAAGGAGACCTGTCGTCACTGGTCAGAGGTTAAATACCCATTCGCTGAGCAGAGTCCATGCACAAAGCCCTTTCTCTGTATTTCCTTGGAATTATTTTATCCTGTCTTTAATATATGTTCAATAGGAATTCCTCAGGGAGCAAAGAATTTGTCAGCAAACGGGAAACTGAGTGGCTTCTCTTCGAAATTATTACAAAATCAATAAGGCCCCTGGGGTCATAAAATTATTTATTTGAAACCTTTGCAAGCACCGTATATCGACAAAATCATAACACAATTTACAGCTGTATTTCGGAACGGATAAATAAGAGAGATCATTTCCTTTGTCTTTTCTTTCTGCAGCTCCTACAGCACTGCACGCTGGAGCTGCTTAGTTCGCACACGAGTCCTGTGAACTCGCTAAGCACCTCCCAGCTGCTTTCCGTCCATACTGGAAACGAGTGAAACGCTCCAAGTCCCATCCTGCTGGAAAGGTAAATGACAAATCCGAAGTAAGCGGGGAAGTCGCTGTCAGGGACAGGATTAGAGCTGGTGTAAGACAGAAAGTACCTCTCCTCCATCACCTTCCCTTCAGTGCTTCTGATGGGAATTTCACCCCTTCCCCTTGGATTGCACTGCGAGGAGCTCGCACAGCCGGGCACTCCCTGCAGGTGAAACGAAACTGGAAAATACACTCCTGGCACGTGCCTAATGCGCAGGACCACATTACAGGCAGAACGGAGTAATAATCCCCAGCTCCCAGAAAGGCTGAGTTTGGGTGCTTGGCATGTGTCGTGCTTTACATAGCTCTTCCTGCTTGGCTGCACTGCTTGCTAATGAAGATATAGTCTATCCCAACTGCAGGTATAGACATACCTCCCCCTGAAGTTTCCAGACATTAACTATCGCATAAATGTTACCTTAACTGAAATACCAGATGTATTGGGTTTGCGTGGCAAGGTTTTGGCAGTGGGGGGGGGGGGGCTACAGGGGTGGCTTCTGTGAGAAGCTGCTAGAAGCTTCCCCCATGTCCGACAGAGCCAATGCCAGCCGGCTCCAAGACAGACCTGCTGCTGGCCAAGGCTGAGCCCATCAGTGATGGTGGTAGCACCTCTGGGATAACATATTTAAGAAGGGGGAAAAGAAAAAAACGAAACAAAACTGCACAACAGCAATTTCAGCTGGAGAGAGGAGTGAGAATATGTGAGAGGAACAACTCCGCAGACACCAAGGTCAGTGAAGAAGGAGGGGGAGGAGGAGGTGCTCCAGGCGCCAGAGCAGAGATTCCCCTGCAGCCCATGGTGAAGACCATGGTGAGGAAGGCTGTCCCCCTGCAGCCCATGGAGGTTAACGCTGGAGCAGATATCCACCTGCAGCCCACAGAGGACCCCATGCCGGAGCAGGAGGATGCCCGAAGGAGGCTGTGGCCCTGTGGGAAGCCCATGCTGGAGCAGACTCCTGGAAGGACCTGTGGACCCATGGAGACAGAAGAGCCCACGCTGGAGCAGGTTTGCTGGCAGGGCTTGTGACCCTGCAGGGGACCCACGTTGGAGCAGTCTGTTCCTGAAGGACTGCACCCCGTGGAAGGGACCCACGCTGGAGCAGTTTGTGAAGAACTGCAGTCCGTGGGAAGGACCCACGTTGAAGTTCATGGAGGACTGTCTCCTGTGGGAGGGACCCCACGCTGGAGCAGGGGAAGAGTGTGAGGAGTCCTCCCCCTGAGGAGGAAGGAGCGGCAGAAACAACATGTGATGAACTGACCACAATCCCCATTCCCCATCCCCCTGCGCTGCTGGGGAGGAGAAGGTAGAGAAATTGGGAGTGAAGTTAGGCCTGGGAAGAAGAGAGGAGTGGGAGGAAGATGTTTTAAGATTTGGTTTTATTTCTCATTACCCTACTCTGATTTGATTGGCAATAAATTAAACTAATTTCCCCGAGTTGAGTCTGTTTCGCCTGCGACAGTAATTGGTGAATGATCTCTGCCTGCCCTTATCTCAACCCATGACCCTTTTGTTGTATTTTCTCTCCTGTCCAGCTGAGGAAGGGAGTGATAGAGCAGCTTTGGTGGGCACCTGGTACCCAGCCAGGGTCAACTCACCACACCAGAGCAAGAAGAGCTGCTTTTTGACTATGATGTTTTTTCTAAGGCACCATGGGACAGACTATATTGCCTGTAATACCTATTTAAAACTTTATTTCACAGCAACGATTCCAGCCTTATAATTGCTTTTAGAAATATTATCTTCTTACATTCATTTATTTGGTTCTTTGAGGCGAGTTCACCTACGTGTACTCTCAACACGCATACTCAATCTTTCGTAATAACTGCTTCCTACTTCTACTAGTGTACTCCAGGTATTGGCCATAAAAAGTCAGGTGAGCAACTTCTGAGGGCTTGAGTGAGTGCTCAGCAAGTCTGGGAGTGAATTTACAGTACCCTAGTTACTCCCCACTTACTTCCCAGATGAATGCTGAGACCCATATTTAGTCAACCTCAATTTAAGCTATAGCCTTATGCCCAATATTTCCTTTGGCAAGATGTCTCTGGAGACCAAGAGGCAGCCAGCAGGAAATATAAGGCACAAGGACAAGGTGGAATTTAAGCTGGCTGCATCTCCGAACGCCTTTTTGCCTCGTACTCAAATCCACTGGGAAAGCTGAGGATGTCTCTCTGTACTTCATGTGCCCCAGCATGGTCTCAGGAAAGCTGGCATGGGGCAGCACACATCCCCCAGCTCTGCATCGCCCATAGAGCGTGAGCTCACCCACGCAGTGCCAGAAAAGCTATTCCTCTCTCCTTACGTTGCATTTCAGCTAGCAAGTTTTTGCATTCAAGGTTGTGCATCATTCCTGCCACATCTGAAGTGATCTAGCAACCGCCACTCAATGGGCACAAAGGACTGGATTAGTTGTCTCTTCCCAGGGAAATGGAAATCCAACTTCAAGTCTTTTCAGCAAAGAAAACAAGTTTTGTCCTCCAATACTCTAAAAGAATTTTACCTCATTGCAACCTCTTCATAGCCGCTGTTTGTCACAAATACTTATTTGCACCTTACAAGTTTGCATAGATTCTCTTACTGATAACTACAGAGAGCATCCTTGCAGCTACATAAGGATGACACCAATTTCTTCAACAGAAATGTTTTGCATATGTATTCACAGCCACATCTATTAAAACAGGAGGATGAGGCGAGGATAATGCTTGCTGCTTCCATTAGCCTCGCAAACCAACATGCTTAGTAAAGTGAGCTTGATTGTATTCTCCTGTGTGTGCTGCGAACTGAACCAAGCACCCAACTCCAGCCAACTGTTTCCATGCAGACATAGCCTGGCTTGCACAAATGTCTGCGAGGACACATTTTCAGCCTGAAGACCATGTGTTTTTTACATAGAAGGAAGGAATGGCTGAGATGGAAAGGTTAAGGGCTGCTGACTGAGATGCCATGCGTTTGACTCATGGGCATGCCAATTTTTTTCTGAGGGCCGAGTCACAGCTGACCAACCTGGCTGTAGGTGGACAGATGGCCACTCATGCTTTATGTACAGTCCTTGTTGAGGTGACGACTCTACACAAGCTATGCTGTGGTGGTCATACAACCCTGTTTGCTCACAGTGCGTAGGCAGGCTTCCCTGGCTGAAGCTAGCAGAGACCTTACCTTGGGTTGACTTTCAGCATCCCAGCCAGGCTGGCAACTCCAGCCATCTGCTGGTCAAATGTTGGCTCCATTTGCACTCGCAAATTAAGCACATTTGTCGGAGATCACTCAAACATGGCAACTACAGATGCCTTCTGCCATTTGGGCAGGACTTTTTAGAATAAAACTACTTTTAAACACTCCTTTGTCATGAAAGCACTCTTCCAAAAGGGAGTGGGCATTGCAGTGGCAGCGGTAAGGGGAAGGCTTGCAGCCATGTGCTGGTGGTGGTGGCTAGGCAGGAGGTAGGGTTATTGCTTTGCTCCCAGCACAAGAGCACAGGTACTGCTTTAGAAAGTTGGCTTTCACACTGGTCCCTCTGACTACGCCTTTAAACAACAAGAAAGGACATTTTCATCAGATAATGATGCAAACCTACTGGGATTAGTAACTGAAATAATGAAAAATGACTTCCCTCCTCTCTTCAAAGTAACTGCAGTGAAAAGAGATCTTTTTCTTGTGTGGTGTTTTTTTTTCTTTTTCCCCTCCTTATATCAACAGCGCTGCTTGGCAAGTACCTGAGGGACTTCTACCAGGATCATCAAAATTTTTAACGAGGGTGAATTTAGAAAGGTGCTGGTGGGTTTGACTCTGGGAAGGCTGCTGAGGCTGCTGACTCACACTCGGAGCAGCTGGTTTCACAGTGAGCTACTTGCTTTGAGAAAAGTAATTCAAGCTTCTTCCTACAGCTTGTTGGGAAATGTACATTTTCAAAGGGGCTTTTGATGTTTTGTTGTGTAACTTACTGCTGGATGAGTAAAATAGTAACAATCATGCCTTACACTCGCATAGTCCTTTCTGTTTGAGGTTCTCAGAGGCTTACCAAAAGTGGATATTTATTTCCCTTATTTTACAAGTACCTCACCCTATGTCATACCTGGAGAATCAGTGGGAGGCTTGGGTTAAAGCACAGAAATTGCACCACTGTAATTGCATGGTAAATGCATTCATTAAAAAGCCTTTATTTATGTTGATGTTTCTCAATGCATTCTACTTTATGTTCCACTTTAGGCTTGTAAATAAATTTTTTGTTCCTGTGGAAGTGGTTCTATTAAGTGTTAAAGGTGGGCTTTTTTTAACTAACATAATTACATTGGCACAAATCCTTTGTACAAATGCAGATGTATCATTACAAAGGTGCATTACGTACGCATTGCCTATTCTCTTTCTATAAAGCATGCGAAGAGCAATTTAAGCACCTTTTTAATGATGTAACACACTGGGAAAAGTGAAGAAGGGTGAATATATCAGATATTGTACTGAAAAGATAAACCAGTCCAACGTTGGTATATAGAAAAGACTTCAGCAAGCTTTTTATCAATTTAGTTTAACTGAATTTCAGCATCAATCGCACTTGCACTGATTTGGGGAATTGTCTCATTGTATTCATTTAACTAAATAGATTTTGAAGCTCATTTAATTAGTTTGGTGCAGTTAGTGAAGGCAGATGATCCTCAAAGGCTGGAAGTCCAGCCTGAGCATTCTGGTCCCACACGCTTTGCTCTGGCCTGCTGGAAACACATTTGTGCCAGAGGCCACAGGAGACTCGGCGGCATGTCTCTGTGGCTGAATGGCCTTCAGTGTATCTGCGTGTGTGGGATAACCTGCCTGAGGGGGTTAGCTTTGACAAACAGACAGGCTGACCCTTTTTACAGCATGAATTCATCTGCGGCAATTTGCCCTGGGAGGAGTAGATAAACCTTCTGCCAAGTTGGGGGAAAATGAAGCATTTGGGAATGGAGAATCTCAGCCCTATGAAGATAATTGTGCAGAGATTATGGCACTGACTCCCTTGAGACTGAAATTGAAACAGAGTGTCACCAAATAGTCACCAAAATAACTTTTCTAAGCAATCTTTTTTCCGCTGGGGAAGAATCTAGCCCTCAGCATATTCATGGGCATATATACACACACATGGTGCTCAGACTGGGAACTCAGTATCATGACCATGGGCATCCTGAAATCTTGCGTTCGATTTTACCTAGAAAGCCCTGCAAATATACTGCCTTGGCCTGCGAACTGCCATATTTTAAAGACAACTTTTATCCCTGTGGTATAAAACACTAGGTCACGGCTTCATGCAGAGGAAAATTTGTAACTGGCTCCCCTTTTTGGTCCTTAATAGATTTTGCTAACTTTCTAGTCATGCTGAATTTGTATTAATGGATATTAATTTTAGAGTGAATTGATCAGATTATGAAAATATTTTACTCTGTTGCTTGCAGAAAATAAAATATTCACATAAGAGAGAAAGAAAAATTCCCAGTTTTCCATTTGTATTTTCCCCAACTACCTTCTCTCTTCCCAGCAAGTAACTAGGTAAGATGGTGCAGTAGCTGCAGGTGATCTTTCTGGGCACTTATTTACTAGGGCTTACACAGTTTGGGTCATATTTACAAAAATATTTGCAATTATTCTGCAAAGAAATTGCTTTATACCATTAGCTGCAGAGGTCACAGTTAATGATACATATTTTGAGACTGTATCAAGGTCAGTGAGAGTTGGAGACATGCACTTTCATTTAATAAAGTGACAATTGCATAAAGTGCGCCATAACTGCTTGTTTCTTTAATGCATCATATTTTAATCTGGCACCACTTGCTTCTAATCTATAAACGCTCTTTACCCTCTATGTAGCAGTTTCAAAAGGAGCTAAGGTCACGCAATTAAGTGGCCCTTTTGAAAGCCTAGCCACATGACATGTCTTAATAACATCCTGTTGCAATGATCTCAACAGGTTGAGCATAACACATTGTAAGAGCACTTTTTCCCCTTTTGGCTCCAAAGTCAATGCCCTTAAATTGCCTATAAGAAAAGAAGAGGGCACTCATTCAACTGCTGCCTTTTTTTCTCTGCTTTGATGGTTCTATCCAGTGCAGCGACACTGAAGTAGGAATAAGCTCTTGCTGGCAACAGGCTCTGAACCACAGAACTACGAGGGACAGATGAACAGAGACTAATTCTCACATGTAGATGCCTAAGATGTGAAGGAAGCTGTTCTTAGATGATTTGAAGTAGGGTTGTTGTGCATACACTGTGACATGAGCGTTTACTGGAACAACCCTTTGTTTCTCTGCAATACATACACGTCAGATGAGTTCCAGCACTTAATAACTCAAAGCCAGCAAGCTGGTCATTTTTCCCATACCAGTCCCAAACAACATGCACCCAGTTGTTCTGCTCTAAATTCCCATGATGAGGTCTTTTTTCAGCATTAATTCAGTTATCTTCCTCTTTCCCCAGCTCCAGTGGCTCAGAATTTTCTTTAAAAACTTTGGGTTTGGCTGAAATTTTCTACAATCAGTCTCTGTCTCAGAAATTATCCTGGAAAGTTTGAGTCAAATTATGTTAAGATTTTTTTTTTTTAATTTGGTTTGATTTTGTTGATTTTTGAGGTCAATAAGTAAAAAATAGTATATACTGCTGTTTCCGAATTCCAGGTTCTAGAAATTCAGCTTCTTTCCCTTTTCCTGTAAAATGCCATTCTCAATACAAAGCCTAAATTGAAATTTTGTAAGACTCTGCACTCCTCAGAAGAGACATCCATCAATTCTGAATTCTGAATTCCATTACAAAGAGACATTTTTGAGACAAAGAGGAAAAAAGGCACATGCCCCTGCAGCATTTGCAGTGCCATGACTGTAGCAGTGACCTAGCATTACTAGTCCTGTTTACATCTTATGCCTTCTTTTGCCTTACCTAGTTCACCATAACCTCTCAGCAATCCTACAGCTATCACCAGCTTGCTGAATTTCTTCATTTTTTTAAAAGGAAATTCTAGATGATCAATACAATGTGCAAAAGCTCAAAGCTTTCAAAGGAAACTTTCAAAAAAGACTTTCAATAGCTTTCAAAATGTTAACTCAGCTGCATTGCGATGCTACAGGTCTCCATCTAGCCCCTATGATGGACAAACAGTCACATATTCTCATGTTAGGAGAAAGAATTTAGGAGAATTTATTTGACACCCTGGAGTTTTGAATTGCTCCATGCAGGTCCCACCATCCAGACACTGTGACTGCACAAACTTCCAGTATTCCCTTTTCTACAAGGGGTTGGACTTAATGGCACAAGAGCAACCTTAGAGCAAACCCCGTATTCTGACTGTTTAGTAAGGCTTCATGTTCACTTAATATGTTGCTAATGCAGATTTACCACAGGAGAAATATTAACAATAATCTTTGAATTGTAATTGCTCTTAATTGTTTATCTCCCCTGCTATTTCCCAGGAACTCTAGCACATAAAGAAGAAGATGTGATATCTTATACCTTACTTGTGGTGGTTAAAAATTACAAAACCCAACAACAAACAGTCCCTGGAGCTGCAAAAAACTCTCAGACAGAATGTGCCCAGCTTCTTCCTATATTTGCTATTCTAAAGAAAGACCTTCATGTCTGCAGTAACGATGCTGAAGGTCAGATATGATATCAGGCATCCCAGAGATAATGCACAGTAATTTATTTTCCTTCTAAAGGACTAATTATTGGCATGTTCAGGGTGGGCTAATAAACAGGGAGCTTGAGGTTTTGTGACTGATTATTTACTTGCATATTATCTCAGATCTTTCCTGATCGGGTAGGTTAAATGGGGAGTCTCTCTTGTTCTGTCCTTGAACAGGAGTTTATGATATTCTATAATTAAGATTGCAACTATGTTTTCGTTTTAAATTAGATTCCTGACATTTTGTTAACATTGTCAGAAAGGTCTTGCCTGAGTTTAAACATGCATGTCATCTATATGGGGGTGGGGGAAGATTGAAGAGTAGGATAACTCACTGCTAAAATTTGATGTGGATTAGAATAGGCAATTTTGACATTATGCAATCTTTTACAGTTAAGGAGTTTGACCTTTTGGCTAAATCTTATGTCAGTCTTTAGTATCTTAGAAGCACAGAACCTTAACATTGGGTTTGTTATGCATGTTTGACAGCAAAAGTAAACACACGTCTAGCATCGCAATTTGCTAGACTGCGTATTTGCAAATTCCACGTTTGCAATGACTGAATGTTAAATAGACTTCCTAGGGTTTGCTTTGTTTTGCAATTGTAGCGGGACAAGAGCAAATGGGTTACAGGGAGAGCTGAAATAAGGACATGGGGTAGCACTGAAGAGGGGACGCATGGCAAAAAAACAAGATGAAGGAAGGGACAGCTGGGAGGGGATCTAGAAGGAGGATCGAAACTGTTAGGACTGCTGGGAAAAAGGCTTGTGGAAAGCATGAGTTATCCACATGGATGTTCAGTGACACGTATCAAAATCTTTCCAGGTCTATAAGCTCACAGGTAAGGTAACTTGTATTCTCTGGCTTTCTTGCTTGTAAACTCAAAAATCCCTGAGACTCCAGAATCAGTTGATCAGCTCAGTGTTCATTTCCCAAACTATAGAAACTTTCTTCCCCAACATGAGTTTTCATTTAAGGATGCTGCCAATGTTTTTGTTAGTCCTTTTTGCAGAACACAGATTTAGAACTAGAGCGTGCTGGATTTTACTCCTGATCCTGTCACTGACTCCCTGATGAGCCTTGGGCTGCTCATGTAACCTCACTCTGCCTGACATCCTGCCAGGAAAGTGAAAATCACGAAATATACCCACCTTTGTATATTGTAAGGAAAATATAAACACTCATTACCCTGACTGTATGGTTAGTCTTTTTTCCACGATGAAGTTAATGTATCAGTTATACTTTATTATAAGCTTGCATTTTTCTTTCATCAGAGTAACTTTTTTTTTTTTTTAATGTACAGAGGAATAATGGAAGAATAAAAGAAAAACCCAAGGGAATTAAGAAGAATGAAAACTATAGATGGACAAAGTTGGGGGTTTTCTCCTCTCTGCATGGCTACAGTATTTTTGAATTAGTTGAGATTTTTCAAAACAGCCCAGGGACCTTAGAGCACTTGCCCTTCATTAAAATTAATGTGGAGGTGGCTTTTTCTGAACTGACTGGGGTAAGACACAGTCATTTCAGTGTCCTGGGTTCTGCCTGTGGCTCTGCACTTCTGTTTTCTCTCAATGCTTTTATCTGCTTCGAGCAGTAGGTTTTCTAGGCAAGAGTTCTCAGCTGCAGAGGGCCCACCAGAGTGTGGACGCTTCTCAGCTGGGGATTTCTCATGTCGCTACAACAAAAATAAAGATGAGTCGTAACTCTGAGATACGTGCATAAATTCCCTTGGCTGCTACATCATTACATAGCAGTTGGGTTAAAAACAGAATAACGCATCATATGAAATAACAATATTACAGAAAACTTCTTCTAGGAACAGAAGCGATGCATTCTTCAAATGAATGACACTCCCCCTGAAAGGGCTCAGTGAAACAGGCCAGGTGGCTAAATCATTATGCTGACAGACTGAACGCATTAGAAGTTCTCTCTTGACCCACGTGCTCTTAATAAAAGGTTTTATTTCATTCCTCTGCACACACAGGCTTCTGTTGCAGTCTCCCTTGAGAAAGCTTTGCTTACCTCCTGGAGTCTGGAAAACATTCCCCTGCTCTTTGCACACTAATCTGCTCCAGAGGACCAGAGGTCCTCATCAAACTGCTCTGCCATCTAATTCTTCCCTGAATGCCTGCTTTCAAAACAAGCCAAAAAGGGAAATGAATGCTTCCATCGGAGGTTCTGGCATGTTACATTAAACAAGCAGGGCATGTGCAGAATATATATGTTTTGGGAAGAAAGAGATGTTAGTATCAGGTTAATCTTGCTTTCTACTCGAGACCTGTGTATAAGCAGGCACGAGACTGGAAAAAGGCAGCAGTTAACCATTTCGTGCACAAGCATGACAAACCATCTTTTTTCACTCGCTTAGGCACTATCATTGTAAGAGGGAACCTTGTGAACTTCATACTGCCTTTCAGATGAGGATTTCAAAGCGCTCGGCAAATACAGATTTGCCGTCATCATTTCACATCAATTCACTCTTGACTAGAAGGCAGCCTTTTTTTAACGAGGAACAGAATTACTGGTCTGATAATAACATCTTCACCATGGTATAGGTGCCTTTTCCTCAAATGGTGTATTCGCTATTTGAATTTCCAAGTACTTAAACTACATGAAGGGAGAGAACCAAAGTGACCTGAGAGTTAGTCCAGAGTGTTGTCTGTAACGACAGATGAAGATGTTTTGAATATTTTCTTCCATTCTTTAAGTGATAGTAGCAGATCTCAGTCTTTTCATGCTCATTTATTTAAATCCAAAGCAACAAAGAAACAGTCCACACTGGATCTGATGACACTTGGCAATGATTCACAAGTGGGAATTTCCTTTTGGCCCTATTCAATGACAGATTTGTATTCCATATTGTGAGACCGTGAACAGTTTTCACCACACAGAGCAACAGCACTATTTATGTTAACTATATAATCCATAGCCCTCAAGCGACAACATGTGCTTCGGTATTACCTTGCTGCTGTAAGATAGCTAGCCCTGTGTTTTGGAAAAAATTGAAAGCACAACTTAGCCAGCCTTTTATGAAAAACCACAGTGGTCTACTAAAGCTGAGAGTGAGCTGAAGAAGGGGCACTGGTTGTCGCCCTCCGGCTGTGCTAATGCCAACCCTGTGCACCACAGGCATAATTTCAGGAAAGACCAACAGCTTTACCAGCATGTACAGGCACCAATCTCATGGCTACGGACTTTCTATACTTGTTTATTCAGGACAGGGAGAATACAGATCTGAACACTGTCACTTCAGATCCTCAACAGAAAGGACACAGGTGACATGCTCTGAGCATGACAGCTGCACGTCACAACTCATGTAATGAGCCTTCAGCACAGCCATGCAACAGAGCTAACTCTCTTCATAGGTTGTCCATCTCCTCCTGATTAGCAGCAGCATTTTACACATAATGCAAAGCAGCATCTGCTTGGTACCACAGACATGATCTCTCAGTCATTCCAGACTGGGCCCAGCAAAACACTTCCCCTCGTACTTTGCTTTAAACGTATTTGTTATTTAGTGAAGGGAATTACTTGTACTGAAGTTTGAGCCAGCAGTGGAGTGCTTTGCTTGCTTAGTCCCCACACAGAACGCCCACCAAAGTTATTAGGTGGGATGAGTGCAGGACTAATTGCAGTGTTTCAGTTTATAGCGATCCCCTGTGACATGCAATGCCTGCCTTTAAAAGTGTTGTTCCTTGGACTGAAGTATTTACCACAGTACTCGTACTTCAAATGGGAAATAAGGCAACTATGGAGGCAATAATGCAACTAGTGTGGGTGGTAACCAGCCAATTCTTCTTACACCTACAGCATATTTTGTTCCAGAAGATCATATTAATGCTATTACGGGAATTACAAAATTGTTATAATGGGACCTGCTAGGCAATATTGTGTATTTGGAAACTTAAAATAGTAATGACCGCCCTAAATTTTCACTACAGCTGCTTTTCTTCTTCAATTCAGCCTGCTGTCTCTCTGCAGGCTCTCTATTTTAATGACTGTTAATCCTTTCATGTTAACAGAAAAATACTAACTACTGGATGAGGGAGTGTATGTGTGTACTAGCAAGATCATTAGTCTGAATAAATGTGACAGCAGAGTTGCACGAGAAATGCCACAGTTAGTGGTAAGCACAAACTACAGCTTTGGGTGTAAAATACTGTAATTACAAGGGATGGAGAAAGCTCCACAGTTTTTATCCCCACAGAAATCGATAGTGGTGCAGACTGCTGCTCTTTGCTGGAGCAGGGGCAGTCTGATGAAAGAGCTTATTGATTTATCCAGCTGATGCTACTGTAGTGAATAATAGACTGGAAGAGAAAGGGCTTGTAAATTAGACTCATTCAATGCAACATTTTCCAGGATATCTTTTATGTACAGCTATATAGAGAGATATATTTACAAGTGGGTTTTTGTCAAAGCAACAGCCTAGTGACTCCTGGTAAAAGGGTCTGTCTACTGTCTGTCAACTACACTCACGGTGGTAAAGTCCACCTTCAAGCTCTCACTAAAGACTGACACTAAGGAGGAAGCACCAGGGCACACAGGAGCAGGATTTGGCTATGGTGCAGGTAAGCAGCTGGCCAAAACATCTCCCAGAGGGCTACAGCCACAGAGAAAAGGTAGTTGTCGTTCCCCCCCGTGCCACCTGTGCCACAACAGACCCACTGGCATGAAGGTGTTGGAAAAGTCTGATGTGGATCCACATGTCCCCAGGCTAGGAGAAATGTCAGTGCCAAGTCAGTCCCCACCAGCCTCAAATAACATGGCAAGAAGCATGGTGGTTTAGGAATGAAAGGAGTCCTGTATTTCTTCTTAGCTCAGCAGGCAGATTTGCTATGAATCTAGATCCACACTGGCAAAAATGTAAGTGTTCAGACTGGGTTTGCATAAACTGAGAAGGAGAAAGAAAGAAAAAGAGAGAGCAGCAGGCACGCTGCCACCAAGTACGGGAAATCAATCTTCTCAGCAGTGATGGATAAGGGAGCAGGACTGTAAGTTTTACAGGTATATGAAACCCCGCGAGTATAAAGACACCATTAAAACTGCCATTAAATTCCAACACTGAAGGATGATCACAGCCTCTGGAGCTAAGCAGGTCAATATGTGACTGTATATTTTTCATTACCATTTTTTATGTACATATATATGAAGCAGAATAGGATTCACAACAGCCTCACCCTCTCTCCCGCTGAAGACCTCTGCTTTATACTCAGCATCCACTTTCACAAATAAAAAGCAGCATACCATCAACAGATAAATGAGATCCCTACAGGGCTTTTATTCTGCCGTACCATTATATCTACTTTTCCACAAGACTCCTGCCTAAATGGCCTCTTTATGCACATACACAAAGATGACATACACCTGTCTAAATATAATCTGATAGTGAAGAGCTCTTCTGTACAGGGAAATGTATCTTTTCTTCCTAATTTACCATAATGACTTATTCACACCACTGGAGCTAGGGGTATGTTAGCTTCCCCACTATAAAAGTCGCCAAGGTGTTATACAGTAAGACATGGCTGGATTTTTTTTTTTCCCCTATCTTTAGAAAAGAAAAAGAGAGGAGCTCTGAATCTCACCTTTCTGTCTTCCCCATAAAAACAAACACTCTGAGGAACTACAGCTTTATAGCCTGCTGACATTGACTAATAGTTTTTAAAGTGATGGACGTTTGTGTGAGCCATGCTGAAGAAGCCTTTTTTGTACATCTGAGAAATCTCAGAGCAAATGGCCATGGTGTGCCACAGGGTAGCTCTGAGATCACTGCTGGCACAGTAGCCACCTATATGGCACTTATTCAAGAAGTAGACCTATTTATTAGCTAGTAGTGTCACTCTTCTGTCATCGTGACTATTTCAGTCAAAACTAACCTGCCTCAGAGAACAAAAATTCCTGACTCCTTTTTCATGACAGAACTCAAAGCATTTTATGACCTGGACACACAGATACCAGATAGTTCCAGCCACAGCTCTTTGGGCAACAGCTGAGGCTTGACAGAGAAGTAGTGCAGAGAGACAAGATGAAGGAACAGGAGAGAGGTGTATGTGAGGATTTTAGCTTAGGTTATTGTGCTAACAAAATGTGAAAGGAAGTTTCAATGCACCAGCAGAACAGAGAAAACCTCATTTTTGAGAAGGGATGGGGTGCAGAGAAGACTAATGGTTCGTCAGCATATGTCAGAATCACACTAAAAGCCTACTTTTTTTTACTTCTCGCTCTTATTAGTCACAAAGGCAGGACCATGGCACGAATAGGCGCAGGCAGAATAGACTTCAGTGCTAGAGCTGATCTTCATGAGGCTGCAGCATGCTGATAACTATATATGAAGTTTGCATAGGCACTGCATAGATACAGGGTACTTCTTGCTACTACAGGGCACCCCAAATTCAAAAAGGGGCATAACTATTATATGTAGAAACACATGCACCCACTATTCCTGACGGCCAGAAGCCACAAGCTAATCTGCTTTGCCAAGTTCACTCTTTTGAAAATGCTGGCTTTGCCCTAAACGTTCTATTTTTCATTTGCATTGTCGTAAGAGTCACTGCCAAGCTTCCCTGGACAGATGCTGAGCCGGTATTAGAGAGAAGGGCTGTTTGGTGGGGAGGGCAGCAGGGAGAGGGTTCTGTTATGAGACTTTCTAATTCTTCACTGCTCAACTTCATAAACCTCAGACAGCATTACATTCATCTTCAGGGAAGAAGTGTGGGGTGTCCAGACTGGTAAGAACTGGATTAACTCATTCCTCCATCCTACAAATGATTCTGTGACTTCAGGTCATTGATGCTGATCTGCAGCTATTGCAGTTTTTTTGTAGCCACACACATCTCAGACCCCAGAGGCGTCACAGCGGCACTTACCCTGCATGCAGAGCCCGTCGGTGCAGTTCTTGGACTGCAGCACCAGCCCCTCGCAGTCCTTCCCCCCGTTCTTCGGCGCCGGGGCTGTGCACTCCCTCCGGCGCCAGTGGGTGCACTCCGTGCCGCAGGTGGACCACTTGCTCCAGGACGTCCACTTGCCGTCCACTGAGACAAGGAAAGGACATGACTTGTTATGGGGTACATAAAAGTGAGACCAAGCAAGAGCGATGCACATCTTGGCACAAGCCAGCCTGCAACTCCTGGCCATTTCCAGGAAGGCAGAAGGATCGTCAGTCTGCTCTTCTTAAAGTCCTGGTTTGGGCCTGTAAATGCACATTCACTCTCCCTCTCCTTTCTCTCTGCCCCAGCCCCATTTCTGTTCTTTCCTCCCCTTTTTATAAACTTGTCAGCAGTTAATCTGTGCTCAAAGTGTACAAGAAAGTAAAAAAGTCGGGAATCTGTGATTTTTTTTTAACACAGAAGTTAAAGTTAAACTTGGCCAGAAATTCTTCTTTAGTAGGAAGGTATTTAATGTTAAATATTTTCTATTAAAAGGAATATCTAGAGGCACTGATCTATTTCACATGAGCAGAATCAGGAATGTGTTTAGTGCCTTTCAAAATCCCGCAAATGATTTTCAAAAGCACTAAATTGAACAGCCGAAGAACAAACTACGAAATTTTTGCAGTGACACAGCCTGAGCCAGGAGTCTGTCACTTGAAATAGTGACCTGAGATGAAATTTCGGCTTTTAAGTTTCACCCACCACTAAGACCCAGAGTTGGATGGCCAAGCTTCACAAGCTGAAGACAACCCTACTGCCATCAATTTGGGTGGGACTGCAAAGGTAGGAAAGCACTGGACAACAGGACAGATGGCAGAACTTGTCACAGAAAAGCCACCAAGTACTTTGTGTGTCCTGAAGCAATTTTGTATTTTTCAGAAGTTTACACTTAAATACCTTTTAAAGGTATGCATACACATCTCTTTCCAGTATAAATGTCTTTGTATTTGAAGTCAGGTAAACACGTGCCTCAAATTTAACATCCACACCCCAGATGCTCCACTTTCTGTGACAGCTGGACTGAAGAGACATTGCAAATATATTTACATCACAGTTGCTTTCTATATTCAAAGTTCAGTCCTTTTCCAGAGCTTTCAACCTTTATCTCCTACAATTTGAAGCTCTGAATGTCCCTCAAATCCCCTGAATTACCAGGGCTGAGACACTAGTGCAAGCTGCCCGCAAAAGTGGGTCTGAGTCCTCTGCCGCTTGATATAATGTGCTCACTATTTTATCTACTTATGTAATATAATTTCATATTCATTCACTGCAATGTTGGATTTATTAAAAAAGAGAAGGAGGCTTTTGTAACTAATAGTCTTCTCCTAAAATGACTGGTGACAAACTATTTATCTAGGGCTATGTACTGTTCATACTGAACCTGGACACAGAGTGGTGCAAGCTATTTTCTGAACACTCTGGCCCTCGCAGAAGGCACCACCATTGAGTGGGGCAGGATTGGTGCAGGTCCTCGTACGCTTCTGAAAGCCTCTCCCGCAGCGGCTGTTACACACTGACCACTCAGTCCAGGTAGACCAGCCTCCGTTCACTGAAAAGCAAGAGAGAAAGAGCATGATCGCATAAGCAAGCCATCCTGTTCAGCCCGAAGGCGCCCCTGGCTCTGTCATGCTGCCTCCAACAGCGGTCAAAAGTGATGGCTGGGAAGAGCATGGGAAGCAACACTGAACAAACACAAACCCATGTCTCCAACATACCGAATGTACAGGATGCCAGAAGTCATTGTACAAGTTGAAGAAATGCTGATGCTGAATGAAAAACACCATTTGATGACTATTACGGCTGGCAGGTGACCTGCCTTCTCCTGACAACTGACCTGACCCAGCACTAAGCACCTGGTGGCGTGTGTATGGCCAAAATCTCTGCAGGTTCAGAGAGCACCCACAGCTCTGCCAGTCAAGGAGCCTGCACTCTGAAAGCTGCGCCGTTTTCCAAAGGGAGATAACCTGCACGCGAGCTCATTCTCAGATGTACCCATCACCTCTGCATGCTGAGAGACCCCCATGCTTTGATTAGAAATTGATAATTTTCTTTCCCTTTCTTTCCAGAAGGTGATTTCAGGATATCAGGACAACTTCACTCACCCCTCTATGGACATAGCCGGTGTATATGAATGTCCTAGCACTTCCATAACAGATACTTAAGCTGTTCAGAGTGAACTCACACATTTTTTATTATTGGACTTTGGGAAGGTATTTATCTCTGGGAAGATATTTATGATGACTCTCTTTTTTCATCCACCTCAGTTTCTGGGATAGATGAATGGATGAAGAAGGAGCTGTGCTGCATTATGTACTAATGGCATCGTCTGGGTATGGCTAACATACCAACTGCTCAGATTCACTGAACCCAAATGTTTCTGATATGGCACAACCCTTAAGCAGCTCTGGTAGCAAACCCCATAAAAACGGCTGGTCCTCTACATATGTCTCTTGACTGCACTGTTGAAAAAAATGCTGTATATGCATGAGGAAGACTTGCAGTATGCCTACATCTTTATGTTTCTGCATTCATCACAGTTACAAACCACAGTGCTCTTGCATGGTCCATCCCTCAATATCACAAACACTGCTAATCAACTCAATTCAGTCGGTTTTCTATAAAAACTGAACTAAAAGGCCCTCATTGTAACTTCAGGGAAGCAACTGCTTACAATTAAATCTAACTGCTACCCTGAATATGAAATGAATATTAGAGATAATCATAGGGATTTCTTCCTACTTGTCTATGCTATAATTAAGCTGATTGTAAGGAACACCAGGACAGTCAGCTGGCACGTCGTCAGAGCAGGTTTTGTTCTGGTGGATATCCCCGCCTGGGACGCATCGGGGCAGTAACTTTGCAGGGGCAAAAAAAAACGGTGGGGCAGAGCTGCAGCACAACACAGCCTGGAAGAGACCCCAGGAAGGCATCTCATCCGGCACCTCCCCAGCCAAAGCACGGCCATCGTCAATGTTAGATCGAGGCTGCGGATGCAGACACAGAATAATGTTATCCCGTGCTTTGTAGTCCCCTGATGTTTATTTTTAAGCTAGGTTGCGTGCCTATGAACTGCAGTCCCAGAGTGCTTTGCCCCTGACATCAGAGCATGTTTTGGCAGTAGACATCAAAAATAAGTGTATTTAAAGAGATATAAGATGGAAGATTCTGCTGTGCTCTGACACTCTTACCAGTATCTGGAAGCACAAACTGCCTCCCAGTTTTACTCTTATTTCTGAAAAGTGACACTAAGAACGTGAAATGTGCTGGTAGAAAGCAATGCCTTGGATGCTCCTGCTGGAGGAAGAGCCCCAGTGGCTCCTCGCTGCATTCAGCTGGTGCGTGTTATGGCAACAGGAGCGATCACCTTCTCTTCAATGAGGCAACCAGCTGTTTGCGTAGGTGCCTGTTCCTCCCTTAACACCATTGTCTGTCACCAATAAGCCAAGCCATCAGATCTGTACTTCTGAGTATTTTCGGTAATGAACCCCGACTGCAGTGGCTGCATATGGCTGCAAGTCAAGAGGCAGCACAGGCGGCCCAGCCTGGTCACTCACCACAGTAAGAGCTGCATACAGGCATTTTGCATCCCCCTCCTGTGCCACTGCTCGCTTTGAGCGTGCATCCACCCACTTGCAGTGGGACAAGGCATCACTTACCATAGACAATCACAGTCGCTGTGGTGCTTTTCCTTTTGGCCACAATGTTTTTGGCAACACAAGTGTAATTGGCCGTGTCAGAAAGCCGGGCTTGCTTAATGATCAGGTTGTGATCGATGGTGATGTAAAAATTTCGGTCTTCCACAGGATCAATCACCTCTTCGTTCTTCAGCCACTCCACCTTAGGGTTTCAAAGGGCCAGAGGGGAGGCAGCGAGTCAGCACCAGGTCACATCACAACAGGAACAGTATCTGGGATTACACTGCTCATCCCAGAAAGCGCAATGAGTCAAGACATAACACAAAGGACTCACCTGAGGCACGATGCCAACTGAAATGAAACACCACGGCAGAAACGCAGGAGAATACCCTTCACGCCTACCCTTTCCCTTCAGGTCCCCTTCCCTCCCACCCATCCACACAACAGCTGTCTTGCCTTGCCTTGAAAATAGCAATGCGTTTTCAAAGGCTGCCAGCTACTGTACAGAGACAAACAGCTGATCTGAGTCTGAGACAAGGGATAAGAAAGGGGTGATAACTTGGGACCATATCTACAAACAGAAAATTCCCTTACAACATCAGAAGCACTAAAACAACAGAGATCTCACCCATTCTTTTGTACGTCTTGCCTAATTAGGCAGTTAATAATACAGTAACCTTGTATGTACCTGTCCTGGGTCTAGCACAATGAGGCCCTATACCAGAGTAGGTCACACTAACAAATTACAAACACGCCAGTGTTTTAAGTATACATGCACTCACAGGTACATGCATGTTATTGTTTTGCTGCTATCAGGATTAAACAAAATAGAGACAGTTACCAAGGAAATAGGGAATCACAAAGCCTACATCAGTGCTTATTTTTCCCTTATGTAAGCTATATTTTATTTTAATAAAGCGTAATTTCCTTGGTTACACAGAAAAATATTTTCATATGTGATTTTTAATCTAGACAATGTTGTCTTTATTGACTTCCTAAAGAAACACCCTATTATATCCCAGCTGACTGCTGTGAGCCACCCTAATATAATTTGGCTGCAAACCTAGTAGTTTGCTTTCATTTGAACTAAGCGTGCTCTGAAGGATGGGGTTGGGGCCCTGGATGGATCAAAGCCGGGCCTTCATGTCACTGGATCACTTCAGCTTGTGCCCAGGATTTAATTAAAGGAAGAAAAACATAAACACAATCAATCTGCTGGACCCATGAGGTGCTAACTGCCAAGACCTGCTGTCACAAACCCCACTTTTCCAAAGACATTTGAGGAACTGCCCAAGCATCGACATACCCCAAAACCAACAGAGAACCTGCTCCCCTGCCCCAAGACAGCCGAACAGACCACCTCGAGCTGTGGGGAGAAAACCGATGGCCTCTCCCAGTGTTAAACATGAAAGGCTCAATTCATCCCTGGACGGAGCTAGTCCAAGGCTGCATGACCAGTGCTGGTGGACACGGGCTTGAATTCAAGCTGCCCACCACCCACGCCCCATATTTAGCCCTGCTTTAAGTAGCTCCAGTTCCCCTACCCCAGTTTGGGCAGATGTGCATCAGGTGTGAGCTGCTTCCAAAGATGTACATGTTAGTGAATGTAAAGCCACCGCCCCGAGGAAGGCTTGATTTAAAACCCCCTGTCCCACAGCAGATTGCTGCAGTATGTGGTAGCCTCACAACTATCGATACTGTATAGCTTAAAATCACTGGTGCAAAAAGGGCTGTGGAAATGGATATGTGTGTCTGTAAGGAACAGGGAAGGAAGAAAAAAGACATAAAACTTTGGAGGTTGTGTTTCTGTCACTACAACATTCATGTTTTACCATGGAAGATACAAGCTCTTAGTCAATAACCTGGTTTTCCTTGCCAGGATGACTAAAATTGTTCTTCCTCCTTTCTTGCATCCTAATAGGTATCCGGTAAAATCAAGACAGACAGATTCCTGTTCAGTCAGTGGCAGTATTTAGCTCCTTCTTCACACACAGGTCAAGTCTGCATGCATCCCAGACTGAAAAACAAGCCAGGAGCTTACCTCTCCACCAGTGGTAGGCTGCCACTTAACCCCTGTCTCTCACACAAACAAAACACCTTTCTTGGGTCTTAATACCATTATTTATTTCTGGGATAGAGTACAGATTTGTGCCAGGACTCTAAAAGATGCTACACGCACTGCCACAGCTGTGTACAGACCACCTTCAAATCCACCTGTACTTTCCCTGTGTTCTGCACCTTGAGGACATCAGGACGTCAGCAAGGACAGGACTACAGTCTACATGGTCTAAGGCTCAGTCCCAAATGTTTCTGGTATGCCCATCCAAGCACATACTCCAGCAGCCCTCAGCACTATGCAAGGCTCCATGCTCAAGCACACGGTTCTCTCTTCTCTGTACTCTGCAACACTTTCTCTCTCCACAAAAACACACACATGCATATTCAGTCTGGGTCTCAGCTGATTAGCCAAAATTAAAGCTATGAGCATTAAATTCCCTATCATCCCTGCAAAAACACCAAAGATGATATGAAAATGGGAGTTGCCAATATCAGAAAAAAAAGATACTCTTCATAATTCAATATACTGCCTCTGGCTCTTCACCAAATCTCTTAGGAAAAAGATCCTTTTCACCTAATGGCTCACAGAATTTGCTAACAATAAAACATTAAGTTTGCAGAACAACAGGATGTCTTTTTTTCTGAAAAATCTGTTTTGCCAGTACGTCGGTACTGTGTATGCATGTCAACCCCATCACTTCTACAATATACCTCTTTAATATATCTAATTCAGTCTTCTTCTGGCATCCAGGTTTTTATGATGCCACAAGTCTGTTCATGTTGCGAACCATAATGCCGTCAAATCTGAAGGGAGGAACTGATGGATGATCTGACAAGAGGCAGGAGTCTCCTTTCCTATACACTTTAGCCATCAGTAGAACAACATAAAAAAGAGCACACCCCTCCAGTGGCTGTGTTTGTAGGAATGGTAGGAACCAGTCCTTGTAGAAAGAGTAACTAATTAAACACACTACAACATGTAAATGAGGCTTTTGTCGGTACTTATTTTCAGTTATTAATGGCCACACTTTTTCTGGTGCAGGTGACTGCAGTGCTCAGCACCTCCAAACCTCTGATTTATTTTTTTGAGGTAACCAGAATAGGTGGGAACGGGGTTGTTCTGTCACCTAAGTAGGAAGAGATCAGGTGTCAAATACAAAAGAGAAGAGTACAAAGCAGAACGAGACAGTGTGATTTATGAATGACAAGTATGCAAACTGTTATTACAGAAGTTAAAAGCAATGATCTCTTTTGATGCCATGCCATTCCCCAAGGTGCAGCCCCCTCGTTGAAGTAGGCTGTCAATGCAGGAACTTATCCTGAATTTAATTCTGCTGCCTGAATAACGGTGACTGGTGCCCTGGGGAAACCACCATGCTCGCAAGATGCTGGCAGATGAGGCACCGGACATTTATGTGCCAGGGACCTGCACGCCTCTGGGAGAGCGGACAGAGGGGCGGCAGGATACCCTTGGGCATTTCAAAGTGCACAAGATACCTGTCTTCAGGGTCATACCAAATCATGACCTCATGGCTCCATTTTTCAGTTCTCTGGAGAAGACGCTTCTAGAGTAGATGTTTGCTTTGCCTAAATATTGAGGATGTATATTTACTAGCTATAGTCACAACAATTCTTGAACAGGTATCTAGCTCTATTTATTCAATTAAATCAAGCATATCCCACCAACTGTTATTAATAAATGTACAGATGGCTGTGCATATACGTAGAAAAAGCCTGGCCATCAGTTTTTCCTTATCATAACACAAATCATTTAATTGGCAACAATACTGCCATGAATGATGGGGTAAGTGTTCCCTTGTGGAGATGACAGCTATGGAAAATTACAACAACATGCAACTGTTTTTTCTTACTTATCATCAGCCCCCTGGAACAAAGCAGGCACAAAATCCCCATTTCTTTTTTCAGTTTTCCACTCAAGAAGGTATTTTTGTTATATGTTTGCAAACTGACTAGCAAGAGAAGGCCCCTCTGTAAAGGTCTGAGCGCAGTGAAAGAAATCCTGACTCACAGCGACTGCGGATGCTGAGAAGGTGGAGCATACCCGAAGTCAGCTACTCTATGGTCAGAGCTCCGTAGTGCTCTGGCTGTAATCTGCAGAGCAGTGAGGCACACGGCTCCTGCCAGCTGCCCTGGATCTACACATCCAGTGCTGCTAATGCGCTGGCAAGCTCGACACGAGACTGAGCTGTCCCCACGACCGGCTGAGGAAGCACACGATCCAAGGCGGCTGTAATTCAGAGCAACATACCTTGTAGCGTCTTTCCTGTCATCCCACTCCCCAGTGAGAGACAGATGTGTTGTCTCTAATTATTCACTGATTGGTATCGGGAGATACATTAACATAATTGGCACATTCGTTCTAATTAACAGAGGGAACCTGCCACATGCCACCCAACATGAAAAGCGAGACCATCAGCAAGAACAGAAAACCCGTGATCACTGCCCCGGCCGTACCTTGGAGCTGCAGCCAGACCTGTGCTGCTGCAGGGTGTTTCCAGCAGCAGCCTGAAATAAGCCAGCACATGCCGAGACTAAGACTTGCAAAGCCGGGCCAGGCTTCTGTGCAGACTAAATGAACACAGGGAACATAAATCACACAAGCGATTACATACGCAGGAAAACCTATTACGGAAGCTAATTGCTGACACAAATTTAGCCATGCCAAGTTACTAGCATTACTAGACACTTAAATCTCTTGGCACACTTGCGTATGCATGACTTATAGAATCTGGTAGAGCAACAGAACATCTGCTCCAAAAATAAACCCAGGAATGGAAAAGGGATACGAGCTCTTCTAGATTCTCCCCTCCTGATCATACGAGTCGTTCCTTACACCTCTGGCAATCTCAAGAGGAAAGTCAGCAGGGTGTGAGTCCTGGATCCTGGTCTCTCATTGCCTCCACCGCACCAACCTGCCCTAGAGTCATCTTCAGAGCAGACAGCACCTGCTGAAAACAGCAAGTCTTCTACTCTTTAGACACAGGCAAAGCCCTGCGGTGCCCATGAGTGCAATTCTCCAGAAGAAACAAGATGCAACCGGTTGGGAGCAGCAAGAGATTTGCCTCGATAAAAGGCAATTTAGGATTCTGGGAGGTGAGACCATTTCACCCCTGCCTTCCCCGTGCCTGACTGACGCGGCAGGATCGTTTTCCATCTGGTCCCCCACCTGCCCCGGTATTGCGGCTGGTGTTCTCTGCAGCCCTGTCGACCAGTCATGGCGGCACCGCTCGCCTTGCTGCAGTCCCCGCTGAGCTTGCATCGCCTCCAACAGCCACAGGGAAATCCCAGCTCCCCTGCTTCACCTGAATTGTAACAACAGACATGCATCTCATGCCATATTGATAGTAAGGGCACACAAACACATGCCAGTAAGAATAAAAGATTTGTGAAGCTAACTACTGATTTGGACATACAGTACAAGATGCCCAAGTGAGACTGAGAAAAGTTTAGCAGTTTTCATATGGGCTATTGAGCCAGCAGCTATTTCAGGTACCTTGAGACTGGAGTGCCTCTTTGAAGGATGTTATTTGATATTTGGATTTGGTTTCAAATGTGCACTTTCATCCCAGCAACTGCCTGCTGCAGAGGGTGCTGTCCTCCATGTACTACTTGCTGGAAATAGATTTTGTACCCATTTAAGGTTAAAAAAAAAAAAGATAAAAAAAGGGTGGTCTCCAAATAGGCTGAAATTACAGCTATGAGACCACAAAACACATACTGAGAATGAGACAGCAAATGCAAACCACCATGACATTTTGTTCAATTGTTGCTACTGTGCTTCTGCTGCCAATAAGGGGAATTTGTGGTCCTGCTGTGGAAACACTTCCTTAATTGCACAAGCTTTTGCTTGAGTACTAAAATCTACACAGAGTGTACATCCAGCTGCTGGATGTCTCCGGCCCTATTACAGCTTCGCTTCATGCACAATGGGGAAGTGAAGCATCACAGAAGAAACTTCACAGGCTGAAGTGGCAGTAGATGGAGAAATTTATTTCATAGAGCCTCAAATTCAAATACACATCATGGCATTATTAACCGAAAACCACAGCGGCTGCCATGTGGCCACCAGGAGTTGCTGGGCTTCCTTTCCCACCTGAAAGAGGGGCTTGAGCTGGACGTCCCATGACTCACGTGTGTTGGTTGGCACTTTTGTCACCATGTGGGCATGTGGACTCCCCAGTCACTGAAGCAACTGGGAGGGGTCTGTTTGGAAACAGCTTTGAGCGAGTAACCAATGTGACATCTGCGGTTCTTTGGTTGGATGGATAGCTGGATCTCATTCTTCACAGCACAGAGCTATATGCTTTTCAGGATCTTTAAATTCAATAAGGGAACAGGATGTTGGGGGGCGGCTGCAGTCCCTGAGGATGGCCCCTTTCCCATCCTCCCTGAAAGCTGCATAGTGCCTGTTGTCGTACAGACAACTCCTGCCACCAGTTTTAAAAGGCATACAGGATTTTGTCCAGGTTACATATTTTAGTGAAAGAAAAGTATCAGCTCTAGAAGCACACGGAAATTTCTGAGCAAAACCCAGCAAAACCTGATCAAATGACTCTTGAGTGACAACTGTCATGCATTCTGCAGACTGCATTTTGGAAATACCTCTGTTAAAACATGGAAGCATCGTTATTCTATATGCCTAAGGTGAGCACTGCATCTGAAGAAGTTCCTGCCAGATGAACTGACCAAGACAAACACTATCATCGGGTGACTGAGGGTGCTGGTGAGAACCGGGGGCTCTGCAAAGCCCTGCCGGAGGTAAATCTCATGCTTCAGGCACTACGAGGCCTGTTGGCTATAGGAAACAAGAACCAGTCGGTGTCAAAGTAGGACCTGATGGACTAATCTTGTAGGCGTACAGAATAGTACCTCCAGGATGAGGAGCTATCTTCTCTAAGGGGAAAGCTGGGAGGTATGCTCATCTACCTCATCAAAAAATGCAGCTAAAAGCTGTGCCCCACACTGTGTATCTTCCAAAAATATGTGTAAAGTAAAATGCTGCTCTTTGTGAGTACAGCCTGAAGAGGAGAGGTAGTCTGTGTTAGCTAAACCAGCATCCCAGAGCCACTTTTGCCACAAAAAGCAAGCTGTAGAGAGAATAAGCTAGCAGGGTTCATGCCAATGCTCTTGCAGGAAACCTCCCATTGTAATATTTTATGGAGGAACTAGAAACCCAACTGTTCTCCAGTCCAACATGTCATCCTTGCCTGTGGTGAAATCTAATCATACACCAACTTGATTCACTTAGGAGCACACTCTGCCCTCACTTACACTGGCATCAATGGAACTGCACTGGAAAGGAAAAGTATAGCGGTAGATCCCATAGAAAATTCAGGTCTCAAAAAACTTGGTCCTGCAAGAAGACCCATCTCAGCATGGCTTCCTGCACTGTGGAAATGAACTGGTAGAAAATGTAACAATAAGACCACCTAATAACCTAGTAGTCAGCATATTTCTCAGGAAAGCACAAGACCCAAATGCAAGCCTGTCCTCAAGCAGGGGGTTGTAACCTACCTCTCATGCTTCTCCAGAGAGTGTCCTGACCACCCACCAGTGGACTGGGGTGTAAAAATTATGTAAAAAGGAACAGAAATGTATGGGACAAGACACTGACAATTACGGGGAACTTTATCCTGTACTTTTGGCCTGCATTGCCAGACTTTACCCAATGGCTCTCCAGGGCAAAATGAATGAGCAGTCCTCATTCATTTTGGGCTGTGCTCCTGCACACAAACCAGCCTCCTCCTCCGCACTCTTCCTCCCATTGACACCTCAAGGCAGTTCTGCTGTATGTTGCAAGACACTGCAAAGAACAGTGTCACTTCCCAGCTAATCAGTATTTGTGGCCACAAGCTCCTCTACTCGCCTCTCTTAGAGCTTACTTTCCTGCAGGGAATATAAAACACTGCCTCGGCAACACACACCTGCATGGAAATGCATACACATGAACTCCCAATTAAGGGATAACTGCTGCAAAACATAAGTAGCTCTCATGAAACAAAGCAAACAGCAGTCATATTAATAATCAATTAGATGGAGCAGCCACCTGATGCTGCCTATTTGGAGAAGTCCCCAGCTTCCACCAGCTTTTGCCCATGCAAGAGCAGCTGAATAAAGCCTGTGTCACAGTCATCTTGACTCGGCAAAACACCCTCTTCTGCTTCTTGACTCAGGGATGCTTTTCCCCTTGCTCTAGTTCCTAATTAAAGCCATGAACATGGATAAATATCACATCCAGTTTGAAACCCAACTGGGTCACCAAACTGTACGTTACACCCTGTTCTGCAATTAAACTACTCTGTGCAACACCTCAATTATAATTAAAGAAGCAATTATCCCCCTGTTAAAGGTGCTGCAAATCATACATTTCAATGTAAAAGTTCGTCTGGCAGCTTATGGAGTATTAACCAATCTTACATCTCACTGATGTTTTTGATCTATAACCTATTGCAATGAGCTAATGTGATGTGACTCGGTGTCTCTAAGTATATTTTATCATGTGCAATATGATGCTGGCATCTTTCAAAGAACAAATTAAATGAGCTAAGGGGTTAATTGCTAATAACTCTGCCATTACTGTTGGAGCGTCACAGAATGGGATCCTTCTTGCCTTCTCAAGTTAGATTTGAAAAAAATGCACACACAGAAGAGAGTGGAATTGAAATGGATGTTTCTGTTGACACCGGGGAGCTGCAACTGTCTGATTTCCGCTGAGCACCGGCAGCTCCCACCGAGTCTGGCAGGTCAGGCTGCTTATCTCACCACCTATCCTATTTCTCCCCATTGAGGAAAAGCAGAAGGCAGGGAAGCATGGAGCTAGGGCAGGGTGTTGTTTATTTTTATGTACATTCCTTTTTCTTTTTTTTTTCATAGCAGGAATACGTGAGTTTGCCCCTTCACCCCTCAGCTATGTGCGGAAACCTCAGTGCAACAGCACCTACGCTGGTCCTTCTGCTGCTGTCTGGGACATGCATTGGAAAAGAGGAAACATTTACCCGGGAGCTTCAGAACCTGTAGGTAGATTCAGCTTGATATTGGCTATAAAACTGGGAGTGGGGAGGCATGCCACGGTGCAGCTGGCACCGACGCTGGTCAGGACAGGGCTGGTAGGCAGGGGTATATGGCCACAGAGAAGCTGATCTGGTTTTCCCAGAGACCAAGCAAACCCTCAGTTCCTCACTTTGTCCCAAGTGAACAAGCAATATGTACTTTGATTTGACCTCAGGCCATGAGGCTGGTGTATTTTAACACACCTTCTTCTATTTGGATCTTGGGCATTTTTTTTCTAGTGGCTGTGATCTGAGCCTACTCTAATGCTCGTCATGTCCTAGTGGATCCAGGGGACTGGTAAGTGCTGCCTTAAAAGATCCGCTTGCCCATCTCTGTCTTGTCCTTCTTGCCCTCCGGAGCAGCTGTATGCTGCTGTGTGGTTCAGCTTTTCAGTAATAATAAGATCTGCTCTAGCATTGACCTGTAAGAGCTTGACACAGCTAATTGCAATTAAATATGCTGGGAATTATAAGACTAAATTCCCCAGCTACTGAAAAGAGGACAGAATACATCCCGGGGCGTGGTTGTTCCCATTGCTTTGAAATACCAGGAAAAAAACAAATTGAAGGAGGAGAATAAAATCAAAGAGAAAAAGCAAGGGGAAGGTGCTGGGACTCTGGAGTCCAGCATTACATTACACTGAACGTGTATTTTATACAGTTTCACAGCGTAAGCTTTTCTTCCTCTGTTTTCATGTTAGATCCAGTGGCTACTTCAGAAGCTAGTAAGTGTCAAAAAAACCAAAACAAAACACAGTGCCCAGAGTGGGAGAAGTCTGAGGTACATGCTCACCAAAGTATTTGGAAATGCTGCTCACAGCTGCAGCACACGCATTACCCTACTCTACTTGGAATCAATGCAGTCTTTCAGCAAGATGGAAAACAGCCTCAGCCCGCTGCCTGCCTTCTCCCAAGTCCTTTCTTACTTAGTTATCTGTACCATCATATCAGAAACTTCTCCGAACAAATAAACAAAGTCTTAAACAAGGAACTCATTCATCTCTAAATTAAAATAATCATGTAATCCTTCAACCCACCAAGTTACGTTTCATCTTTCCATTTTTTTAAATTTATCTTACCAGCTTCAGCAAGTGGCTGTAATAAAGTGTCACATTAAGGTATTCATATTCATTAGTGTTCCGGTCTTTGTTCTTTTAATAGTGTTGGAAAGAATCTACAAAGAGGCTGTATTAGGCGGCTGTCCAATCTGGGTGTTTGATCTCCTTCTGACTTCAAAAGTCAGAAGAGGAAAAAACCCAACATTGAGAACGGTTCTTTTGAATGTCAGACAGGGAGTATACGATTTCTGAGCCTGCCAAGTGTTAATTGGTGTCTGCCCCGACCATGGTACAAATAAGATTCAGCACCAGTTAATGTACAGTCATGAATCTCAGCTATTGACAGAGTGAGCCAGGATACTAGAAGGTAGGGAAAAGTGCAATTATTATGAGAGCAGCTCACAGAGGATCTTTTTAGAGATCACTTCCATGCATCATGTTAAATCATGCTGTTTGGGTCCCAGTTGCCCGACCGGGCATTACAGACCTTTCCAAGGGAATAACCAGACTGGCTGCTGAAATTTCAGAGGTGCTTGTAACACTGCGTTCAAACAAACTACCCGTCATCATCAATCTCTGTTTCTGGCAAAGGTAATGAAGTTCCCCAGTACTACCCTGCACCGCCTGAACAACATATCCCGTTGCAAACACTCCTGTCATGGCACATGGCAAGTTGATTTGATGCAAAGAAGCATCAGAAAGGAAAATAAAAAATTGCTGCTAAGTTCCTGAGGAAAGCCAGCTGATTAATATTACAGTTGTCAGCGAGCTGGCTCGGCAGACCTAAATGCTCTTTACAGTTTTAGGTATCTTCTTAACGGGAAAAGAAAACAGCCTATGGAAAAAGAAAACGGGAAAAATCTTCTATGCTAATTATTCCTTCTGATGTTTGTGGACACATTTCTGCAATTCTGATTAAATTTAAACTTGGGTTAGATGGGGAAGTAACACTTTAAGCTTCATCTCCTGAGAAATCAGTCATCAGTGCTGAGTGACAACCACTTTGCTACTTAGCCATGACAGTCTAAGTTATCCTAATGCAAATTGGCAACAGTTTCTTCTGCGCGTGGCAGAGAAAAACCGAGGAGAATTCAGATAGGGGAATTACCATCATTAACAATCAATTTTTCTCTTAACAGCTGCAGTGGATTTAGGATTTCAGAGGCCCCCCTGTGACTCAGAGACCCCCCTCCTGCGAGCAGTGAGGCTGAAGCTGGAGCCACCACTGCACTTAGGTAAGCTCCTGCTCACGGGGACACCCGCTGCTGTCAGTGGGCACAGATTTTGCTGAAGGGCAGGCTCACTCCTGTCAGGTGGAGGGCAGGCTACCCGCTCTGGGTTTACTTAAATGCCAGTAGGAAAACCAGATAAGCCCCTGAAGATGGATTATTAGGCTGACACATCCCCTACTTGCCCTCACCTCATGCTGCTTCACCTGGGAGCCTGTATTGGACCACGGTACATTCTCTTGTGCTGAGCTGGCCTGCTGGTGCACGCATGAGTACAGGCACAAACATGTGAGGGAAATATAATCTGGCAAACTAAACATGAAAACGCCTTTATACTATGTTTGAAAGATGCCTCTCGGGATAAGCAAAATCTTTTTTTCTTTAAAAGGAAAAGGGAAGATAGTAGGCTGGTATTAATATGCTCCACCAGCTATGTGTCCCTTGGATGCCAGATATACCTGTGATTTTTGAAAGGGAAGAAAAAACTGAAACCAAATCGTCTGCAGCTCTGCCCAGCAAGGCACCATAATCCAAAGCCATTAATCAGTTCCCGATCAATCTTGTCTACGAGCAGCAGTCAGTCAGCTCTCCATTACACCCATTCATCATGCCATGCCCTACCTCTCTGCACCATTAGCCACCGATCAGGCCTTAGTTAGGATGTCCAAGTGCCAGCACACTGCTGTTGCTGCTCACCTCGGCTACTGGGATGCCTTCAGGGGGACGGCACTGGAGCAGGACCTCTTGCTCCAGGGACACTTCTTTCCCCAAGGGCTCCTGCTCAAAAGTTTTCCGGAGATCTGGGGAGGGAGAAGGAGAAGAAAAAGAATTAGTAGTATTAATAGCTGGTCATTTAAATTACATTTGATTGCCATACTGCATAAATGCGAGAGACCTTTCTAAACAGAGAAAACAGCACTTCTGCTCCCTGGAAAGTGAAGCACTTAAAAAAGACTGGGTCATGTTTTCACTTCATTCCAACATCAAGTGGTCAAAGGTTTCACAGTGGATTTATTATTTATATTGTGGTAGAGCATGTGAACCCAGTGAGGATCCAAGGCCTCACTGTGGAAGGTCATGTCCAAACACAGAACAAAAAGCGAAACAAGTCCCTTCTTCAGACAGATAATTTACGTTTGGTAAACTATGCCAGTGAAGTACTAAAGTAAGTTATGGAAAATTAAATAAATCTGTAAAACTACAGCACATAAGCTGAGTTGCCTTAAACTCATGGATGAAAGTGCTTGTGCTGTGATATAATGTACTTATAGTTTATAACCATTAACTTTACAGCTTTAGCTAATTTGTCTTCACCTTATCATTACCCCTGTAGCACTAAATAGATGATGATGATGATGATGATGATGATGATGATGATGATGATGATGATGATGATGATAAGAAGAAGAAGAACAACAACAACAACAACAACAACGATCATCGTAATGTGGAGCTGAACTGTGCTTGGATCCGTGCACAGCACCACAGAAATGTGGCAGGCAGAGACAGCGTCGAATGCGCCTCCAAACGTCAGACCAGTTCATCATACTGGACAGCTGTGCACTCCTGCTTTTTTGTACGCTTCTGTAGTATCCGTGTGTTGGTGGTAAAATGGACTTGAGAAGTTCCCTCCTTACCACTGGCTCCGTATTTCTGCCACAGACTGGCACCCTCTTCACTGTGCCAGGGAGGACGGGGTTTTGGAGAACCCAGCATTCAGCCCCAGTAGCAACTGAGGATATTTCTACCTGCTGCTGGTTCCTGCTGCAAATGGATATGGGGCCATGTTCAAAGTCACATCAGAGAGCTGGCCTGGCTTTAAAAAAAACCTTGCAAAAAAGTGATTTTTAGTTTACTTTTTGTTCTGAAGTCAGACCAGTTCCCTATGCCAGCTCACGGCAAGGTTGCACAAATACTTGTGTCATATTGGAAACAAGTCATATGGGAATAATTTAAAAGCCAAATATTTCATATTTTGAAGGCATAACCTGTGGCTGTGCTGGAAAACAGATCACTGAATTGAACCAGTTTACAAGTAAACCATCCAAAGAGTTATTTTTCATCTAGATTACCTTCAAGATCTGATTTACAGCTGACCCCACAAGGAACTGCATCAGCACTACCAAAGGGCAAAACCTGGGGCAGGCGAATGCACAGATGGAAAAGGAGATGGGGTGTCTGCCACCACAATCAGCTGCTCTGAAACTTGCCTTTGGATAGCACGAGACCTCTGTCTCTTAGCCTATATCAGGAAAATGTGGTTGTTCAACTACCTGGAATTAAATATCAATCCTGTCATAGCTGGAGATGCTGATTTTATCTTAAGCTGATAACGTGGTAAACTTCTAATGTCCTTAAACCCATGCATTTCCCTAGTGAAGCTGAGGCATCTCTGTTCTTCCCCTGCACCGCAGGCACGAGCGCAGCGACCCCAAACCCCACTCCCTCCCCACCACTGGCTTTCCTGCTCCCTCTGGCACACAGGGCAGGGATGCTGAGAGCCCTTCTGATGGGACGGGATTCATGGCCACAGTTTAGGGCACAGAAAGATAAGCTTTGGTAGATCTTACTGTGGCAATGTAAGAAATTACTGTCTCCAGCTGTCTGTTTGTTTGGGGATTACCCTCTGTCAAAAGGAAGCACATGCCAATGTCACAGCTACCTCACTACAAAATCCACCATTTTAACCTCAGTTGTTGACGAAGGGGTCTTTAACCTAAAACGCCAGATAACGTATGGCAAAGAGGAGGAGCAAACATCTGGAAGTGATCGTTTCTTAGGATGACATGCCAAGCTTCACCAGACTGTGCCTGTTGGCACCCTTGTCACATTGGAGTTATTCCAGGCCAGCAAGGCTCGTTCATGTGAGAGCAACTACAGCAAGACAACCAGCCAGATTAGGTCAGTCTCCGCCACCTGTACGTAGCTCCCATCATGTTGCCAGCTCCAGCATCACCAGCCCACCAGCTTCATGCCACCCTCTCTGACAGGCTAACCAGGGGACATTTGGGTTGTACGGCTCAATTTGAGTAAAACCAAAACCCTCCAGGTGCCCTGTGGGTGGGAGTTGTTCCAAGGACAAAATGCTGAGTTTTGGCTTGCTGTACTTCTGCATGTTAAACATAGAGATGAGCAGCTCTTTCAGGAGTGGGCTTCTCAGGACACAACACCCTACCTTTGGTCCAGGCTCCTCACACATCCTGTGGGCTTGGTATGTATCCTGGGCACACATAATGCCAGGTTAATGCAGTTTGCTTTAGATAGCAAATAACCCAGGTTATATTGCTAGCAGTACCCATATGATCATATTATTGCTGGTTGCACAGGTGTTTGCAAAGGAAAAGAGTTACCTCCACATCAGGTACAACTTAGTGCATCTAACAGGTATGCATATGTGCACGGTGCAGACAATTATAACAGATGTATTGTGCTCTAATATCATGGCTGAGGATAAATGGGAAAGTTACCATGCTGGTAATAGAAGCATATAAGCACAGTAATAAATAGTACATTAATAATAGCTTTCAGGTGTTCAGATATGGAGGGATGAAGACAGCAGAGGCAGATTAGATAGATAATAATCTGAGTTTTTTCCTTGACACGTTGATTTACTGTCCTGCCTACCTTCCTGAAACATAATAGAGCTCTGAGGTTCTCCACAGCCTCATGTGCACAATAATCACCTCTCTCATAAAGCACTTGCCTTTAAAAAAAACCCCAAATTTTACTGCATACAAAAGTAAATAGCATTAGCCTAGAAATGTGTAATAACAGTAAAAAATCTCACTTTAACCTCTTTATTATCAACAGCTGGAATTGCTGGGTATGAACAGCCCCTTTCCCTAGGAACCGTTGCAGTGGAGTTGCGGCAGGTGAGACGAACCCTGCGGGACCCCGGCTCCCCTGGCTGCCCCCCACCCGCGGAGCCTTGCTGTGTGCGGATGCTTTAACGGCGCCGTTGGATTCGAGTGGGTCAATGATCCGCAAACTAAAAATACACTAAGTAGGGGCCTTGACATAATAGACGGTAATGTTCTCAAAGGAGCCATTAGATACTATTGAATAAATGATGCTAATTTGCAAGGAAAAAAAAAAAGTACATAATTGTTTATTTACAAGATTGGGAGCTCTTATACCCAATTCTGTTGGCTTCCTCCCACGTGTTCCCAGCTTTATCCCACCAGAACTACCCACCACCTCCCGCTGCAGCCATGCCACCTATAAATATCTACAGATGGCAGCTGTGCAGGGCAGGTTTTACCTAACCAAGCATCAGGTTTGCTGGTTGTAACAGACAAACAAGTTAACAAGGTGGTTTTTTAACTGATGAAGAAGCGGAGGGCCTGGACAACTTCGTCACCTGCTCTAACTATCATGAAACACCCTGCTGGGACGGCACTGGGTTTTGAAATGACTGCTATTTTTCTATGGCCCTCGCTAACAACGTCCTTCTAATTCTTCAATCTCCAGCTTCCTTTGCCATTTAACAATTATAGTCATCATGGCAACTTCACACTGTCGACCGGGAGTGGGTGAGTTTGCTAATGTACTGAGGGACTTTAGATCTTTTCCAAGCAGAGTATTTTCAATAACATTTTTCACTTTTTCAGAGTGTCGTATAAGTTACAATTGCTTGTAAGCAAGGACAGAAGGGATACATTTTCCCAGAGAATGGTAAAAGAGAAATGAAATACATCCCATTTAAAACAAAAAAAAAAAAAGAAAAGTTTTAACAGTCTTCAGAAAATATGCCTGAAAAAGCAAAACAATAAAACATTTGATCCATTCTGGGTCAGGACCTCTTTGTCTGTGAAGAGGCAGTGTGAATTATTAAAGCCTCGGGTCGGCAGCAGCCCTGTTAATGCGACGCTGAGAGAGAGCCTTCTCTACCCTCACCTTCAATAGGGAGAGACACAAGAGAAAGGCAGTTGCACTTTCTTTCCATTACTATTTTGGTAATGTAGAATAATCCCCGATTATTGTCTGTGTTAGCAATACTCTTCCTCTCCTTATACAGGCAATATTGCTGCCACAGCCCATCTCTTCCGGAGGGGAGCGAGCCCTGGCGGGCCGCGATGCTGAAGGGTCCGTCTTGTTTTTCTCACCAGCTCTCTCACATATTTCACCCAGCTGCAGGTAGGGATGTCACCGCCAGGCTCAGGGGACAGCCTGCACCCCCATCAGGCACTTTCCCCTGCCTCTAACTTCCCTTCAAGGCTGTCTTCATAAAATAAACCAAGGAGAAGAATTAAAATTCTGGTCTGCCACCTTGAGCCAGACTCTATTTTCTTTACTAATGTATAGTCTTAGTAAATTCAAAGGGGGCTCTTGTGGCATATATCGCAGCACATTTACAGCATACTTAAGATGAGACTTTCCTCCAAGACTCCTGAAATACTCCTGCACAACCCTCTCTGGTAAGGACAGATGGCTGCATTCAGAGCTGCATTGAAATGAGAGAATTTCTACAAGCATAAAACTGAAATAGTATAATGGGAAATCAGAATCTCAGTGTACACTGTATTGTTAGGTTTATTCCTGAATTGCTATGCTTTTTGGGGAGAGGGGCATTAGATCTTAACTTTGATGCACTGCTAAATGACTTCCTTTTACGTTTAATGCATTTTTAGCTTACAAACCACTCAGAAGTTGCATTTTCACCTCCTGAAAGTAATAATTTCTACAGGAACTCATGGCATTTCCCCACTTCCTTTTCTACCTGCCAGCTTCTAAGAAAGAGCAAAGAATGACCCTATTCTTTTTTTTAATCAAACATATTTTATCTCTTTGCTCTTCTGGATTTTACTGTGATGGGTGGGTGGGTGGGTAAAACTTTAAAGATATCTTTTATCATTTCTGAGAAATGTGATAAGAGGCAGACCAGACGCCTTCAAGGCAGTGCTAATGCAAGGGTGACTAATGAATGAGCATGAAAAACGGACACTTGTCAGCCAGGAATTAGATGTAAACCAGAAACAAACAGAACAATGCAGCATTACTGTCAGGGCAAGATGGATTTCTGCCCTTGGTAGACCTTAAAGGCTCTGTGCTCCTTCTAGTAACTCCAACGGCAACTTCCCTTCTATAACAAACAATTCAAAAAACGAGCAAGCTTTAAGAGCACAAAAAGAAAAAACAGATTATTTTCTATCCAACTTTCATATTAAGTATGCTCATTGAGAGAAGTATGTTTGGTTTACGCTTTCAGAGAAGGTTTTAAGAATGTGAAAAGACCTTCAAAAGTAATACATATTTCCATATATATAAGATAACTTGCTTTATATGGGTAAGTATATACAGGCATCCATATAAAACCAAACATGTCATAAGCAAAAAATGCAATTAAAACAATAGGAAAAAAAGGGAATATGGCTTGGTATTATTTTAACCATTATTAGAGGATGAATAGGTAGCCAAGCTCTCCACTTCAAGTCTACCTCCTACCATTGAAAGTGTTCTCAAGAGGCAAGGTTCAATGATGGTTTAATTTTACCTAGCCTAATAAGAAATACCCAAACAGAAGAATAATTGTGGAAAAAGAGTGGGAATATGCCACTGATGTTCTACAAAATGATAGAGGACCCACATGCTTGTGAAAACACATCTCACTGCATTTATTCCCAAACTTGGATGACTGATGCTGCGTTAGAGAAATGTGACTAATATTGTCAAACTGGCCTGTTCCTCTTCTATCACTTTCCACAATGCAGGTGGAGTTAAGAGACACCTTTTTCTGCAAAAAAGGCATTAGAGACTGAATTGCAATTCTAAAGGTAAGAAACCATGTGCTGTCAGGCATACTTCGGCCTCTCTTTTCTGTTCACAGCTGAGTCTATGACCTTTGTGCGGAGATCAATCACACTGGTGGGTAAGTAATGGAAAGGTTAGGTACAAAAAACTCCTTTTCCTTTTCATTTTGTCCTTGTGTGGTTCCAGCTCTCTGTTATTAATTAGATCAAACCAGATTTCCGCTGAGACAGTCACAGGAGTGTCACCAGACTGTAACCCAGGGGATCCCTCTGAAACCTCTATCAATTGCTTTGCTAAGTGTGGCGCCTCACCCTGCGGAGTCCCCTGCTGCATCGGCCGCAGGCTGGGTGTTGATCAAAGCCTCCTGCCCTCCTTCAGTGCGCTGCTGCTCATGGGATGAGATTGCGGCCGGACAGGGCCGTGCTCTCAGCCGGCCCAAGCATCAGCGGCTGGAGCCGCAGACAGAGGAGATAAGTCAACGCCTCGAAACCCTGTCTTTATGCTCAATACACAACTCTGTGCCACTCTTTCCTTCTCTGGAGGGGCTGTTTCACATTTGACCAGCCCTAAAGACAAATGCTGTGGCACCACGAGGCTGCCCCAGCCACCTTCTCAGCCTGGAGAAGAATATCAGGGATGGCGGAGCTTCCCCCTTTCCACAGACGCCTGGCAGCCCGCGGCTGGGGCTGAGCTTGTCCGTAGCCCTCCAGCAGCCCAGGGAGCAAGGCCTCGGGCTGCCATCCCACGCAGCCAAGAAGCAGCATCCGCTTTCACAGCTGAGCAGCGGATGGGGACTGAAGCAGACTTGTTGGAAGTGCACGTTTTGGGGATGCAGGCTGCTACATCCACTAACCTGAGGTGTGGAATGAGGTGAGGAACACCCTTTGCTTGCCAGGCTAAAATCTGCAAGATGCTTTGCCTGAGCCCAGGACCTTCTCTCGTCTTTTATTCCCTATGTATTTACAGCCTGAGCAAACGGGAGGTGCACACCTGCCAGCCCCTGATTCTGCCGATGGCATCTTCAGCCAGCTGGGGATAACGCTGCACCCTGACGACTCCTCGGAGACTCACCGCCTGCATGTCTGCAGAAAAAACATTTTTTCCCCTCCTCTCTTCAGCTCTAAGCTAGTTCAGCCAGGTGCTGGTAAGACAAAACACTCTTTTGCAACACAGCTTCCACGTGGGCTATGCTTATAACGAAGAACAACCCACTCAACATATTTGGTATTGATACAACCGTAAAAAATACAAGCAAGCAAACTTTATCAGAATTCACCGAGCAGACGGGTTCCCAGGTGTGCATCGATCACACTGTTCTCCTCCTCTTATATTTTTACTTGATAGCCTGATATTTCTCATTTTTCTTTGTAAGCTTAACCTGCAAACTAACTTACAAACTTAATTCTATTCATTATCTTATTTGGTGATTGAAGATGAAATCCAAAGTTCTTGTTTTTCAAATAAATCTAAATGTAAAGTTCAAATGACCTAACCTCAACAGGTGTCTTTTTAGATGACAGATATACTAAAGGTACTAAAGACAGACATTAGACATACCAGGTGTACACTGCAATTCATATATAGAATTGAATTTACAACATGCTGAAACACTAAAACAGACAGCAATTTGTATAAACGTGGTATTTCGTTGTTGTTGCTCTTCTGATACACTAATCTGACTCACACAGCTGTCTGGTCACTACCAAATATACACAAAATGTTGTTAACTTCCTGATTGCATCTATGTTTCACCATCAGGCACTAAGCAGACTCTACTGAAAGATGATCATTTCTTAGGCATGACAGCATAGGTAGGATATTCTCAAGGCTCCTACTGAGGGATTAAATTCATATAAATTCAGTTAAGAGGTTTCTTTTTGTTTTTTAAGCAACGCTAACAGTGAAGTCAAGTCCATCTTAATTTATAAAGTCTTAGCTCTTTATTACAAAGCAATGTGATTTGTATTACTGTTGCAACTGTGTCCTTAACTTTGGGAATCGGTCATGCCTGCTAACTTGGGAAGCGGTACAGAAACATGCCTGTCAGGAGCAAAAGCAGAGTGGCAGTATCAAATATGTTAAATGCCCAGTTAACGTCTCTGCTGCCCTTTCTGTGATCTGCGGTTCTCTCTTCAGTAATCTCAGCTCAAGACCATGTGTCTCAGTTAGCTCTTTATTAACTACAAGCAGCAGATATCAATTAGTAGCAACTTAAATGGTACTCAAGGAAGGAATTAAGGTCCTATCTCTGCTAACTCTCATATACACCTATCCAAGTGCACAAAACACATTTTTGGGTTATTTTTTAATACTGCATATCCTGGACATACCTTCCTACTAAAATTTTCAAGTGATGTCCTTCCGAGCTCTCTCTCCTTATCTTGACATCCACCCAACTTTGTATCTATTGCAATGTGCTCTAATACTTTGGTGGCTGTGAGGAGGATGTCCTCACAGCACTGCTTGGATTAGGTGTGTGAAGAGAGGGAGGAAAGGCACTGCAGCAATGTAACATGGAGCATGGGCCCCAGTACTAAAAGGTGAGATAACCGAGTGTCAGTAAAGAAAATGCGATTTTTTTTCCCGTATCTGCTTCTTTGTACAACTGCATACCCCTTGTAAGTAGAGATAAACCATCAGGTGAACTAGTCTACTTTTCTGTACTGCATTTATCTTATCAGTATACAGTATCTGACATGCATATATTAGCTACATTCCTTTCAAAAAATATCTGGGGAGAAAAAGGCTCTTAGATAAGTACATAGGAAACTAATATCAAATTATACAAAAGATTAACAAGCACAGTCCCTTACTACATCAGGGATTTTTAAAATGATTTTTTTTTTTTTAATTCTGATTTTAGACAATGAATAAAGGAAGATAATATCCACATTCATGACACCAAAAAAGATCAGGTAACAGAAATTACAGAGAAAGCTACTATTTTCTTATAGGTTTTCAACAAATCCAAAATCAGGCAGCTGATTTATGGCTTATATTCTTACTGTATTTTCTCAAGGACAGCCTGGGTTAACATCATGAAGTCAGTGAGGCTACATCAACACCAAACTGAAGCAAATGAACAGTGAGGCTGCTTTATGCACATGGGCTCAGAGCAATTTGTCTTAGCCACCCCTTTATTATCTGATCTAAAAATTAGGTCAAATCCTGCAGCTATTGTTTAGACTTTATCAATCAGATGTATTTTCCAGTGGGTTTAACTCCACTCTCCGTTACACAGGCTCAGGCCTCATTCATCCTTTTAACAGGAATTTTGCCCTGCTAGGTTTTATCTGTTCAATGACATCAGTCTTGTTACATAAAATTCACATTAAAACTTTATATTGGGCTTGGGTGTTTTTCAACCAAAGATAAAGCTACCCAAACCCCCTCCTTCCTCCCTCCACAAAAGTAACGTCTTTTTAATTGAGCAGAAAAACTGTATCAAAACATATTAGTGACTCCTAGTGCTCCTGATAAGATGTGCCTAGAATAAATAAGAAATGTATGAATAAATAGGAAATGCATTTTAGCACTTTCATAGGCCAATATCTCAGAAAATTATCTTTCCAGCTCCACCAAGATATACATCAGGTGTCCCTAGTTTGTTGGTTACTGAGGTATCTAGAATGGCAAAGTGAAAATTAATCCCAACAAATGTGCTATTTTAAGAGGATGAAATGCTCAGCTCCGTTCTCATGGGGGGACCAACGCCTCAGGAAGATGAATACCATGAAATAGGAAAAAAGCTGAAAATAATGATGTTTCTACCACCTATTGTTTCTCCTCCTTTTCAGAAACAGCCTGCACAGAAACGAGTGATTTCCTAGCATACTCGTCATCCAGGAGTGCAATGGCGAGACGCCGCTAAATGCCCTGAACACTTAGAGAAGCCAGGATGTTGGCTTTGGACTCAGACTCTTTTCCTGTTTATATTGCTAGCATGGGCAGCCTTTGAAAACCAGCAGCATCTTCACTCCATATTTATAGATTACTCCCTTCCTGAATAACTGAAGCTCTTGGCCGGAGCAATGTTGCAATTGATTTTCACAGAGAACTTTCATTGACTAGGTTGTTATGTACTTTCTGACACATGCCTGACCCTGCATTAAACAAATACAAGCCGCTTTTCCAGGATGCACATTTTTCACACTTTCAAATTACTTTTCAGTTAATTCTATTACACGCTCAGTGAACAGAGATGTTGAATGCTATTTTTTTTGTTTGTTTTAATAGAGTGCAGCTCCAGCCCTTGAGAGGACACAATAATTCCAGAATAAGACTGGTGGGCATAAGGGAGAAAAGAGAGAAAACGAAGGAGAAAAGAAGGAGAAGGAGAAAGAGGATGAGGAGGAGGAGAGGAAGAGGGAGAAGGAGAGAAGCTTTTCTTAATGTGCTAGGTATGGCTAGTTATGTTACAGTTGTACCTGTCGAGATGAAATCACCAGGTTCAGATATTAAAATAAATAATAATATGACTTAAGCAGAGGACTTTACGTGCCCCATCTACCCCTCACCTTTCTCAAAGGTGTCATTGTTCACTTTTTGTACCAATTAAAAGTGAAGACTGCATTGGTGACAAACATGCAACTACAGAGCTGGAGAGCGTGGACTCTTCTGCCCCTCTTAAATTTTGGAGATCCTTGATTTTCTAGATTAATAAATACTGCATGGACCCTACCTTGCATCCCAGACTCATGGCACATCATGTAGCCATCAGAAGACTTACCAGCTGTGTTTAAAGTTTAGATAGGAAACTATTGTATTGCCACTACAGATTCAATCTGCTGAAGTCAAGGCTGTGAATATAGACAAGTATCGGTATATCTGAGTCAACAGTTTGAAATAAGGATCTTGTAGATCAAATGACATCACAAAGTAAGGCATATACCCCACATCATATGTCTGAGTTGCTAAAAAAATAGTCCTGAGTTACCCGAGAAATTTATAGAAATCTGTGAAATTGGAAATGGACAGTTTTGCAGAGAATGTGCTTTTGCTGCTGTCTGAAAATCTGCAGTTTGAAAGCCTAACACTTCAACTCTTAATCCGAAGGAGTCTAACTGATTTGCCTGTGTCACAGCTGCCCAAGAACCCCAAATTTAGGAACAAGAGGTTAAAAAAACTTCACTAAAATACAAAGCCACGTTTCAGTTGCAGACACATAAAACTCCCTGGAATTTATTTAATTAGACTGTTTTAAAAAAAACCACCAAGACTCTAGAAAAATCACTGAACTGATTGTTCCTCTCTCTCCAAAATATGGTAAGAAAAAGAAGCAAACTTTATATTATGAGTGCCTTCAACAGAAATTTGGACACCTGGGAGGAAATGTCAATTCATATAAAATAACTTGCATACACTTACAATGATTATGTGTTATATAGAAATTAAGTGCATGGGTATGGCAGTATACAAAAGTTACTTAACCATCAAGTGAAATACACTCAGACTTCTAAACTGTGTTAATTTAATGGCCATCTGTCAAGGGCTAACTGGCAGGACATGAAAATCTACTTAATGAGTTAACTTAGGAGTCATAATCTAAAAAACCTGTTCAAACAGTGCTAAGCCTCTCTGAAGTGCTGACTGCTTAGAAGAAAAAAAAAACAAACCCTGAAATTGCTCTCTTTTGTTTCAGTGTAGAAAAAGAGAATCCTCAAAGTCTTGCAAAGTTTCCTGCCATTGGAAAGCACTATGCACATATGTAATGGTGTTTCTGATTTTGCAGGAAGACTGTCTGTACAATAATTTTAATTCCCCTTAACCCTGGGGAAATTCTTCTCTGAGGTTAGTCCTGAACTCAAACATACAGGTTCTCTACTTCCAGTCAGTTACTTGGACTAAAAGCATTTGAAAATGGCTATTTAAATTGCACCTCCTAGATCTGTACCTGGGTATTTACACAGAAGGTAACTCCTCTTCAAGGATTTAACCCCATAATACTTTCGCAAGAACAAAAGGAGAATCAAGCCCTAAATGGAGAGTTTTAAATGACAGAGAGTCCTTCCTCTAACATGTCTGTGAAAAGCTTTATTTGGCTGGAAGAGTTCTCTTCTCTCGTTATAAATTGTTAGGCACAGTGCACGAAATATAAGCATGCTGCAAACCCAGCTTCTAAGGACCTCTTCTCACAAAATGTGTTTTTGCTGAGGTGAAAACAGTGGAAGAGATACAATTCCGGATGATATATTTTGTTCCCATTATACAAATCAGGATTTCATCGTGTGAAAGAGAAATGGGAGTTCCCAGCATGACTACTCTATTACAAAGAAAAGCACCTCTTTGAAAATGAATGAATATTAAATATTTACACAGTCAAATGAAGATCTGTTTTCAGGGAACTGGTTGCCCCGTGTTCTTGGGGTCTAAGCTGGGAATGGTTCAAAATAAATACTGAGGTTAGTAGCCATGAATAACAACGATGAAATATTAGGGTTGAGATGATCACTTTCAATCTCCTATTACCAATCTGATTACATGATACAGTAAACACACACTTTCTTCTTTGTTAAGGAACAGCAGCTTTATTATATGATTGCAGAGATACCTATTTTCAGCTTTGCAGAAAAGTACCTGGGGGTTCTGGTGGACACCAAGTTCACCATGAGTCAGCAATGGGCCCTTGCTGCAAAGAAGGTGAATGGTATCCTGGGCTGCATTAGAGAAAAAGTATTGCCAGCAGGATGAGGGAGGTGATCCTTGCCCTGTATTCAGCACTGGTGAGGCCACACCTGGAGCAGTGGGTCCAATTCTGGGCTCCTCAGTACAAGAGAGACATGGACATACTGGAGAGAGTTCAGCAAAGGGCCACAAAGATGACTACCATCTTTCCTACAAGGAAAGGCTGAGAGAGCTGGGACTGTTCAGCACAGAGAGAAGGCTCAGGGGGATCTCATCCATGTGTACAAATACCTGAAGGGGGGCTGTAACGAGGACAGAGCCAGGCTCTTTTTGCTGGTGTCCAGTGACAGGACCAGAGGCAATGGGCACACGCTGAAACACAGGAGGTTCCCTCTGAACAGCAGGGAACACTTTTTCACTGTGAGGGTGACCGAGGACTGGCGCAGGCTGCCCAGGGAGGTTGTGGGGTCTCCCTCCCTGGAGGAAGCCGCCTGGAATCAGTCCTGGGCAACTGGCTCTCGGTGGCTTGAGCAGCAGGGTTGGACCAGATGATGACCAGAGGTCCCTTCCTGTCTCAGCCATTCTGTGATTCTGTGAAAGGAACAGCTGTCACCTCATTTCATAGCTTTCTTCGGTAATAACCCTACTCATTAGCTTCAGACACTTTTCTTGAGACATGTAACTGCTGTACTCAAGAAATATTGTTTTTGATGCTTTCCCCCCACACAAAAGAATGAGATTTTGCTCTTAAGAACAGGGTAACCCGAAATTCTTATGAATGCTTCTGAAGGCCTTAATTTTAGTATGCATCAATAACTGCAGAAAGTACAAAGCCTAACTTGTCAGAAGCAAAATCTCTCTCCCAAACGGCAGAAACTGCACTTCACCTCACCTAACCATCGACTCAACATGCAGAGTAAAGACACTCACATGCAATGCGGACGTAGGCTTTCCGGCTCTTGGTGGTGCCTGCAGAGCTCCAGGCAACGCACTGGCACCAGTAATCTTCGGGCCCGAAGAGCTCCTCGACTTGCTGGCGGGAAATCTCAATGCTTACCTCTCGGACAATCAGACCTGTCAGGGTACAAGTAACGCTTGTCAATGTTATGCTTACAGATAGAAAGGAAGAAGTGTAGGAACAGAAGTCTTCTTGCAAAGTTGTTGTGAGGCCTTACAGCTCTCTATCAATATCTACTCAGCAACACGGACTGTCATAAGGATGTGAAGGAAAAAAAGCCACACTTTATCTGTATAATAAGAGAAGTGGGTGAGTGAAAAACTCATCAAAGCGATTTTGAATTTTATTACATACGGCACATGTTAGACAAATAAGAGGAACAGCACCTCAGCTGATATAAATTGTACCATGTCCCTAGGACAATTTACATCAAGTGACGATCCAGCCCAGTTTTATTTTCATACGAATATCATAAAACCACAGAGTCATTCAATTTATATGACTCCCTTAGCCCTCCTGTATTTCATCTCCTTTTGCTAGACAGACACAGCACAGGGAGAAGACTTACTCACTCTGACACTGAACTGCCCAGGAAAATGGATTTTACCATTGTAGAAAATGTCCTGATAGTCTGTAATGATGGGCACATGTGCTGCAGTACAGTTATTGCCAAGCTGCCAGTTTGGGGACTATAACTGCCATATACACTGCAGATACTGTGATATTTTGAGGTGATTTTATAACACACGGCAATACACTTCAATGCCTGACGGTCTCCCTGGCCCTGCCCTCCATAACGCATCTCAGCGCAACCCCCCCAAACCCACAGCCACACCGACGATGACAGTGACCCACTCGCTATCCTTCCAAGCAGACTGATATTTGCCCACATTTCCCATACAGTGGTCTCTGTTGGGAAGCTGTTTTGCTTCTTCTAAGTGCAAGGAAATATTGTGGTGTCTCAGACACCACTGCAAGGATCGTTGGTAATGTGTTGATCCTCTAACGACAACCACTGTGTTTCATACTGACATAACCCTATTCTCTGCCTCAAAATGCACTGCCTGGTCAAAACGCTCTTAATTCCACCCAAGATACTGGGCAGGGGTGGGAGAGAGTGCTTACACCTCTTGTCAGCATATGTGGTGTTTGTTGCTGATGCCAAAGTATCAATAAACTTCTAAAGTGTATCTGCCTGTAGAAAACACCACCGCCATTTCAAAAATGAACTCTTGCAAACAGCCTTGAATATATAAATTCACAGATAAATATTTTGTGTAGTGGGACTGATTTTCTTTTTCCTTCCAGAATTGCCAGGAAACTCAACTGAAAGATCCTTGGATCACAGCATGCACAGTTTGTCCCCATCACCAAACACCAAAGGGCAGGTCCTTCTGCTGAGCACAGACTTGAGCCCATGGAAGCCAGCTACCCTCAGCCTCCTGCCACACGGCTTACAAGGTGATATTCATAACGTGAATGCTCCCAGTTGTACAGCACAGCGCGTTCCTCAAGCACTGGAAACCAGGCCAACCCTTTGATTCGCCTCCAGCCTCACAAAGGCTCCATTCAGGGAGCCAACGATTAATTACTGTTTATACACACTTGTGCACTGTCATTGAGGCTGCATGCTGTTTGCATCCAAAACTTGGTTAACAACTTAACAGCAGAAAGGAATTCATGCATGTAACACCATAGACTTCTCTGGTGGGAATGCCTTCTAATGAGATGCGTTTTCCTGATAGAGACTATCACAGCCTAGCTCCCTTTTTATTTCATTATCCTTGACATCTTTAGCCATTGAATAATCAGCTACTTTGGGGGAAACACGTAATAGCTTTCCTCCTTGAAATGAAATACTCAAAATATGGCAACTGCACTCCAAAGAACGGAAATCAAAGTGGTGCATGGGCATGTGACATGTAGTGAACACTGTGTTATAAACTTGTTCTGCTTTGATGAGCTAATTTGGCTCCAAAATGGGTCTGAGGGATAGCTTTTGTCCTGTTGAGAAGAGCATGAAGAGGGTGGGGAGGAGGCATGTTCATTACATGCATAAAAATGGTTATATTTTCCCAGTGCAACTGTTGCTAGCCTAAAGATTACTTCAGTTCATTCCCAGTTTTTACAGCACTAGCCCAGGGAGCCTTTGAAGGTTACAATATTATGTTTTTATAATAAGGCTGATCATGACAGAGCTTGATGGAGCAGTGAACTTTGTTACCCGAGGGCTAAAGCAAGCAGGCTCATAACGACAGTACTGGTTAATAATGATTATGAAATAGTCTTAACATTCAGGACACAAATGCCGTATTCTGATAGTCTGTTGAAGATACAAAACCATATGATAAATAGCTCCCACTGAATACAGCAGCAGAACTTTTTTATCTCTGGCTTCCTGAGACGCTTTCTAATTTAAAATAACAGGCTACTCCAGGTAAGGTCTTCTGGGACAGTCGTGAAGTACTGATAGGTTTCAGGTTATTCAAAGTAATTTGGCCTTTGATCTTTGAGTAGTATCAACAGTTGTGCCATGACCAAAGAGATGCACACCTTCTTTACATACGAAATAGATGCTGCCTCTTTCTGCTTACAAGCAAAAAATATTGCGTCTTTTGACTCCAAGGCAAACTATTTTTCCTAGAGTTCACAATATATCAAACCAGTTGGTGATGCCATGAGATCATCTGGGATGTAAGGATCCATGGCAACTCGAAGCTGATTCAACTACTCCTTCCCAGCATCGCCCATTGGCACCTCATTGCACAAGCAGCCACATCGATTTAGGAGAAACATCTCACCAGCTGAAATGCATCGAGCCTCAAATTCTGGGGCAAGCGCAAAGAGACGCGTGTCCCTTGTTGTACCAACTCGCAATCCTATTCCTTCTGCTAACACACTTCAACATAACCCCTAATAGAAAATCCCTTTCTAGACTTGATTACAAAAAGTGCAATTTGCTGAGATACCTCAGATAGCAACTGCCTTGTTACCAGCTGACATACTGCTGTACACCAGATTGCACAGAGGAGCCGGTACAGTCTGTCTGATTTCATTCAGGAGTGTATCGCTTATCCACCTCACGTGGGCACCAAGTGCAGGACAACCCTGGTATGATGCCTTCAAACAGAGATCTTCATCTTATCCCTGTTGAAGCTGCTTCTGCTTCTACATCAAAGAAGAGAGTCATAAAAAAAAAAAAAAAGGAAAAAAGAGAAAAGCCGAACAACCCATGTCTCAGTATTTCCAGACAATATGACATGCTGTGCCTGCAGTTCAGGCAACTGTTTATCGAATTGTTTGATTACAGGTGACTGCACAACCTCCGAGTGCAAAAGTAGAAGTCACTTTATAAAATGAGTCCCAATATTTTGCCTAAATATATTTAGGACAAGAGAGATTAAGAGATTAGCAGTAATTTATGCAGCGTATAACCTACGTGGTATCAGCCAATTCTACTTTGCCAAAGTGCTAGGTAACAAAACGTCACCCTCTCACAGAAAATATCTCCGCCACCCACCTTACCTTCTTTGTTAGAAATATCTTGAATTTTTCAGTCTTGTTCCTCATATGGCTAAGCTATACAGCAGGTGAAGATATGCAGCATAAATGTTTTCTTACAACACTTGAGTAAACTGCACATTTCCAAAATTAATATAATCACATAGATGGTGGCACAATCCACAAGAAATCAGGATATTCCTATTTTAAAGCAATGCAATAAGAAACACAGCTGAAGGGAGATAACAGATATGCGGGCAGCTAGAATGCTTGACAGGGCCCTTCTAATGCGTATAAATCCATAAAGAGCATCTATATAGTATTTCTAACTCGTACTCTCCCTGCGATGAATAGCTAGAATATGACAGGGAAAAGCATTTGCTTGCACTGTCCAAACTTGATTTGCATTCAACAAAGTGAGAACCGTTTCTGTAGCCTCTTGCAGCCCATCTGGATCTTGAGTATGAAGACAGATATGTGAAGATATTGGGTCTAATTATCACCACCCTATTTCTGGCAACAAGAAGACTGTGAAGAGAAGAGCTTTAAAATGAAAATCCAGAAAATCAAAGTAATTTAAAGCAATTCTCCAAAATAAACAGTAATTATATCTTAAGATTGTTTACTGAAAAAATCACAGATCCTTAAAAACGCATCCCCAGGTTGCTGGGCTCTTTCTGCACAAGCATTTCTTTCTGATCTCAGTGAATAATTGCAGCATTCCCAAGACAGAAGCAATGTAAGAAGTTTTACAACTTGAGTACGAGGAAGTAAAAAAATCTCAGGAAAAAACAAAACCAAAAATATTTGCTGTCCTCTCTGGGTCCTGAGTATACAGATCTGGATCTGCTGGGTTATAAAAGATGTCACAGAGGTTGCTCAAGGCTGGGGCTATTTATACACACAGATCAGTCAGATTTAATACACTTACGTAAACCTGGCACCAGAAAAAGACATTATATTGGTGGAATTTCCCTAATGGCTACAAAACCCTGTAGCCATTAGGAGACTAAATAAACCAGTCTAAGATATCCTTTTACCCCTAATAGTTCTCTGTCCAGTTGAGGACAGAGTATGGCTTACAAGAAGGCTCGGGGCATTTGGCATAATCAATCTGCAATTATGTCCCAGTCCCATGAATTAAATAGGTTCTTCATGAGTGACAATTTTACATATTTAGTAGCACAGCATATAAAATTATTCATTTCAAGAAAATAAATGTATCTCTGGGACTAATACAACTTGCGCTCTGAAAAGGAGTAGGAAGGAACCAGAACTTTACTTCTTTCTGTATTTGCACGTTAATGAGGGATTAATGGGCGGAGAGAGGCAGAGGGCAGAGGGAGCCTTGCTCAGTCTGCCTACTGCTAATGTGTGCAGCCAAATGAGCACAGGGGAGAGGCACTGGCTGATGGTATATATCAAAATAAAATTACTACCCCTCCTGGAGCAAAGGGAAGCGTGAAGAGGGAATTGTGCCTTATATACATGGTCTTTTATTATAAACTGTATCCTAGAAACACAATCAAGCAAAGACACACTTCATTCACATGGTCCCCAAGCGCTTAGCTTAGCTGGCTATACAAACTGTGAGGTAGATTAGCTGGTCTTCAGAGGCAGAAACGTTATCTTTTTTAATGTATGCAAATGTAATGTAATTGTATGATATTATGGTAGATTATTAGAAACTGCAATAATAACTCATGGGTTCCATATTGCACCCGTCGAAGTAATTGGCAAATTTCCCATTGATTTTAATAGGAGCAGATTTGCCAATCATCAGACTCATTTCTTTCTCGAGGGAAACAAAAATGTCTTATAAGTTTCTACAGCCGAATATGACTGCTCAAGACAAGAAATGATCACTGTAAATGTCTGAAAACAGAAGATTATTATCAATTAATCAAACGTAATCATCCAGCCTGGAGTCAGTCCAGGTCACAGAGTTAGCATCTACACCTCACTGGGCATCGTTCTGCCAAGAAATTATTTTGATGTATTTTGGCTGCCATAAATGTTCGGCATTTGATATTAATACTCCACATGTGTGAAAATATTCCTCAGGACTTTGATAGAGCATTTTTTGTGGAAGTATTATATTGGCATGTGTTTGACCCTCTGGCACAACACTAAACAGGAGCTATTTAGCTGCAAGACTGAACTGCACTTACAAACTCTAAGAAACTGCACGGATAATTTGTTTATTTTCTCTGTAAGTAGAAGTTCAAACAATTTCTGTGCTTTTGTGCTTTCATTTGCCCAAAAGGTATTTCATTAATTAGCAATCACATACGCCATAGAACACATTTCTCAAGGAGACGGAACTTTATGACCTACTGATCTGGAAAAAGACATTACTGTAATACATGCATATAGATTGCAGGTGTATCACAGCCACTGTAAATAAGTATGGAAATACAGCCCATTTTCATGCAGGTAACTTGCAACCGTTTACACGTTCAATTTCTTGAAATGAGTACTCAGAGCACCCTCCCAAACCTGACACTCAGTGCTGTCGGCTCCCTCCCTGCTTAGACAGGCACGGATTCCCCCGACTGCATGCACCCCAAAATCCCCCTTCCTGCTGTGCAGTGGGGACACAGAGGGCAGGGATGGTGTTTCTTGACGACGTGAAAGAGGCTTTGAGGAGTCAGCAGCAAAACAGCTCTGGGGTAGGGGGATTCCTCTGCACGTCCATGCAACACATGCTGCTATAGAATCAAATTGTACAGCATGTAACTTAGAAAAACATGGTGCGTCCCCAGTCAGATCCTCAGCCTAGACACAGAGAAAAATGTGGTGGCTTGCTCAGTCTTAAAATAAATCAGTGCCAGTCTGAAACAGTCCATGCTTTCTGACTCACAGTTCCTTTTTCTATTTATTAGGAGCAGGAGAAGAGAGTGAAGGAACACTTTATGAATGTTGCTCAGTCAGGACAGATTTGAATGACATAAGTATGCCTACTTTTAATGCAAGATGAGGGTGGAAGGAGAATCCCGATACCAAAAAAGAAAACAGGAGTTTTGCAATAATTTCAGGAGGGGCTGGATTATCTCCACAGTATTTGGCAAAGAGGATGAAAGCATTTTTCACTTCTCATAGTTCCCATCTGTCTTACGTTTCATACAAAGCTTCATCCAAAAATCCTTAAAACAGCATCATATTTTTTGCTTCATGAAAGTGGCCAAGACCATACACCAAAGTGGTATGACTGTCAACAGACTTAATAAAAGGTAAACAGATTGCTTTCTCATTATGCAGTCCTTTGTCTTTAGATTGTTCTCAGATGGTAAAACTTAAGTGACCAAAGCCAAGAATGATGTTGTTTTTACTTACTGATAGTCCAGAATGGCCTGTCCGATTTATTTAATCACTCATCACAGGTGCTATAAACAACCTGTCTCTGTAGCAGAAGGCTGATCACTTTACTTGGTGAAATAACCTTTTTACAAAGGTAAAAACAAAATCCGTGCTATGTCAGAATTGAAATTTATTTACCCTCTTGCAGAGATAGATCCCTCACAGTAAGAGAGTTATTCCGCTCAAATATATCAGAGTACTTAAGCTATGGAATTTGGTGTTTAAAAAATGAATAAATAGGCTATGCACAAGAAGAACAGCTTCAAATATTAAAGTTCTTGCTGAGAAAAATGTACTCTGTGCATCCTAATGGGACAGAGATGATTGCATAACGGCACACTTTGCCTATAGTTTATTTTCTATATAGAGTATCTGTAATCTTAACAAAACATAGATAGACAGGTAGATATCTAGAGATAGTTTAAAAGAGCAACCAGCTTTAACACCCAGTAATCCTTCACGCTGTGATTGCATGTACCTGGTTTCGCCTCAATACTGCTTTTCCGTAAATTGTGGCTGGCCGGTGGTATGAAATGACTGCATGAAGATCACAAACAATTTTCCACAAATATTAGCCTAAATATTTAAATTAAAGGCTTCCAGCTATTTTTGCTCTCTTCATAACTTCCTCTTTAGGATAAAGATACATTCTTAACTCAAATTAATACAGATGAAGGCAACAGCCTAATAAAGTCAAGTTTGCCTTAAAATCAATGTCAAGTTTGCACTGGTTTGCAACAGTTAGCTATGGTGCCTAATTGTCAGCTAATGGTAGTGAGTTAAGCCAAAATCCCAGCTCCGCTACTATTTTTTAACTGACTGACCTACACAAAAATTACAAAGGGCTGTCTTCAGAGGGATTTTACTTTGAACTGGAATTAAAGAACATGCATTCTGTTTGGGTTTTATTTTCTTTTAGTGAAAACAAGGCCTTTTTGTTCTTTTCCCATTAACATCTGAAGGACCAAGTTGTGTAAGATGCAGGGAAGATTTCAAAACTGAGTTCTTGAACACTGGTGGAAAACAAACTGCGTGCCCTGGTTCCTGCCAGCGTGGCAGAGGTGGGCAGTACAGCCCTGTGGGTTTGGCCCCTTGGGGAAGGTAAAATAGCCCCTCCGCTATCTCCTCCCCCGGCCAACCTCGGCAGCTGATTGCTTTACATCAGCCTTGAACTATTGCCATTTAATACCTTAGAACACACTGGATTGCTTGTTCTCAGCCTATAAACAGTTCAGAGACAAAGCAAAAACACCTCACCCCTTTTTTTTTAATGGAGGCTATTTTCTGGTTGACGGCAGTTTTTGTTAATATGCACAAATGGTTCCAAAATGCGTTGTTCTCTTCTGCATGTAACAACATGTGCCTATTGTTGCCGCTTTCTTTTTTCCTTTTTCCTGGTACAAAAGTTATAATCATGCTCCAGTGTAGCAGGACTCCAAAGAAAACCTCACTACAAGCATATATTTACGTTCAACCACGAGCATCATCATTTCAGAACTCACATAGGCTGAGGTCTAGGAGCAGAAACAAACACGAGTTGAAGCATCTTGACCCAAGCCATCGCGACGCTAAGCAACCCTGAGCGGCGGTACCCGAGCAATTCTCTGCCAGGCTGGTGCTACTTACAGGGAGCAGGAAGAAGAGAGGCCATCTGCATAGGAAAGCATGAGTGTGAGCTCTTAGCGGCTCCAGCTTTTGGGTCAAAGCCCAGTCTTCCCTTCTTTTGGTTGAGGCACATGCAGCTGAGAAAAGTTTGGTTTTTTTTTATCCAAGAGCCAGGAAAAAAAACATGCCAATGGTTCATGTTTTACTTAAAGGTGCAGTTGAGACTTCACAAAGAAAATCCGTGCACTTTTTATTTCTGGTTCAGAGGATTTACATGCTCTTTCTAATGATCTGGGCCTTCAGCAGTGGGTAATGCTTCCCAGTCCCCAGCTTAGTGCTCATGCAAAATTGAAGCACTTTTGAGACAGTTTAGAGCCTCCAGATGAATCTCAATGTGCAGGCAAAAAGGAATAATGGTTGTTTAGCACTTCACTAGAAGAAGCCGAGGAAATTATGAAAAAAAAATAAAAATCTATTGAACTTCAAACATCTGGGAAGCCAACCGAGAGCATCTGAATTTCGAACAGCATGTTTACATTCCCTTTGCACGGGGCGGGGGGCAGGGGAAATGAACAATAAATGGGTTTGTGTGTAAATTTTTGTATAAACACATACACCAAGTTGTTTATGTTATTGACTTACTGACATATACTTGTGTGTATATATATAAAATATGTATCTGCACATGTACTTATGTACCACACCCACTCTGCGTGGTTTTGAGAAGCAGAGACAACGTGAAAATGCCTTATTTCTGTGAACTTGATGCAATGACACAGTTCAGTGGCTGCTGCAGCTATTGTGGGAACAAGGACAGTCGCAATGTGACACAAGGGGTCACTCGGGAGCCTTCCTCAGCAGTTGTTTTCCTATTTTTTAGTCCACGATGTGCAGGAACAGCAGGTTGGGAGAGAAGTGTAAAAGCCCCGCCGTTTTTTGCCGTTGCTGTTCTGCATGCTAGGGATGCTACTTCACAGCCGACTAAGGTATCTTGAAAAAAAAAATTAAAAAGAAAAAAAGAAAAAGGCAAGCAGCTGCTTTCAAAGCAGCTTTGTCCAGTGTGCTGTCAAGTGAAGTGACTTTCACCAGACAGAGATGAAGCTCTGGGAATTTACTGTCTGCTCCCCCATCCAGCATGTTTTTAGGGCTGTGCCAGGGGCAGCAGTCAAAACACCAGCTCCTGAATGCCGGGAGATTTTTCTTAGTTTGTAACCAATAAAAGAATCATCGCAGGAAGGCGTGCAAAAAGGCAGCCTGGTGGTCACAGAAGTCATTTGGTGTGTACATGTTTCCGGATACAGCAGAGCTCATGATCCCCATCAGCTACAGCAAGGCACCAGGGATGTGAGCAAGTTGCTCTGCAGATCCATGCGACTCTGACATAAAAAAAGACCTTTTTCATTATGTAAGTAAATGCCGTCAATAGTATCCTTGTCATTCTGGCTGCCTTTTTTTTTTTTTTTTTCCTGGGTACCCACTCTGACTGAGTTCCAGTACTGGTTTCCACCTCAGTTGTAGAACAAAACGATTAAAACTAAACCCCAAAGCAAGCCTGATCCACTTCTAGGCATCGTTGCTCTTCAGGCCTCCTCTTCAGAGGAGGGCACGGCCACTGACCCAAGTGCAGTGTCAGCACTCATTACAGAAACATCATTGTACAAGTCACTGGGAAGCCAAAAGTAGCAATCAAGCAACTGAGATCCTCTCTAAAATCAAAACCTGGGAGCAAACAATAGAAGAGGCCGTGAGGGCCTAAAGATCAGTATTCAGGGGGAAGAAGAGACACAGAAGAGTCTGACAAAAGACTCCCTTTCTGCTCTCACAATCAAAATATGAAGAGGGATGAGAAGTTATGAGGAACTGTGAAAGTCATCCCATCAAAACCTGATGAGAAAGAGCTGTGCATAACCTTGCCAGTCAATGGCAGTGCTGCTGGTACCTACCACATCACACTGCTCATTTATGTACGAATCAGGAATGCACGGGAATGAGAAAATGAATACAAGCAGTGAACCTGCAAAGGCAGTACAAAATTAGATCCTGTATGGGTCAGAGCTGCATGTGACAGCCCCCTCTCTTTCCCTTACACGTTACTGATGATTTGGTACCCTACCCGCCTAGTGAAAAAAGCCTCACTAAATCTTATCTATGTGCAATGGTTGTTCCATAGAAATGGCTTTTTTTTTTTTTTTAAAAAAAAAGAAGGATTTCTTCAGTCTAGTTTTAAGCAATAGGAAGTCTTCTACCTCTCTTCAGAGAACAATTTCACTGTCTAATGAGCTAATAGAGAAAAAAGTAGAAGATACTACTCAGGTAACTGAGCTATAAGCTTGCACAGACTTCAAGGGACTCAAGACAGCAACACTTAAATGTCTTGCACAGTCATCAAGACCCTAACGTCTCTAAGCAGGGTTAGACCACATTTCCAGTGACTGCATCAGACTATAACTTGTTCTCAACGAAGAAAAAGTAAGGTATAATTTGGACCTTCCATTTCCCTGAATATATTTAGGGATTTTTGCAAAGAAACTACAGACCTATTAGTCCTACTCATTCGCAAATTTAATTAACTGAAACCCCTACATTTATAGGATGCAAGTGTTCCTGCCCTCTCACTGCCAGGGTGCTACTGACTGCAGCCCTTGTGTTTGACAGCACACAAGACCTTGGCTCTGCTGTTCTTTTCTGTCATTCCTGCATCCAGAAAACAGTTGTTTTCCATTTAGACCAGCAGACACAGGACAGAGACTATCCTTTGGGACTCGTCTCCAAACCAAGTTGACATTTATTGGCCTTTCAGGCACCAGACCGCCCTTGCCGCAGGGGCTCCAGATCGCACACAAAGGGCGTTCGGCTCCAAAGGAGCCAGGAGACACGGATGGAAAAAGGAAGCATTGCAGTGCAAAGCTGTGGCTAGTCTGAAGCTGTGGTAGGTGGACTGATGTCTGAAGATGTCTTTTGGGGAATTAATGGGATTACAAGTGTGTAACAAAGGGTTTAATGAAGGAAAAACTTGGAAGGAGATAAGGTGTAGGCTGGAAATATTCAGAGGGGTATCCTCAAACGCTTCAGATGAATGCACTAGGCATCCATATTCCTCCTCTTATTATTTTAAATAACTTTATTTCCTGTCTCAGATTTGTTTTTCTAGAAGCCCACAGGAAACCTTCAGGACAATTGGGCAAACAGCTGCAGCTAGGATGTTAATGCTGCAATAAGAAATGAATAAATATCCTAAAGCTTTCATCTTTTGGTCCCAAAGCACTTTGCAGAGGTAAATAACAGAGATGTTGAGTGATCTGCACAGAGATACACGGTGAATCCACAGAAAATTTGAAATAGGCAAATGACCCTTCCCATGGACCCATCATTACTCACAGGAAGAGCATGAGCAGGATTAACTTGCAGGAAGAGCAGCTCCCTCTGGGCCCCCCGTGAGCATCCCTGAATGCCCTGAAGGACAGAGCCAGTGCGGAGGCTGGAAGAGCTCGGCTCAGTCAGCTTAGCAGCATGAGGGCAGAGGGTTTGCGAGGTCCACAGCTGCTGTCTGTAAAGGTGGCGGGGCACGCACCCCCACAGGGCAAGGAGCTGCTGGAAAGGACAGCATTAGCAGAACAGGCAGGTGCCAAAGGCTGTGCACGTGTGAAGAAGGTGCCCACATGTAAGAGCTAGAAGCGGCCTTCCACAAAGACTTACAGGGACAAAAAACCCCACATACAACAGCTTGATTAAAGAAAAAATTAATGGTATGTTAATATATGTTTTATAAGTGTGTTATACATGGTGAATACTATACTCAGGGGAGTCTAAACTCAAAAACCCCACAGTCTTTTGCAGACTTCTACAGAAAAGATAATCTTCCTGGGTTTACAGGGTGGTTTTGTATTGCATATAATCAGATTTCCCTCCAGAAGCAAATATCTGGCCCAATGTTCTTATTCTGTTTACAAAAAGATTATTTCCCTTCTTTAGGTCAGGACGGACCTCAGTAATTTCTCCACTCAATTCAACCAAAATGAACACCATTTTGAATTTATATCCTAGAAAATGGTGATTCTCTGCGTCTGCGTGTCTGTTGCTTCTGAAGTTTCCAAACTGCCTCTTTTTCTATCAAAGTATACTAATTACTCAAGATGAAAGTGGAAACTTTGCCTGCTTGCAAAAACCGTCTGCAGCAGCTTTGTTGCTGGGTAATCCCTTGATCTGGGCGTGCTGGCGACCACATTCCCAGCAGCTGATTTTGAAGATGCAAACTGCAAGAAGAGAGAACTTCTATTGCAGCGGTGATGGGCATGGGGCTCCTCTTCCCCGGGAGAGCTGCCCGCCAGGCCACGGGGAGTGATAGGCAGAGAGAAGATGGCCCAAGTGACATCTAAAATGGCTGCAACCTACATGCCAAATAGGAAAAAAGTTTGGGTTTGTTCATATACTTTTATGCAAGTAAACAGCCTGTATTTCCCTGGAAAATTCCAGTTCTTTGGAGAAACAAGAGTTGTCTGCTCCTTTCTGCACTGGCTGCAGCCTTTCAGACCATACATATAAACATGTTTCACTTACAGCATCCTTCCAAAGAGGGGACAGACTTCAAATTACTGAAGAAAATGGACTGTAGTATCAATTCTAATCCACATCTCAAAACTATTAATAGAAGCATTTGGGAAGAGATACACAGACACATTTTTAAATTTCCTTGAAATGAGCTGGATTAGGGCAGAGTATTGAAGGAGCAGAGGTAAAAATTGGCAATATGTTGCTGAGAAATAATTATTTTGAATCTGGGTGCTTGATGTTTGTAATGGATTTGATCCAATGATAAACGGAAAATAAAATCACTTGTGACAACAGTGGAATGAAAACAATCCTTATTTATGATATGTGGCTACCTTTACTAACATAACCCCAAGGTATTCTACCCCAGAGAGTCAAAATATTGCAGGCTAAGTATAACTGCAGCATTTAGCATCACTTGTCATCTCCTTAGTGAAGTTAACAGGGAAACCGGCCACATTTGTTCAGAAAAATAGCTTTTTTCCTTATCTTTTGGACTCTTGAAAAATAATACAGAGAATCAGGAGGCTACAGTAGGCCGAGAAGCAGCAAAAAGGGATTAAGGAAGGAAGATGTGCAGAGAGGGAAGAGAGTGTTAAGGAAAGGGAGATGTGTGGGTCACAGAAAGCAAGTAAAACGGTAGCCCTCTGCACTCCTCTCCCTGAGCTGTGCTTACACGGGGACAGGGGGCACCTGAATTTCATATTTGGGCTCCCAAATTAAGTTCTTCAACACTGGTATTCAAAGAAGTGCTGTATTTAAAAAGTAACGACAGTTTTTCTTATTTATAAAATATACTACAACAAATGAGCACAACTGCTCAAAATGAGAGGCTGCACGATGATCTTTGCTGTGTAATCAAAAGTCCCACCTTAAACAACACCCGAACAAGTTGATGGGGCTTTTGTCATTAGGGCAATGCAGCCTTCCAAAATGTGGTGTCACAAACACCAAAATAAATGGCTTTCATGAGATTTACACAGAGGAAGATAAAGCAATAGAGCACTGTGCGCTGGAGGTGATTTTTCTGCCTCTGTACGTGGTGCCAAAAGAGCAGAGACAGTCGCTGCAGAGGTTTTCCCACTGCTGTCTTGGCTGCAGCATCTTGTCAGAGCTGTTTTAAAGGCAAAAGGGCAGACGTCAATCTTTGATCTTTCTGTTGAGAGGGTGATCTATTAAAGACTTAGCTAGCTGGGTACCTACTCCCTCGACAGGCTGCCAAACCCATTGCTTAAGGTAACAACCTCCTATTTGCCAGATCAATGCTGACCCTACGTCAAAAGCTCAGTCTCCTTTCATCAAATCTGCAAGTTGTCCAAAAATACTTTATTAATGGGGAAAGGCAATGGTGGGAGGTAATTGTGGGAATCACAGCAGAGGCTATGTAAAGAAACTGAAACATAGAAGTCTAAGATTTCTGACTGAAAAGAAGAGCATATTCATCCACCCCAGTGCAGTTCAATAAACCCTCTTAATCAGACAAAAATCTTATTCTGAGCCAGATTCTAATTTTATCATTTTCGTTGATTTGTGGGGAGGCAGAGAGTTGAAGGGGCAGCTGAAGGGAAAGTCCTTGGAGCCACCTATCCTCCTTGCTGAAGGCTGGGTGGCTCCTGGGGGACATTAGGTCTTTTGAGAGTCTTCTTCTGAAGGCAGGACATGGGAAAAAGGATAGGCAACTTCACCTGCTCCTTAACAGAGCCTCCCTCAGCATGCCTTTCCTCTGAGATGCCTGTTCATTTTGCATTAGCTAGGGCCTCAGGCCAGGCTCAAGAGTCCTTATTCTGTTGTGCTGCTGTTTGAGAACATGGACGAAGTCATCAGCCAACTCCTGGAGCCCTCCTCTCCCTATGCATCCCAGCAAAAGAAGACAGAAAGTGTAGGCAAACAATAATGCCAGCTGAATTGCCCAATATGTCTATTTAATTAGCACTTAGAAGAGTCCCAAATGTTGTTTTCTCCTTGCTTGAAGGAGAGAGAAGAACATGTCACTGGCATTGCAGAGGGCAAGAGGGGTTTTATAGATCATTTCACCTTAATAGTCATGGAGAAACTATTACAATGCATATCCAAATTGAAAAGACAAAAACAAGGTCCCTGTAGTCCTGATTTTCCTCTCTTGTACATCACCGGGATGTGGGGTTTAATTTAGCAGCATTTAATCCCTCTGGACAAATGAAAGGGGTGCAGGACACTGATTTTCTATACATCTGCAACTCTCCCACTGCTGCAGAATTGGGGTGTGTGTGTCTGAAAATATTTCTCCATAAAAAGCACACATGCAAAATAAAATCTTTTGCCACAGTTGTTTTCAGAGGCACAGTAATTTGGAAAATGTGCACAAATTGCTCTAACAATTATTGATGCTTTTGAACTTCCTGCCCTGTGACAATGGAATTTTCTTGCCCCCAAAAGCATCAGTTCTGCAGGGTTCCTTTTACTTTCATTGCTGTTATCTTTTATGACAGTCAGCCATAAAATCAAATGTGTTCCCTCAAAACAACTTTCATCTTTGTTTTTTAAAACCAGTGTTCTTATTCTTTACATATATTTTTCCACATTAATGGGAAAATATTCCAGTAAAAAACATAAAAAAGACCATGCCCTGCCTTGTATTTCACGTACAAAGGAAATGAAAGAGTCAAAGATGTGCACTAAAGATTTTCAAAGCACCCATTTGCCTTCTTTATGAAAATGCTTAGCTTCTTCCATAAAGAAGAAAAATTCCAGCAAGTCTGAGGATTAAAAAACTGAATGTAATGACCTTCTATGTAAAGCTTCTGGCTTCTCAGACTCTATCATTGGAATTTTTTTTGCAAGGCTCTCTCTTCAGGCTAATTTAATTAAATAAAGTGGTACTAGAACACCCTGTCACTATTACTGTGCTCATCCTCTCCAACCAGAAGGCAACAACTCCCACAGAGTCCCTGTGCATGTTCTTTACAGCAATGCTTTACCTACTGTTTAAAAATATCCCACAGTGCAAAGTGCGTATAACTATAACTGCCATTTTGTACCTTCTCTCTGTTACAAAGAAAAAAAATATATATACATAGGAAAAAGATATAAATATTTATTTTCCTCTTTTAAAAATTAACCTTCTTAATATGTTCAACATTTCTATCTAGCAGCTCTCTTCAAAGAGAGCTTGGCTGCACTCTCATTCCATCTCTTGTGCCACTGCTATTGCTGTGCTGTTGTCTCTGGTTTTATCAATGACAGAAACAAATTTGCCTTATAACAAGAGTTAATCATCTCTACATACATTTCATTCCTGGGCACAGGCTCAAAGTCCATGAACACATAATCTTTTGCAAATCAAAACCTATTTCTCTCTTTCATGCATCATTTACAATCCCAAGATGATATACTGCTAGCATCACACCTGTATTCTAGTCCTCTTTCTTCCAGATCACCCCTCCTTTAGAAAAGAAAGCACAGGTGACCTTTATGTTTTTCCTCTCATATATTTTATTGTCTGTCTTGTTTTCCTTTGCTTTGCTTTTGTACCTAAAGAACTGAAAGAGAAAGCCTGGTTCAAAAACGGCAGCAGAAGACCACCTCAGCATGGTGTTCTTTGTATTTAGGCAGAACAGACCTTAAGAATGGGAAAATATCAGGAAAGAAGAATGCACCCAGTTTTCAAGTTGCTGGGATTACACAACTGACCCAGCAGAAACACTATGTAACTGAGATCCCTTTGAGACCCGGGCTACCCATGTAAAGGCTAGACCTGACCTGGTTTCCTGGTTTGGGGACAATTTCTCCAGCCTCTCTAACTGCAAGCCTGAAGCCACCAGCAGCGTAGGCTTGGGCTGCCATCCTTACGCCACCCTCTGAGCAACTCAGTCACTGCTCTCTGCCCTAGGTTACAACTACTGCACTAGCTGGCCAAAAATAGCAAAAGAAACCAAAATAGCCTCAGAAGTGGTAGAGTCAAAGGGCTTTGCCAGCCTGACTGGTGCAAGCTGCCAAGCCGATACCTCCTTCTTTGGGCACCAGAACAAATCCTCAAAGTCACTGTCTCCTGCAACTTTTTCTCCAGCTCCATCTGCAGTGGATCTATTTTCCCAAGCTTCCATTGCTTTGAAGGACATTATTTTACCACTACCTTAAATACATTGTTTACCCGTTTCTATACTAACTATGTGCTATGAGCCCTGATTCTCAGTCTACTTACAGGAAAGTGCACGAACACTGCAACCGTGATATGCATTAATCAACCTTTTGGCAACAACCAGGTTGGCTGACAAATTTAGGTTCTGATGACAGTTTCGTTTTAACAAGCTATTAGTGTGACTGGGTTTGTGGCTCTTGTGCTAATAATCTGATGTGCACAGCTTTTGACACCCTCCTCCCCCCCAAACTCTAGGACATTATGTTAATCTCTAACTGGATATGGGTTTCATTTGCATATAATTGCTGCTGTTTGTTATGCAAAACATTTGTCCTCTAATATATTCAGATGCATCTCTTTTCAAGACTGGCCTTCTACACTTGTAGAATGCAATTTGATTTTTGGCATCATGAAGTTTTTCTACACCTGTAGTAAAAAATTTCACCTGTAGAGAAATATTTTCATGTTTCTAAAAGCTTAAAAAATTAACACAGTGATAGCTGCCCTCCTGCTTGTCCTTCTTTTTTCCAGTGGACTCCCATGGATGAAAAAAATTGAAGATGTATTAAGTAAGAAGAATTTATTTTTTTAGTTTTTCTGCTGCAGTCAACTTGTTGAAAAAGCCAATTCTTACAAACAAATAAACAGGCCCAAAGTTTAATACAGATTTTGTCTACAGCCTTTCTTCCTACACCCACCTTCTCTTTTTCAAGCTGAGAGCACCACAGTACCGTTAAAAGCTTATGCTTTTGATCTCTGTGCAAATAAATGAGCTGAAACAAATAAAACCCGGTTCACAAGAGACTTCCAAGACATCTGGTGAAGTTATTTTTCTAAGTAATTAGACCAAGTGGTGGTGTAATTCCCAAATGAAAGGTACCTTCTTGCTCAGTATCCAGTTATTTCTCAGAGCCATCAAAACAGCAGTAAGTCCCACTTCTCTCCTTGCATGTGACTCAAACTCTATTGATTACCAGTCTTCCCAAACGGGAACAATCATATCTTTGATTTATGCTGGTTTATTACTCAAGTTTTTAAACCTTTTTTTTTTTTTTTTTTTGGTACTATGAGGGTCCTATTTTTCTTCTACAAATGCCAGTGGGATTTCTGGTATTAACTGAGGAAGGATGCAGCTTTTGGCTTCCCCCCCCCCCCCCCCCCCTTTTCCTTGCTAACCTACTGTAGTTCTGCTTCATCCAGGCTCTGTGGAGCATGCAGAAAAGTGTAATGGAATAACAGCCAGGTGCTTGCTCTGGATCAATACACTGCTCTAAACTGTGCCCAGGTGTGCTTTCTCCTTTCTTGCTGGAAGCTGATTAACTTTCTCCTTTTTTTCTTGAATCTCCCCAAGAAAATAGCATTCTAGGAACAACCCAATTGCTCTTCGGCACTTTGGGGAGAATGCGGTTCTTGGTCTGTGACTACGATACAGTGCAACCACTGGGAATTTGTGACACTGGGGAAGTGAACAGGGAGTAGACCTGGCTGAGAAAGCAATTCCATTTTGTTTGTGCATGGTTCTCCTGGTTTTTTTTCTTTCAAACTCGGGCAGGGTGCTCTACAGTCATGTTTTACTAACTGACCTGGATGCAGACACCACCTCTGTGCTGTGACAGTTAATGTTCAGTAATGCCAGATACAGAATTCACAGCTGTATCAAGAGTAAAGTAGCTGCCATAGGAAATAGCTACTAGATTACAATGGTGGGCTTGATATTAACGCTTTTTAATCCTCACCCCTCCATGACACAACACAAACTCACCAGAGGTTTCATCTACTCTCTCATCCACCACATGGTCCTTCTGATGAACCCATTCGCTGTTGCACTTAAAATAGATCTGCGTGGCTGGGCTCGCTTTGCAGTACAGATTCACGGGCTTGTTCTTCACAATGTAAGCCTCTTCGGGTTCGATGAGGAAGTGGGGCAATGGCTCTGGAGGATCAGAGGGAAAAGTTTCTGGAAGTTCATGAAAAAAATCATCATCTGTAGAGAAGAGACAAAAAGGATAAATGAAACAACCAAAATTCAGCTGGCACACACTTACAAGCACTTTCTGAAAATTTCAAAAGGAGCATACTTTTTGAATAAATTGTTATCTTAGGAGCATTCCTAGACCGAGGCTTAAATGCACTGCAGTTTTCAGACTAGAAGAAATTGTTCTTTACATCCTGAGCTCTCTCTCCTCTATGTGATGTGACAGGAACGTACACATTCACATGTCTGGGAATGGTCCTTTGTTATCATCACCGGCAATACTAGCAATAAAGCATTATGTTAGTGCTGGGGAGAGTTGCCTGCAAAACCAGAAAAAGAAAGAATAGAAACTTTTGGAGGCTTCAAGGTCACACTTTTCAATAGTGACTTATCACACTGTTTAATCAAGTGCATGCACATAGCTAGTATTGGCTGAGGCTGGTACAAATAGGAAATAGCGCCTTTCGTTTCCAATGAGCAATGTGAAATCTGCTCCAAGGGCAAAAGACTAAAAGCAAGTCCAGTCTGCGCTTCTTTGTTCACACCCTGACTCTCTTGCTAAGACTTCTAATGAAGGTGCCAAGCTATGCTTTATTTACTTCGTTTGTAGTACACTGGTCTGTGCAGTCCTCGCTACGGAGAGGAATCAGGAGCTGGGATATGGGGCAGAGCAGCTGTGAGATGGTGACATTTTGGGCCAACACGGACGCGTGCTATCGACGCAAGGAACCTCTGCACCTCTATGGTGCTGCTGGTAATGAATAAAGTCGATGTAAGAAGCCTGGAGAAAGAGGAAAAGAATCCAACGCACAGGAGGCAACACTGAAAACACCTAACACCATACTTTCCTTTCTCTTTCTCTCCCTCTTCACAAATTCCCTTTTACAACCCCTCCGCCCCTTCCTGCAGAGGAAGTCCTCCACATCAGAAAGCACCGATTCGGCAGAGAATAACCCTCTCCCATCCACCTGCCCACCTGCCGTCAGTGCACAAGAACATCCAAGAGGCTCCCAGCGGCAAAGGGGGGGGCGGCACCAACTACTGACAGATGCACCAGCAGCAAGCTGACAGTCCTGAAGGCCTTATTCAATCTCCCTCTTTCTGCCTCTGAAGCAGTTATCGTTATAGACAGTGACGGACGCTGCTGCTGATCAATAAAACACCACAGAACATCAAACTAAAAATACTGTGGAAGGCTGGCTATCTTCTCCCTGCCAGTCTTCATGAAGATGAAATGTCAGACGGCTACCTCCCCGTACCTGAGACATGCCTGTGCAGGCTGTGTCCAGAATTATAAGGGGCATGAAAGGCTCTCTTTCCACCTACTGCTTTTGCAGAAAGACAAGAAAGAACAGGAACAGATGAAGGAGAGAGGGGGAGAAGGTAATGTGGTACCCATCCATGTAGCTATATGGAGGTAGACTGTACGTCTTTATCAGGGGTGGGAATATCTTACACAGCAAAAGATTCTGCGAACCTCTTGAACTATTTATGAAGAGAATATATGTTCACCGATTTTTTTTTTTTTTCATATTAATTTAAAAATACTCTTGTCCTTTTGGGTGTCTCATTTTACAAAGAGTAACAGGCCTGACTCACTACCTCATCACTCTCTGAGAGTTAATAGAAGTGAACTGTCTCAATGCTAGAAGAAAGTGCCACTAAATAAGGCCTGACATTTTTCTAGCAAAGGGAAAATCTGTGACATACTATAACAACTCCATTTCCATCTCCAACTCATCATCTCCGAATATTCAAATTAGATTTAATTCTTATCACTTTTCCATCCTTCCTTTTTTTCTGCAGTTTTCTTTTCACTCTGACCACATCACCCTCCTTTTTCTGCAATCCCAGTTCCTCTCCCCGTTAGGTATTTCTTCCTTGCTCCATTTTGCTCCCCAGTTTTTTCCAAAGAGAAAGCAAGAGGCTTTTCAGCATTCCTCAGCCCCTTCTCTCCGTATCTCCCCCTCTTCCCCACTCCCTCCCTCTCCCTCTCCCACACGCTGCTCCACAGACATCCACAACACAGAAACATTAGAGATGAATCATTTCCCCTGAATTGCCACAGGACGTATCTTTTTCTTCTGGTCATTTAATTGCAAATCAGCGAGCAGACAGATGGAAACTAACAAAGCACACATATGTTTTATAATTAAACAAGTATTGCTTCACTAATTTCTGGTGACTGGAAGAACAAATGTATTTATTTTCACCACTAGGTTTCTGCACGGTATCAAAGACAATACTTACGCTGCCTGACCAATTAACTGCATCTTATCAAAGATGTAACTAGAAAGTCTAAAAGCAGGTATCAGCAAGCTGCAGAAAAGAAAAAAGGTGGTTTTAAAAATTATTTCTTTAATCAGCCTGGAGAATGTGTGTGGGCTTTGGCTTTCCCTCCTGAAAGTAACTGCTTCTAAAGTTTAAATATTATTTTTATGTTAAAGTGGATTCACAGTACTGCCCAGTATGTGACAATCTAGTCTCACGTTTTGATTGTGGCGATAGATGTTTCCCTTCACCAGCCTGGCATCCAGCAACCAGGTACAAGCCAGTTTCCTTACTGGCTTCTTTGTACAATTCCACCTTACTCTTCTTAAGCAATAATAAAGCCCAGCTTTATTTTTCCACACTTTTTCTCATTGCTATTGAGAGGCATCTGAACTGCTCTTATATGTTAGGGATATAGATGGAAACCATTCACAAACCGTCACACAGAGTGCACAGAGGCTGCCTTGTCCCTGGAAACTGGCATTTAAAATCTGCACTTTTAGAATAAATGTAAGATAGTAGCTAGGACAGATTTTTTGGGCTTTTTAAACCGGAGTACATTCATTCAATCCTTGCCCTCTTACTACTGCTATTAGTAGCAACACTGGTGTTACTTTTTTTATAGAGCAGATTCTTAAGAGGAGCATCCAGAATATGACCACGACTGTGTTTTTCTGTGTTTGGCAGAAAAAACCCTGATCATACTGCAAAGCTAGTCCTACCTGCATTAGCATTCAGGGCCCCGCACTCCTGCTATTGACTGCTGAAAGGTAACCGGCGGCTTTATCTGCCCGTGCGGATCGCAGCGGGAAGTCACTTGGTGTTCCCTGCATTCCCCAAAGAGATGGGATCGGCTGCTGCGGGGAGGCAAACCCCCGCTCCCCTCCCGCCCAGGCACGCCAGCCGCCACCGGCTGAAGTCGCAGGATGGCGGTTTACAGGTAGACAGGGTGTGCAGCCGCGGTCCCCCTGTGTCGTGCTGCGGTACTTGCCTCTTGGGATGAAGACGCATTGAGGAGGAAGAACTTTAAATCCCCTCATGATGGCTTGCCCATCACAACAGGCACAGCTGTGGCACAGCTTGGGACAGTCAGGCAGTTCGGCTGCTGATCTGGGACAGGGTTTTGAACCATCAACCTTAACATGCATCTTGGATCCAAGTCTTGCATTTCATTTTTTTTTAATTAGACTGATATGCTGTTATGCCTTCATTGTAATGCTTACAGCAACATGTGAGCATCATTATAATGGCAGTGTAATGGCCTATAATTTGGATGAGGGTCGCCTCTCGTTGTGTGCTCCATCTCTGTACAAGGGGATAAATCTTGCCTGAGACTTTGATCTGAATCTTCCCGCCAGTTGTCATTGTTTATTTAAAATGTTCATCTCCCGACGGCGCAACAAAGCAGCAAACTTTATATCTCTCTTATTTAACTCTCCTAAGGAGTTAGACATTTTTTCTCCTGTCTGGAGGAAAAAAGCTAATTAAACCATTTGGGAGTGATCTGGGAGTGTAGATACAAACAAACACAAAAAATTCACGTACTTGATTTCTAATCATTATGTCAATGTCATGCGCAGCAAGTTCCCCTTACAACCTTGATCAAACGCAAAACCGAGGCACGCATCATTCTCCCCTGTTGCAACAAATCCCCTTCTGTGCTCAGTAACTTTGAGCTGCAAGTTTACTTCTGCAGTATGTCACATTCATCTTTATTTTCACATAATAAAGTGTACAGCCCATCTGTTGTTATTGACTGATTTATATTAGCAAGACAAAAGACCTGATTAATGGCACCGCTAAACTGGTTTCACTCATGCAGTTCACTCATATGAAGAAAAGAAATTATTAAAAAGCCATTTTAATCTATAAACTTAATTTGGAATTTTTTGTTTTAGTTGCTGGCCCAAATACAGATACGCTCATTTATTTGCCTTCTGTAGTATCTGACAACTATATGTTTTTTTAAAGGCAAGTCAAATGCAAAATCTATAGGAACAGGTGAAGTGTCACTGAAATCAGCATTCATAGTAGCTAGCATGGACTGTCACGCATAGGAATTTTAGTTTAATTATCTTTTAAGGTAAAACAAATCTTTGCCTAAGTCAGGAACCTTTTGATGTTAGGAAAGGTCTTTATTCTTTTCATGCATTTGTTTGTAAAATTGTACATATTATAGCTCTTCATGCATAACAAGTGAAAAAGGAGATTTTATGGTATACTTCCCTTTTTATAGACTAGTTTCCCCGCTCTAATCTGTGGCAGGAAAATATTGTGCTCCGTACACCAATCTATTCATCTCTAGATCACTAGTTTTATTACTATATATCAAGCTTTAATTCTCATCAGCCCAGCATATAACTCACTATATTTCTGAAATGCGAGACTTAAACTATTATTGCTTAGATCATAATATATTGGACCATTATCTCTTTGTGTGAGACCTGAAGCAAATTCTTCTCAAATGGAATTTACTTCAGAATGATTCAAGAGCAATTCAAAATGAATGGCTGCAAAGCTAATTCCATTTGCATTTGGATGCCCATCACTCGGCAAGATCATTCCCCACGCATTGCAAGAAAGGCAGCTGGAGTTAACTGTATGGATGGGATTTCTGTTCAGTTTTTTAATGTTATGATTAAAAAGCTTTCTAGAGCAACAAGTATTGTTTACTGTGAAATTAACAGCAGGTGCTAGCTCCGTAAGGCAGCTTATCAGGATGGAGGCAAGGGTTTGGTTTACAGCGCACACATTTTCAGGAAGGGAAAATTGCTCAGCTGGAAGTCCTTCGGTTACAGGGTTTTCTGTCCTCCTAGGAACGGCACGCGGTACCACGGTGCCACCAAATGGGAAGCAAGGAAGCAAAAAAATCCTGTATGCCATATAGCCTGCCTCCACCTTAGAGCCCAGTAACACCGATAGCGCCATGAATCCAAAATTAGGCCAAGTTGAATGAGAAATGGGAGAAAACGGGACTTTTTCTAAGAATTACTGGTGAGTCGCTTCCATGCCGAAGGGCCCTCTCATCCCCGCCTCAGCTCTGGAGACCACACAGGGACAAAGAATGGGGACAGCAAAGCATAGCCCATGCCCTGAACGAGAAAACACATTTTCCTGGTCTGCCCAGGAGAAGAGGAGGAAGACGGTGGCTTCCTCAGCACTCATCCTCTGTCAGCCCTACCTCCAGCTGATTGTAAGGTGGGCATGCAATAAGGCAATCGCACATTATTCTCCAACATCTCAAAAGTGGAAGATTTCACCAAATAGCCCAGGACAACTGCAATTTTATAACAGCATAATATTTGGCCAGCTTGGGAGGCTGGCATTTGCTTGCTTGTAGCTGAATTCGCTGCAGGCCTTTATGTGCCTAAAGACAAGGCTTGGTTTTGTGGCAGCCCACAAACCAGATGCTTGCTGAACCTTGCTGAACTCTCAGGGGAGCAAGGTCAAGGGAATTTCAGACTCAAATTTACTGAGCACCCACAAAATGAAACGCTCTTTTTGGCAGGGAAAGCAGAGTGCAGGCATGGTCTGGGAAAAGCAATAGAGAAATCAATAGGGCATGCAATATTAATCTTTTTTGGGTGACTTCAGTCCAGAAACAGAATAAATAAAGACTGCAAAGAGGAATGAACTTCCCCTGCACCTGCAACAGCTCGGTGAAGACCCTCCTAGCAGATCTCAGCTTAACAACACACTCCCAGGAGGCTGAACGTGAGCTTTGCATGCACTTAGAGAACGAGGAACACATCCACTGAGTGGCTATGTATAGATCAGAAGGCTGCTGGGCAAAAGTCTCCCCCCCCGACCACACACACATCAAACAAAACCCAAACACATCCTTTCCTGCCCTCCTGTACCCCTACCAAAGAAGCAACTTCCACAGAGGCATCGGAAGCAATACGTGATCCACTGTCAGCCACAGGCGCCAACCTGGAGGACTTTCTAAAACCCAGATGATGGGCATCTAAGACATCTGAAATACTGGATTTTTGGCTCAACTGAAGAGCTCAGGAAGGAGGTTTCAGTTATTCAATGACAAGCCTACTACATTGGACATCCCAAATAAATAAATAGGCTACCAAAGGCCTAATATAGTAATCGTGTTCATTATGCCTATCTTACCTCGACTAGCCTTTCTTGGAAAGGAGAAAGAGAGAAGAAAATGACATGCTTTCCCTTGCAACAGCAGTGCGCAGCCTGGCATTAGTGTGCCTGCTAGGACTGGGAGCTGTGGTTCAAAAGCAGGGACGTTTCACAGTCAAAGAAGCCAAAGGAACAGCTGATGGTGCTCCCTGCTGGCAGCACCGCGCTGAGCGGAGGCCCCTCACATTGTGCGCTTCTCTCCGTCCTCCTATTTCACGTGAATGCCGCACCATCAGATATAAAACCAACAGCAGAGGAAGACGAAAGAGTAAACAGTTGTGACTTGGCCATGGCCAATGTGGACACTGTGCAACCATGTTACCTACAGCAGTCAGCTTGTGCTCCGTTTCCCCTGCTTTGATAGCACCATCTCCTTTTCTCTGGTCAATGGTTGGAATATATTTTGCCTGGCTTACCCTGGTAACCTGCACTGCTGCTAATCAACAATTAATTCCAGTGGAGACAGATCTGATTTGCATCAGAGTAAGGAAAAGGAGAATCAGGTCTAGATGCCGAAAACACTGACTGTACCAGCTTTATAAAGCAGCTTGCAAGTTATATATTACTGTCTGGGGAAAAAGCATCTACCCCCAGTTCGTTTAATTCATAATTATAGTTTCTGCTTCTCTTGAGGCTAATGGCAATTTTATCATCAGTCAGATCAGAGGCAAACCAGACAGAACACGTGTCCTCAAAATGATTCTTGCAACCCTCTTTAAGAGAGAGATATTTCTTTATACATCCCATTGTGAATCCAGGACAAAAATTGTGGATATACACACAGACACGACATTTAAGGTTCTGTACGAAGAACTTTACCATTGCCCTAAGACAAAGTCCATCAGACTACCAGCTGCTGCCTAAATGTGCAAGAGATGGTACAGGTACTTGTCAGCATTGGACTCAGTGTAGGAAAATGCCAGAACATGGCATGATTTCACGCAAGGCAATGAAAATACTTCCTGTTGCATACGAAGAGCACCAAACTGTTCTTTGGGCAATGAGGTTTATGATAATTGTTGTCAGTGTAAGAAATCTAATGCAGTAATCTGCAAGTGCTATTTATTATGAGGCTGCCTAACCATATAAATAGATAAAACAGGACGGAGGCCAATCATCAGGGAGTGAGGCTGACCTAGGAGCATTGACAGTGTGAAATGTCGAGTGGAGAGGCAAAGGTCCTGTCTCTCTGCTGCCCTGTCCTGTGCACCGTCAGTCATATCCCTCTTTGCAACACTTTCATTAATTCTGATGGAAACTTTGCTGTTGTGCTTCTACAGAGCTACTGGATAAGGTTGACTCCGTTAGTGGGCCAAGGCCATCAAAAGTACAGCACCTGAAAATAGAACTACAGTGCTTGTGCAAACAGCAGATGACATCAGGGACATTTCTTGGCAATCATTATCTTGTGGAAGACTGCTTTCCTTTGTCCTGTTGCTCTCTCTTTCCATTTGTTTAAAACTAATAAAATATTCATGCTTAAAAAAAAAAAGTGGGCTGCAGACTGTCTCTGAAACTTTATCTCCCTTACTCTGTCATGTAATAAAAACACAAAGTGTTTTGTACACATGTAAGTGTTACTTTGTCAAGCACACACGCTGTGTTCTGTTAGTGTGAGCTCCGGGCATTTAATCTAATCAGAAAATTAACACGACTCCTAATAGACATGGTTGTGATGGTAGAGTTCATGCAGTTTGGCTGCATATTATTGCTAGTTCTGTTTTCTCTGATAAGAAGGCAACATACGAACAGTGGAGAAACTTCAGTGTCAGACCACGAGATTTTCTATGCTGCCTGTAAAACTGAACTGCATTTTTTCCTTTTGAATTCTAGCTTGTGGAGGGTCTGTATGGTGGCATGGGATCCCTTCCTAACCACCTGCAAAGCAAAGTCTAATTTGAAACATTTCTGCCCCAGCTGCCATTAGTAGTCATAATGGTTGACACAGGGTCAAAAAATTATTAAACCTCTGAGGAGGATCATTTCCTCTTCAGTGTTAGGCTTCACTTTCCTTTGACACATTAGTCCTGAAGCAGCTCCAGGCTCTTGACCCCTCCTTTAACCCTGATAACTAATTAAAGATGGACAAGGCTTAGGCTAAAATACTTTTTGTTAAACCTATTCATTCTCAAGTCCCCTTCAGGCACTCTTTGTCACACAGGGCAGAGCCTGCCATATTTACATGATCATGAAAGTAGGTGCCTGTTACAATAATATGAAAAATCTCTTTTTACAAGACTGAACTTAACGTTGTGGTTAGACGGTAGGATGCGTTTTATAGCATATAAAACATATTCTCAACACATACTGGAAACAAGTTTCCTGGGTATAGTCCAAAGCATACAATTCAGGAAAAATCCAAGGATAATTAAGTCTGTATGTATTTTTTAGAATTAAAAGTTCAGACTCAGGTTCTTCATCTGACTGCTATTTCAACAGTCTGAATATGGTGTCCCGAATATGATGAACAAACGAAGAACTGATCCTACCTTTTCTCACACAAGGATTTCTTAAGGCTCTATCATGTACTAGAAACAATGACAGAGCTCAGGCTAGAGAGCTGTCAGCCACAGACGGATGGATTTTAAGGCCAGTGGTAAGTCATATCGCACAGCACGAGTTGGTTTAATACAGATAAATCTGTGTGCAACGTATTGTTGATGGTGAGGGCACAACGAAAGGAGTCCCATACTGCTAGCTTGAGAGAGGATCTGTAACTGAATGTGGCACTCTGCAAATACTTTCTTAGCTTTTTATGTTGTTTCATGTTAATAATTAAGCTTCCTTCTTGCGTCAGTATGTCAGGGTTAAAATGTCAATCCTTTGGTTCTAGCAAGAAAGGCTTTTAAAACTGCTGCACACCTCTGCTCCCAGATTTCAAATGCTTTCAATGCAAGCATTTTTCTCAGCAAAGAGCGATGATCAAACATCCCGTGATTAATAAAACCGAGATCTAGTGGGATGTCACGGATCCTGATTTCATGAGCTATCTGAAGTGTACAGTTAATCTAGTTAGTGGGATCACTCCATTCCAGAGAAACACAGGACACTTGCCTATACCTAAAATAATAGCTCAGTTGTATGACCACCTGATTAAGGCATCGAGCTGAGACCCAGGGGACAGATATTCTTGTGTGACCTTGGGGAAATCTACTCTGCCTGGTTCAGGGTCCCATCTGCAAAATGGATGTAGCAGCCTAATAGGTAGCGCTCTAATTCACTTCCTTCAAACTGAGTAAACAACTCAGTACTCAGATTCTTCCTTGAAAATTTCCCCAAAATACCTGTCAGCATCATTTACTAAACAGCCAACAACCGTTACACAAAGAACCACAAACAAATCTATGTTTATGAAACAATTAGGGAACAAAGTTTGGCTATTTTGGAGGCGATGCAAGTTTTGCCACTGGTCTCCCTCTGTATCGATGGAGAGGTTGAAGAGCAGGATTTGGAGCAGAAGCCTGACCCTGGGGGCTCTGAAGGGCTCTCTCCACAGGCTAGGGGCATCCTGGTGAGACTGGTGTCCTGAGACTAACATTAGTCCTCATGAATATCTACCTATTCACTACTTTCTTCCATGGATCTTAATGAGATTATTATTTGCCTGGTGCTAGTTACCTAATTTCATCCACAGCCAATTTTTCAAGAACCATAAATTATTTTGTATGAGGCTGATTTATCCCAGCAGAAGTCCAAATTGAATTAGAAATCCATTAGCTAAATTCTAAGCAGGAGCTTCTGGGGAAAAGGGGAAAGGGAGGGGGGGAACTCGGGAATCTGAGCACCAGATGTGGAAAAGGGGAAAAAAAACCCTTAAAAGAAGTAGAAAAGGGAAAGAAAAGATAAATATCTTCTTATTGAATTAAGCACCCAGGTATTCAGGGAGCCAGATGGAAGAACACAGATTATTGCCTAGGATCAGAAATATGACTCAGACATTGATTTATTTATTTATTTTGACTAGCAATTGGTTTTGTAAATACATGAGACTTTGTAAGTAGATGAAAAGCACTGGTCCCTTGAATATCATGGTTGCATTTATGCAAATAACAACAGATTGTGTGCACTATATATACTAATAAAGCTAATAATAAGGTATTCAACCAAATCTTAATACAAAGATTTCCCTCTGAGAGAAAATGAAAGCAAGACAGGCTTATTTACTTTGAAAACATACAGGATGATTTAATCAGCTATCACCCCCCATGCAGAGCCTGCTTAGTTGCGGAAACGCACGGACAATGTACCTCTTTGAGCACCTGTTTATTTACAGGCGAGCACATCCTCTCCTCTTGCCACTCCACCCCTGCCATCAGTAGACTCAGCAAATGAAGGATGATGGAAGGAGAATGCAGCTAGTTCACTGACATTAACACCCATCCTATCGTTTTCTAAAGCTGGACACTCTGATGGACGGATTCCAGGGCCCACAGAGGGAAACTGCAGCACAGTACCTCTCATACGAGTTACAGAAACAGTCTGCATCTACTCAGTTATTTCAGGAGTCCATGAAAGGTCTGATGTATTTGGTTACAGATTGGAAATTTCCCCCTGCAGTGACTAATTTCATTCATGCTTGTTTCCTAAGTGGTGCTAATTTCTTACTCTCAAACTCTCTAACAATTTAAAACAAAAAAAAAAATCTTAAAATTCAAAGAGCAACTTAAGACAGCAGGCTCCTGACTTTGCTTTACCTCCAACTCAACCTTCGTCCCAAGTGCCTGTGAAGTATCACTCTTTCCATCATCAGGAGCACCCAAGATAGCTCAAACAGAAGCGGTTGAGATCAGATAGCAAATGCGCAGTGCCTATGGGAAGCTCTGACATGTGCCATCTGACTCCTTCTGGATCACAGCGTGTAAAACTCCAGTACCAGCAAAGAGCATGGTCACCCCTCCTAGCCACCACCCTACCCTTGGCCTCCAATTCTTTTCACGTTTACTCCGTGGCTGCTAACAGGAAGAACAAACAAGGGAAGAAAAAGGAAAGGAAACCTTCTGAATACTCAGTAATCACAGCTACGACTGGCAATGGTAGTTAAAGTAGAGAAATCCCCAGCAAGTGCTGAGAACAGATCCAGCACTGATGTTTTGTGGAAACGCACACAGTGCCGATGTCCAGAGACCGGCAGCTGAAGTTTAACTCCTGGATCCATCACACACTGACTTGCTTCCCTTCTTTACTTGTAAATAGTTTCTTGTCTGCCACATCCATTTTTTATGTAAGGTTCCTATAGGGACTTATACCTCTTAATATGCCAACAGAAAATGCCACTGGAAGTGGGGCTTCAGATCCTGAGAAGCAAAAGATGCGTTACCAAGTTACATACACTGTTTCTCCTCAGTGCTGTGAATTGGTTTGGACTAAGCCAGAAGCACTCTGAAACCGAAACTATAGGTCAGACAGTAATAGTATTGAGTTTCAGTGGCTGAAAGCACACATGCAGAAACAGAGCAAAAAGTGAAGTGTTTCTAGCTTGACTGCCTCTAGCAGCAGGAATAAGAAATGCTGGGAGATATCTACCTCTGTCTTGTAGATGCCTCAGGTGATAACACACCGTATAGCACTCAGGACAATATCGTTTCGCCAGTGTTAAACTGGCTCTTAAATGTGCATTGCCTGTACTGGAACATGCGGTCATTTATACCTGCCATTGACTACCCTGTGTCTAAAGAAAGCAGTATCATTCAATAATATCATAGAATCATAGAATCATAGAATGCCAGGTTGGAAGGGACCTCGAGGATCATCTGCTCCATCCTTTCTAGCACAATATAAATAAGATGGCCCAGCACCATGTCCAGCTGAGTCTTAAATGTGTTCAGCGTAGCAGAGTCAACCACTTCCCTGGGGAGATTATTCCAATGGTTGACTGTTCTCATTGTGAAAAATTTACCTCTCGTGTCCAATTGGAATCTCCCTGGGAGGAACTTGTACCTGTTACCCCTTGTCCTCACCATGTGACTCCTTGTAAAAAGAGTCTCCATCTTCTTTGTAGCTCCCCTTTAAGTGCTGGTACATGGTGATGAGATCACCTCTAAGCCTCCTTCTCTCAAGGCTGAACAAACCCAGCTCTCAGCCTATCCTCATACGGCAGGCTTCCCAGACCCTTGATCATCTCAGGGGCCCTTCTCTGGACCCCCTCCAGCCTGTCCACATCTTTTTTGTATAACGGGGACCAGAACTGTACATGGTATTCCAGGTGTGGCCTGACAAGCGCTGAGTAGAGAGGGATAATGACTTCTTTATCTCTGCTGGTGATGCCTTTTTTGATGCAGCCCAGCATCCTATTGGCCTTCTTGGCCACAGCAGCACACTGTTCACTCATGTTGAGCTTCCTGTCCACCAGGACCCCCAGGTCCCTTTCCACGGAGCTGCTCTCTAGCCAGGTGGATCCCAGTCTGAGCTGCAGGCCTGCATTATGTTTTCCCAGGTGCAAGACCTTACACTTGTCTTTGTTAAACTTCATCAGGTTCTTGTTAGCCCACTCTTCCAGCCTATCCAAATCTTCCTGCAGGGTGGCTCTCCCTTCCAGAGTGTCTACTTCCCCACTCAATTTGGTGCCATCTGCAAACTTCATCAGGCTACACTTGATCCCGTTATCCAGATTGCTCATGAAGATGTTGAATAGCGTTGGGTCCAATATCAATCCCTGGGGGATCCCACTTGTGACGGGTTGCCAGTTTGAAAAAGAGCCATTTAACATCACCCTTTGGGTGCGGCTTGTCAGCCAATTCCTCACCCACTGCACAGACCACTTGTCCAGGCCATAACGCACCAGTTTCTCCAGGAAGAGGCCATGGGGAACTGTATCAAAGGCCTTGGAGAAGTCCAAGTAGACAACATCGACCACTTGCCCCATGTCAACTGAGCAGGTCACTTTATCATAGAAGGCCACCAGATTTGTCAGGCATGGTCTGTCTTTTGTGAAGCCATGTTGGCTTTTCCCAATCACGTGCTTCATTTGACTCATGATGGTCCCCAGGAGGATCCGTTCCATGACTTTCCTGGAGATTGAAGTAAGACTGATGGGCCTATAATTACCCCGATCCTCCCTTGAGCCCTTCTTGTAGACAGGGGTAACATTTGCCTTCCTCCAGTCCTCTGGGACATCCCCCAATCTCCACGACTTCTCGAAGATTATAGAGAGTGGCCCCGCAATGGGGGGGTGGGGGGGGTGGGCGCAGATTATTCCAAGAAATCACATTTGTCTGTATCTCAGTCTAGTCCAAAACTGCAAATCTTTGAGGTCTCAACTCCATGCACAAGTAACTTTGCTGCCTGTGCCGGAGCCTTGGCCCTAACCAGAAGCAAATAGATTCCTTGGGTTTTGATTTTTGATTTTTAACATACAGACCTGCACTCAAAAAGACAGCGCAGCAATGCTAATGAATGAATCCAAAACATAAAGAAACACTGTAGAGGAATAATGGAAATGCAATTAATTTGCAGGCTTTGCTGGACATGTTTTGTATTGCTGTATCGTATTTATTTATTCAGCAGTCCTCAGCAGGTCAGCTTGAAGCTGGGGAGCAATGAATCAGTGCTCTAATCTCCCTCTCCATCATCTCCAGCCTTTCTGAGGAAACTGATATCCAGCCCCAGCTGAATCTGTCGAGTCTTGATCATAAACGCTGTCACTAGAGAAACACAGACCTAAGCTATCTGACTGATTTGAGCATAAAACATATGTATTTCAATCCCACTTTCTGTTTTCTCATCTCTGACCTTCTTCATCCCTTTTCTTGGGTTTTCCGTCCTATCTTTTATTCCCCATTTTTATCCTCTTCTTTCTTGCCTCTAGGCTCTCTACCCCCCCTTTTTTTTAATTCCACATGCCTCCCATCCTTTTTTCCTCCAGTTCAGAAAACCTGACTGCTCAGGAATCTCCCTGTGTTGTTACAAATGGATAAAGATTAATAGCCAAGAAGCAGTGACAGAGAATGATTGAGGACAGAAATCTTGCAAAAGCCAACATCAAACCTAAATAGTTGTACCTACTTTTGTAACTCTCAGAATAATTAACTACAGATCTACTTTACTCATGCAAAATCCATCTATCCATACAATAGTAATAATATTCTAATATTTAAATAAGACAAGAGGTAATTCCACTTTATTCTAGTGTCTAACCAGAGACTACAGGTTAAAGTGGTTGTCCAGTTAAACAGCTTTTTCTGCTCTTCATTTGGCAAAATTGGCTTGAATAGCACAAGTTCATTTTGACGTTAGGTAGCCTCATTCAGCAGGTTTCTAATTTGTGCCCAGCAGAGTACAGTAGTATTAAATCAAACATCTGTAAATACATGGTAGGTCACATTCTGACTGTACGAGGCTTGGGGCAGAAAGGGTAGAAAACATATAAAATTAACTATTAGCTATAGTATGTGAGTGTTTTACACCAAAAGGGTCATTTGCAATGGTTCCATTTCACTCTCTGAGCCACATTTCCTTTTAAGTGGCAAAATCACAGCACACAAGCAAATTAATATCTAAATTAAAACAGCAGCTGTGCATTTGGGTAGTAATTGTATGCAAGAAACCTCAGAAGCTCGTTGCTAATACTTAAAGCAAGGGGTGTATTTTGGTTGGATTCCCATTGTACTCATGTTGCTGATGCCAAAACACATTATAGCACAGCTGAAAACAGGTATTGTACGAGGAAGACAGTCAGTGTTTTGCCTCGGGTGTCTGGGCTGTAGCTTCCTGTTAATGAACAAAATCTCTATTAGCTGAGCTACTTCTTTCCCAAGTCCACCTCTGCTGTTTGGTAACGTGTAGTACATGGTCACCATATCAACACTAAACAGAGTACAGCACTTTCCACCACTGTAAATTAACCTGAATTTGCATCTCCCCACAAAAAAAACTCACTATTATGTTAATCTCTGCCAATATGCTGAAGTTAGACTGCTCTGCACGATTTACTCACTTACAGCTGGAGTTGGTTTTTAAGTCACTTGTTCTCTTCCAGGATCCTCCTTCCCATGTAGGACAGGCTATGCTCTGGCCAGATGAGCAGAAAGCCAAAGGGTTTGGAAGTCGACTGGGAAAGGACTATTTTACACATAAGCCAGGCAGCAAATGGGCCAGGGTACTGGGGACACACTCTAATGTATCGCACATGCTTCAGAGCTAACAAATTTCCAGCCTGTTTCTCCACCGCACCAGTCACAGCAGCTTCTTTCAAGTCCTGCGGATCTCCCCCCTAGCACCCCTCAAACCCTGTGGACCTGCAGGCTTGGAAGGGGGATGCCCTGCGGCATTCCCACCACCTCCATACTTGCCACAACCACCACTACTGCCTGGCCCCGTGGACTGCAGCACATCCTGGCTTCGTATTCCCCCAGTCTGCTACTCCCAGGTGGGAAAATGTCATTACCCCAAGAATATGCTTAATGTATGCAAAGGTAATCTTGGATGCAGAAGGAGAGGGGTCTAGGTAGCAGCAGCAGCAGAGAACAAGTTGCTGTACATGACAGTTCATTTCTGGATAGCTAAGGAGATTAATGCCTTCACCTGCTGCTCATGCATTACTGTCCCCAGCCATACAGAGATGAAATGCTGTCATGTACAGCAACTTGCTCTTCATTGCTCAAGCGGAGAAAGCTCATGCAGTGACTGCTCTCCTGAACCCCAAGCCACGGTGCAGAATGTTTAATTAAGGAAAGCATGAATATGAAGCATGCATTGTATTTAAATAATGTACTGTAAAAGCTACATCCCCAAACAATTTGAGGAAAAGTGTAAAAACTGATGCAGCCATAAACTATTTTAATGTAGATCGCAGCAGTCGGCTATGAAACAAGTCTTCTCTATCTTTGTTAAATGAATAACATCAAAGAATATTGTTCAAATCTTTCTTCATATTTGTCCCACTTTCCCTGGTTGTATTACTGCTCTTACCATCTTCCATTTCTAATATCTTCTTATAAATCTGAAAATAACTGTTCCCCAGATACGTTTTTTGAAATTTGTATTTGTAGCACAAATTAAGTGCTAGAAAAAATGCTAGGCTGGTTGCTCTAACACCGAAACCCGGACATACCGAGGAGTTTCTGCAAGCGCACAGTAATCCTGCCCCCCTGCCAGAGAACCTGCCCATTTCCCTGTCAGCAGTTGTTTCATGCATCTTGGAGACAAAGATTTTTTTTTTCTCTTCCTTTTTTGTTTACAGCACGGGGACCCTGTCAGACTGGAAACTGGTTGAATCAGGAGTCAAACCCACTTTTTTGAAATCTCAGTCTAGACTTCACTCTTCTAGATTATCCCTAGTCATCACTTAAACAAACTTTTCTAAGGGTAGGCTTGTCACTTTGAGTTGAGATTTTTGTCATAGCCTAGAGAGTTTAGACTCAATTCTTCCTTTAAAGCAGTTTGTCTAGCTTTACTAGACCGCTTTAAAAGAGCAAACCTTATCTCTGAAGCAATCTAACTCCTGGGCGCTCTGCTGAGGCTGCAAACTGTGACCAATCTAGATGCTGAGATTCATGCAACAGAGAAGTGTTCATTAGAAAGCCAGCAAGAGCACAAATTAACTTCACAACTCTCAGGTATCATTCGACTTCTACAATAAGAACTTTCATCTTCAGCAACCTTAGACCAGAAATAAACCAAAAAATAAACCATACTGCTGTCCCTGCCTCTTCCAAACGGTCCTTTCCAGTTGGCTGTTTCTACCTATGCTCTGCAAGTCAGAATACACCTCAGCCTGTAACTCTGAACTAAACAAATGTTTGTCAACAAAGTTCATAAAACCACCTGAATATCTAGATCCTGGTGCATATACACCAACCTTTTCTACCATTAAACTACAGCAGGGTACCCATGATTTTGATTTATACATCAACATCACGATAGGGCCCCAGCTTAGGAGGCATTCCAGCTGTTCCTGCAGTCAGAATGACTCACATTACAGCTGGCAGTTTGGAGACTTGGGGGGTCTAAATATATTTGGGAATATATATACATATAAATAAAGAGATGCTTTTCTTTAGAAAGAATAACTAAATGTTTCCTTCTGAAAAATAAAAACTTGCACCAAAATGGGCATTCTTGAGCTTGTATTTATTGGTCTTGCAGCTGCTTCCACTAGTGTCATATGAAAACTATTGCCTTCATCAAGAGTAGCATTGATCCCATTATTTGTTACAATCTTCTCAAATCATTTACTTCTAGCCTTATTTTCTCATCAGCTATATCCATTTCCCTCATTTCCCTGCTTCAGGGCTTTCTTATCTTGTTTGTGGGACAACCCAGCTTTCAACTGCTTAGATATAGGTATCAGTCAGTCTTACACACTCTGTAAATACCCCTGTTTACGCACACTAGCAACCTTACTGAGACAGCACGGAAGGCAAAGCATCTTAATTCAGGAACACCCACATGGATCTTGATAAGCTGTGGGCTGGGAAAAATAAAATCCTTTTCATCTGTTGTGGATGTTGCCACTTCTCTGAACAAGAAGTTGCAGCATCTTCTGTTTCCTCTGGAGGTATAATGCAGGTGTGACAACATCATGGGACCTTTGAAGACATGTGGGCCAAGAGATTTTATGCTCTCTGGGCCACTCCATTTATCTTCTCCTTTGCCTATAAACTCAAAGGACTGTAACAGGGTAAATGTAATCTGAAAGAGCCATCAGATAGGTAACAGCTCTTCAGCCAAATCCATCTGCCTGAACTTGATCCTTGTTGGGAAAAACACATCATTGTAATTATTTATTGTATAGAATTCCTCCCCACATTCAATTTTCTGACCATGATTCTCCCTAGAAGAAGTGACCCAATTGAATTAAAAAAAAAAAAAAAAAAAAAAGGGAGATTATGAAAGCCGGAGAAAATTAGCATGCAATAAGGCATTTCTTCCTGTCAATTTTCTCGTCTCCTTTTATTAACAGATTTGTTTTTGAAGCAATTATACACGTGCAATCCATTTGTGGCATCTCTTTACTTGCCTCCTGACATAGCCATTATTAGGGCTGTCACAGCTGATCGGCTGACAGCTAGAGAAAGGCAGTTCTGCAGTGTCCTGGTACTGCCAGTCAATACCAGCCGAATAATAACACCACAGCCTGCGAGCTGCCTATTATTTTCCTTTCCAGTGGCTGTGCTGAGAACAGCTCCCGCAGAATTTTGACAGAAGCAGGGGAGATGGAGGACAGTCTTCATGTGCTCCCCGAATCACGTGCTAGCTGCAGCCACTGCTATTTCACATATCCTTACAAGCAGGCGCCCGCCGTGAGTTGCCCTAAGCTCTCAACAATCCCCATTATAGCCCCAGCCAGTACCTGGTGCGCTTCAGAAATAATTCAGGAATATTCCCACGAACGTATGGCACTGCTGGTCCTGTCGCTCTAGAGCACGCTGAGTATGCCCTGAGGTCTGCAAAACTAAACACAACCCAGCTGCCTGGATGAATTTCCCCCCCGGTGGAGAGTCAAAATTGGCAAAGCTGTCCATTAATATGAAGAACCTGTGAGAGCGGGGCCGGGAGTGCCAGCACTATTTTTCAATCATACATCATTACAGAACATTTGATTATCATTGCTGTAAAGCATACTGTGTGTGCTGACTGTATCAATTTTGCCAGGAAATTTGCAAGCACGCTGTATTACAGCTACCAACAGCTGTGTCCCATGCTGCAATGATATCTCAATTCTCTGTGCAAGGATGTGCCAGTCAGGTGGGAGTAAGACTTCGCGCCTGATGCACGTCCCTTATTGGCTTTCCCCGTGCTCTCAACATCCTATGTGAGGACAACATGAAGCGCGCTCCTGCCAGCCATGGAAAGAAAGATTTAATATCTCACACAGGAAACAAGCCCAGTCCAATATAACATAAACCCAGTGGCAAAGGCCTGAGGGGAAGGAAGCTGAGCTACATGCCAGATGTGTACACAGGGCTTACGAGGTCAATCCCAGCTCTGCCACAGGCAACTTGAGTAACCACGGGCAAGCCATTCAGTCTGTAGGATCGTAGCAGTAATCTTTATTCCTTCCACTCTTATTTTACTTCTTAATATTTTAAAGTCTTGCAGGGGCAAAGATGACCTTTCACCACATTCATGTTGCATCTAGAACGGAACGAGCTTAGCCTTGAAGTTAAAGCCATGGCTACGTGTCTACAATAGCCTTCCCAAAATTACAGAATTTAAGCACAGATGCAACAAAGTATTTATGCTTCTAGCGGGAAGACACTTGCCCTTCTGCCGATAATGAGCTTATGACTTTGATCAAAGAACCGTTTCTTTCTGAGACAATGCAAATAAACTGATTAATGTATGAGTTTATTTTAAAATGAGCCCTTCAAGAAATTTGGCCTGTGGGTGTCAGACCATTTCCTTCTCATTATGGAATAAGATGGATGCATTATGCATCCCTTTGAGTTAAATTTGGGTCTACATCACAATTTGAATTGTATTTGCAGGCACTGAGCCACTTTAATCTTTATGGCTTGGATAATAAAAGCGATGAATAAGTGACAGGTTTGTCTTCAGTATGTTGTGTGCCAGTCCACCTGGGACCCTGGATGTTTAGCTTCCATCGCAATCTGCAATGCTGCATCTGCAACAGTATTTGTACCAGTGGTGCTCAAGATAAATGCAAGCTGCGGTATGTCTAGATACTATGCAGTCAGAAATAGCCAGAGACTCACTGAACTAGCAGGCAGAAGCTGGGCATGGGGGAAGGGATAGAGCCTTTTAGTATTTTTCCAGTGATTCTTTTTAACTTTGAGCACTTTTTTTTTTTTTTTTTCCAGAATGAGCACATGATTGTACCACAGAGAATTTAATGTAGAATTGCCATCTTTCCAAATGGCCATGATTTCCTATTGCTCTGAAAGGGACAAAGGTCATAATTTACCCACTGATAGGCGGCTATTTTGAGAACATTTATCTCCCACTATTCACAAGGGAACTGAGACTACAGCTAGTTCCTGAAAAAGGCAACTTCGCTTTTTTGAAAATAATAAAGGAAATGGTCATGTAGAGAGAGGGCACCATAGCACAGCTCTGTCACCGGTTTCTTGATACCAAGGGAAGATGGCAGCAGTCTTGAAAAAAGGAGAGCAGGCATTTACAGCTGTGGGGTGGGAAGCCCTGGCAAAAGAAGGGCAGAGAGAGGGAGCGTAGGTGCACATAGGAATGTGTGTGTCCAATGGAAGGCTAGAGGCACGGGAATGCAACATAATCACACAGCCACAGAGGAGAAAAAACTAGAAGAACCGCCCTTCAAGATCAGCTTAACCTAATCCAGGACCAGAAAGGTTAAATGCTTCACTCGTAATAATAGGGTTGTTAACTGGGGGTGGTGAGAGTTAAGCTTGTTTGGATAGTGAGCACTTCCCTACCTTGACAAGCATGGATCTCTGAACTGAAGTCTAAATATCTGCATTTATAATCCTTGATTGGAGATAATTGTACTGTGTTTTGATCCAAATTACAGACATCTACATTGTGCCATGGCTCCATTTTAACACAGGCTTTTCCTCCTATGAGTATTATTTAATGAAAAATAATACCGATCCTATTCCAAAATATAGTTACACAATATAGAGCATCTTTACTGACTTACTCTGGTGCTCTCAAATGGTTCACCTCCTGTTCCTCCAGCAGAAATGGGCTTTTGTGCAGAGTCAGATGAATCCTTACCCAACTCTTGGCTACTGTAAGTCATTGCCTTGTACCTACCGATGAGCTATTCCGGTGTGTCAGAATAGCATGTCCTTCAGTCAGCTGGGAGTGAAGGATTTGGGCTAACACACTGAATGTACATGCAAATGGGAGCATTTACCACTGTTCTGTGCTTATTCAGGCACACAGTTAGTCTTCCCAGTAGCAAGCAGCCTTCGTGTCCTTTGCCTGTGCAACACGTTATGCAGACCTGATACAACCAGTTGGGGTTTCCAGTAAAACTGTCATTTAGACAATAATAAATAATACTGCTCTTGCAATTTCTGTTGTTAAAGGAGCCTAGGCTTATGAAGAAATAAATGCCAATTTGTCTCTTCGCTCTAGGTGTCTCAGTGCTCTAGATTAAACAGCAAGTGGACACTGCTTGCAATGAAGATGATGACCACGGGGTGTGGATGCGTGAGCCCTGGAAGTCAAAACACCCCTTTTTGCCCTACGCCTGTGGCATGGGCAGCCCAGAGCACTGCTTCAGTTCTGCCTGAGCTGCCTCCGAACCAGGCTGCCATCACAACACCGCCTGGATAAACGACGTGAGTAATTCTCTGCCTGGTTATTCGTGAAGTCATGGCTGACCAAGAGCAAAGCTTTTTCTGACAGGCAGTGTGTATCTCTGCGGCATAGTCTTTGTGTAACAGCAGAGAATGAGATTGAATATGTAATAAAGTTGTGCTCTCTGGAAAGGGAACTGTGGAATGAATCAGGCAGAAGAAAAATTTATCCTCACAATTTCCTTTGCTGGGCGAATCGCTAGTCCATCAAGAATAAAATCAAGACTTCAATAAACTATCCATGCCTTAAATTTTTCTATCAAACAAAGGCTCTGAAAGTATATGATAAAATACAAGCGCTAAGCTACTTTTCTCATCAAAGAAACAAGTACATGAAAGCATGGGTCTTCAAAACTAATAAAAAAGTGACTGCTTGCTGTGCCACCGTACAAAAATACCTGATTTTTTTCTCCTTCAATTTAAAAAGCATTTTTGCTTATTATATTAATTTTATTCTAAGAATTAGATTTTCTCAAGACATTAAGAGACAAAACACTAGTCTTTAAAAGCAACACATTGAACAGGCTTACCCTCACAGTCCCTCACAGCCTACAGCCTCGGACAACATTTGGAAGAGACCTGTTTCTAAGATCTTGCTATCCTCCCCTGTTTTTACTCAGCCTCTTTGCCTCTCTTGCTGTTATTTAGATGCAATGAGGTATTGCTTTGGAATGGGGATGAATAAAGAGCCCTTGGCACAACGTCATCTCAGCCATATTAAAAATGCTCCTTCATTCCTCCGTCTGCCAATAGTTGAGTTCCTCACCTGTCCCAAATCAATACTATGGTATAGATTGTACAAACCTAGGTATCAACTGTGTGAGACTTCTATTTTACTGTGAAAAATTGAGAAGAGCTTTAGAAGGACCACGTTAAAACCAAGCAGTTAAAAACAAACAGATGACAAACAACACACAATGAAGCCTCCCAGGCTATTAACATTTTCTACATAGATCAATGAAATCTGTTGAATTCCTGTCTCTTACATCTCAGAGCCTACATGTGACTCTGAGTCATACGTCAAAAGCTAGTTTGACACCAAGAAGAAACAGGACTAAGCAAAGGCTGGAGGTGTTCACCGATTCTCAGGGCTGGTTATTTTTACATGTGTTTATGAAACTGTTCTAGATATAGGTCAACCTTTTTCTCTTTAGAAAATTGCTACACATGCTTTGGCTCCGATTTTTTAAATTAAAAACAAGATGTGCTTGAGCTGGTTGACTATTTTCCACCATAGCCTCTGCAGCTACTTGTACTAGCACCAACATCCCTGCCTGCACCCTCTCATGGTTACATCCCAGTGACTCCAGTCAATCAAGAGACTCTCTTCGGCATCTGTGGGATTTTGATCTTAAACTTGCAGTGTAACATTCATTTCATATAGGAAAACAGCCTCAATTAATGCTTTACGTTACATAATTTCAGTGCTGTGCTATTCCAAGACTAAGGAAAGAAGGGCCAGATCTTCAGCAGCTCCAAATGACACTGCAATCACCATCAGGAGAGCAAAATTTCTCAATACCAGCTGAACGTCTTGTCCCTAGAAGAGTGCAGGTAAAACACATGCAATCTTGCCAAAATAACTGAGGCAACAAATGACACATTTTTAGGGTGAGAACAGTATTCATGAAGGAACGGTGACAAGAAATCATTTCAGCCTTTCTTCCGCAGCAAAACATCTGCTTAGTTCCACATCTTGAGACATAAAATGCATAATATAAACACTGTAGAAAACATGCCTACCTTTGCGCACACAGACACAAATATTTGTACATTTGTTGCCAACTTGTTTAGGCACTTTTTTTGATGATGCATCTCCTGTCAACAGGGATATAATTAAGCTGCTTCTTATCTATTGAGTAGTAGTGTGCTACCCACTACAGCTATTTCCTAAAGCCTGTAGCAGTCCAGCCACACAATCACATAAAACTTTCGCCGCTGAAGCCTGTTGTTTAATGCTAATTTCTTTGTGCTTACTAAGAGAAATTGCTATTGACTGCTTTCATTAGGAAACTATTGACCCTTATCCACTGGAGCATCCTGGAGAAGAAATTCACTAAATGTGCCCATATTTCATTCTCTGAACATCAAGGTAGAAGAGTCATGCTGAAGGATACGGTTTATTTAATCCAAAATTAAAATTTTATAGGCTACATTACCTAAAGTAAATTGCTTAATACATTCAGATGAACAGCTGCTTTCTAAGTGTTTGGCTTGCATGTTTTCAAGGCCTAAATTAAGCTAAACAATAGAACATCACTGCTAGCACTATAGACTTCCAGGAGATGAGATATGCTATACCTAAGTTTAACAGGCAGAATTTAGATTCAGTGAAGCAGTGATTTTCAATGCATTCGTCTAATACAGTACAAGACTATCACAGCCTTCCCAGTTTAATTTTCCATTAGTAACAGCTTTTTCAATATACATTTTACATACTCATGAACTGTACAGCGAAGTGTAACAACTTAGTTGTATTCATATTTGCCACTTGCTAGCAATTATAGAGAAAACCACCAAAATGCAGAGATCCAGTGTGCCCTACAGATTTTCGAAGTTGGACCCAACATCAGTTCAGTAACTCTCATGTCCCAGGCGGATATGTCTCACCAATGCAGAACAATTTTGGCACAGTAAGTGAACCCAGCCAGATCCCTCTTTGCGCAGGACATTGTCCTGCTTGTGCACAGAGCCACTCGGCATTATGTGCCATGAGTCAGACATGTAAGGAAAAGCCCTGCCCACACCCTGTATTTTATGGGACGGGGGTACCTGTGTCACTGGCTGCGAGACCACTCCAACTGCAGCCCTCCCCTGAAAGGCACTCATGGAAAGTGACAATTATGGACTTTATGTGGTAGTTCAGGCTCCATTTTGGCTAATGTAGAGTAGCACTTCAGGAAGTCAGGACTTAGCAACATTGCCATAAAAAACACCAGATTTGTTCACATCCCTGCCATCAATAATCACTGCAGCTCTGCAAACTCCCTTCAAGTCAAGCTGAAGGATGTAACGTCAAATTCACTAATAAATGCCAATGGCATGTGACATCTGCTAACCCCTCATAACCGATCCCAAACGTAACTTTCAGAACCATGTCACAAATTTATCTGTCAGAATTTTGACTGTTTACCTGCTTTCTCCTCACTTATCTATCTCCTTGAACACAAGCCTGAGGAGAAGCCACGAATGCTCACTCCAAGATGCTGACCCACTTCTATCAGCTGCTCTTCTAAGTTAATTTATTCCCCTTTTAAACAAATATACGTATAAGTGGAGAGCAGTAGGACAATGCTATGTGTGGAGAAGAAAGCCATGCCATAAAATCTGAGAGGCATACAAGAATTTGTCACACCTCTGACAAACTTCCTTGCAGTCTGTCTCTGACCACATCCATCCCCTTAAGACTTCTAATATTACAAAACATGTGAAGAGTTGCCAATAGTCACCACTGTTTTTTATTAATTCATTTGGAATTGTGAAATTGTTTTGTCAAAGTTACGGCAATCTGTAACACAAAACAGTCCGTTTTCATGCTGGACTGATGTAAGAATATGTATAGAAAAATGTGTACAGCAACGCTATTTTGTATGCCAGACTTGTGACAGGGATTTTTATGTGATCAGCAGAGGCACATATCAGAAAACCAGTACAATTTACTATAAGCTTGATTATATACCTTACCCACAAATTAATCTCATTGAGATTTATTTCAGCATTCCAAACTTTCATACATGTGTCTGTATGGCTCTATTATTGATATAATTATTGTTTATTAGTCCTGCTCTGGTAGCGTTCAAATACTACAATTAGAACAAAGCCCAAACATGGTGTACAAACACCTATTAAATCTTCCTGGACTGGCAAGCATAGGGTCTAGAAAAACACAAAGGAAGACGAGAGAAAAACAGAACAAAACAGTGAAAAAAGCAGACCCACTTCTGATCACTGCCTCTTCTTTCTTCCAAACTGTTGTGCCATTTCCTTCAGTGTGAAATCTTTGAAAGTTTAAGTACAACACTTCGTACAATAAAATAAACCACTGCCTTTCACTATCACATCATTACTTTTGAGTCTGTCTTGTCACTGCCATTATTTAAAGACCCAAAGCCTTCTGGGATTATTAAAATGAGCTTTAGTGATTTTTGTACCCATTCAGCTTCATAACGATCTTTATAAATCACAACTCTCTTCCCAGCATTCATTACACAAACACACTTAGCTCTGCCTCCTCACTCCTGATGTCAATAAGGACACCCACTGCTGCAGGTTTGGACCTGCCGCCGAACGCCCCCGACTACAGCCCGCTGCGCCAACGGCGGGCCGTGGGCCCTTGCCGGTGGAGGTGTGCATCCCTACGCGCCCACGCCGCGCCTCCGCATAGCTGGAGCATTGCGGAAACAAGCAATAAGCAGACTAACTTACTAATTGCTTTCCCAAAACTCAAAGGGACAAAAATATGCGAAGTTCAAATTCCCAAATGGCCAGGCAGCAGCCTGAAAAGTGCTGATTGAGCTAGCGGGGCTGCAGGACCGGATCACGCTTTCCAAAAGGAGAGAGCCAAATATAGGGCACATTTATTAAGTTGGTTCCATCCATTTATTAAGCTGCCTCCTTTCACTTGCAACCTTCCCTTGAAAAATGGTCATAATACATTTTTACACCCACCAGACTCACCTGACAGGAGTGCAGAGAGGTTTAAGCAATTAATAGTTAAGTGTTTCTTTGAGACTCTTCTAGGAAAGCTACTCCATGTATTACTAGTGGTAACCAGAATGATCACTGGTGTGTTACTTTCAATACAGACTCGTACAAAAACTTTAAAGATTTGAATAGAGTAACCAGAAGAGGTCCAGCTCTTGCGTAACTTCTGATAAGGGATTTGCAAGCTCCTGGCAACTGATTTAGAAAACCTTTGCAGTGTATGCTGCATGCACTGTTTTGTAAGATAAGCCACCAAGAAAAGGATTTATTTGAACTTTTCAAACATCTTAAAAAAGCCTCGCACTGTAAAGGCAGTAATCTGTACCTGCATTCACACATTTCCAAGGCTTGTCAAAAACTTACATTTGCTTACACCAGAGTTTCCGCATTCTTCTGCAAAACCCACCATCACTCTGGACATAACGACATTACAAGGGCAAATGATAAAACAGCAGCAGATGTTGTTTCTGTGCCCCTCTGCAAGAATTCTTGCCAGCTTGCTTTTCCTCCTCAAAATCTGCAGAAGAAGTTGGGGCTTTGATGTCACCTTGCCTAGACAGCTCTGGGGCCCTTTATGCTGTCTAGCGTTATTACCCGATACAATGAGCACAGCTACATCTTCATCTAATGCTATTCATTGCATGTACTTACTGTCTGCCTGTATTATGCCGTTGTAAGTGGTGGAGGAAGAAAAGGGTAAGCGAGAGGAATAACAAACAGGGTTTTCTTGGAGTAATGTTTCTCAGCCTTGGACTGATAATGGGCTGCAGTCAAATATATTCCTGTCATCACTGGCACACGAAGCTGTCTAACTTTGTAACATTTGTTTTACTAATTGAACAATCAATTATTAACATAGATTATTTTCAGTCGTAAACAGCACTGCATACAGACACCTGTTTGATCTGACAAAGCCTCTGGTCCAATTTACAGTCCCTCAAGTAACTCAATAGCCCCTGGTTTCCATTAATGCTACCCTCTTGTACTGTTTCAGCTCCTCGGACTTTGCCTCTGCCCCTAAATGTCAGTTGGCATGGCCCAAATAAGTGTAACACCTATGTTCCTTAATTTCCTTACCTGCAAAGTCCCATAAATCCTTCCCTCCTTATCAGCACACTGACAGGGTAAGTTAAAACGCAAGTTAAGCACTCCCTGCGCTGCTTTTTGTCATCATAAAGTATGGTTCACTTGGTCAGAACAAAAGGCATTGAATCTCACTACTTGACTCCAAAATCCGTGTTTCCCACGGGGTGCATGCTGCGAACTGCAGAGAGCTCACCCGACAGATGAGAATCATCCATCCCTGAGCTTCAGTGCTTCAAGATCACCATCATCTTGAGTGTATACCCATTAATGCAGCCACCAGAAAAATCTCTCTGCTTTTCCCTCCTGCAGCAACAGCCCCGGGAGAGGACGAGTCCTTGCTCCGTGGGAGCAGGCAGCCCACCGGCCCCAAGCTTCAGCTGCTCAGCCAGGGCTGCAGGTCAACCTGGGGGAGGATTCGTGCCAACATGTAAAACCTCACATCAAAGCTGAGCCCACAGGCTGTGTATATGTAAGCAGGCATCAGCCCACACGGATAATGATTTTCAAAGCGAGATTCTTCTGTTATCTTACCACTGTTTCTGAAAGACAAACCCCACATTTCTAGTAATCTTACTGCCGTTTCGGTCTCACCTGGGAGCTGCACGGGGATGTTATGTAAATGATCTGAGAGACTTCACTTGGATCAAACATACTTATCTCTGCTGCCCCTACCCTGCTCTACTTTGGCAACGAAAACAACCAAGCTGGAAGAAGTATCAGACTTACCATATACACAGGCTTGAACAGGTTATTACTGTGGGATCACCAAATGCAAATTTCACATCCTAAAAGCCTTGTTAATCCTACCTTCCCGCTAAGTAAATAAATAAATAAAAGAAATAACAAACTGCCTTGGCATTAGTCTTGAGTTAAGGCAAGGAACTTTGACAGTCTCCCCCTTTCCCCCAACCTGCAATGACATTTTAAAAATCCTTCTCAGATTCCTCCTTGCATTTGGTCTAAGAGTCCTTGAAAGGCCCTACTCATACTGAGGCTTGTGGGAAAACCATCACTGGACTGTTTCTCCCACCTGTGCATGCACACAGACAAACACACTTTTGAGAATTCACTTCCTAGGGGTTTTAGGAAATGAATCCTGAGCATGGTTTCCTAAAAAAAAAAAAAAAAAAAAAGGAAAAAAAAAGAAAAGCAGCTTATTGATTCTTTGCTGGTTTGTTTGAGGATTCAAGCTGAAGAAACCTGAGAGAAATTCTTCCATGCGTAGCTGCTGTCCCCTGACCGCGAGCAGACAGGCACGCAGGCATCCCTCCCAACACGTCCCAGGCACTTTCAGAGGTGCCCCTGCGGAGGGAGTTTCACTTGGTGGGAAACAAGGGAAGGAGAGCTGGGATGGGAATAAACTAAATCCAGAGCCAAAGTTTCCCTCAGAACCACCGAAGGCCATAAAGATGAAGAACACAAACCCTAGGCTGAGTTTGATGTGTTTGCAGCAGTTAGGCTTGGCAGTCTATGCCAACGGCGGTGAATGCAGCTCTGCTACGTGAACCCCGTTTCCAAAGTTCAGAGCAGCTCTTGTTCAAAAATAATGCCCATTCTGGAGGCAAGCACGAGACAAAGTGTAGGAAGACAATGAATAAGCAGGAAAAACATTAGGATTCAGGGCCCCATCCAGCAGTATAATCCATTAAAGTGCAGAACATCAGCCCAATGAAACAGCATCTTGTCTCAGAGTTAGGCTGGGCTTTAAGATACCAAAAGTAATTAATCATTGCTCTCAGCATCCAAGCACTCATGCCACGTGAGCTCTTAAAATACCCAAATATCTCCTCCCAAGTAGTCCACTTCCTTACTCAGGTGAACAAGCCTGGCTCCTCACCAGTGCAATCCAAATAAGCAACAGATGGTTATAAATGCAGGGTTAGCAAAACTTGCAACAAGCCCCAAAATTATTTTGCCTCCCTCTTCTACAAATTCGTACAGGAATTTTTGCCTCAAAGTGCCCCAGCATTGGTATATATACTCCAGTAAAACTGAGAACGAGAAAAATAAAATAAACTTTTTTTTTCCTACATCTTCATTAAAATATTTATTGCCAAAACAGGTAAGATAGAGTGTTGTAGAAAAGTACATAGTGTTTTTTGAAAGAGGTAAGAGTAGTTGTCTATAGTGTGAGGGAATTGAATTTTAACTGATTTTATGACAAAAGCAGTAAAAGCCAATTATTCACTTTCTGTTTCACTTTTCCTAACCCTGATGCGTATAGAGGAATTCCAGTGTTCCACATGCTTAAGCAGCTATCGGTAACATGATTAGCAACATTCCTGCTTTTTTCTTGCAATATATACTTTGGGCATGATTGAGTGTTCCAGAGTCTTAAATGATTAAGGAGACAAAAAGACAGACAGTGACAAGCAGAAAAAAAAAAAAAGATAAGAAATGGATTACTCTCTAAGAAACTGAAAACTCCTCTAGAGACCCTAGGCCTTCAAGTTCATTTAAACATTAGCGAACTTTACATTTCAAATCATATCTAGGAGGACAAGCGATAGGATTACACAGCTAAATCTATAAGCATTGATTTTGTCTCAGTCACAGATGCACACTGCGCAGTATTGGAAAATCTGCTAAGAAGATAAGGTTATGACACACAGCAAATAGCATGCAGCCATGGTTTAGAGAAACCTTTCTGTGTCTTTAAAAAAACCCACCCTCTCCCCCCCCCAAAAACCCAAACACCCACAAGTGTCGCATTGTCTGAAAAATTATAAATGCTTCTAGAAGCATGTGGAGACCCCTCCTGATGTTGGCATTTCATTTAGAGGTTGCTACAGAACCTGTGTGAATCACTGTTGCCAGAAAACAAGTGTTTTGATTGATTGTTTTTAAAAATCACCATATAGCTCTACATTTTAAAAACACCATATTGTTTTGTACAAAACAAGAGATTTGCATTGTGTATCTCAAGACAGTCCTGCTATGTTCCCAGCTCAAACAATCCTGAGTCAACAGTGCACCATGAGTTTTAAAGCAATGTGTTTATATCCCTCAGACTCTTGGCTTCTATGGAAACCACTATTTAGTTTCTTAAATGATGGAGAAATGAACTCACAAAGCAGCTCAAGAGGTTCTGTAACTCCATTTCTTCTTCCATACCTACCCCCAAAACAAAAAGTCTTGAAGAGCCCTAGAGTAAGAGTGGGAAATGGACAACATTGCATCACTAGTATTTAACTTTCTTCCTTTGGGTCTTTATCATATGCTTCTTCAGCATAACCAGGAATTGCCATAGGCTATGGAGTTAAGGGAGTAAAGCAGAGAAGACACCTTCCTAAAGATTTATGGCTGCAAATTTGGATCTCATTCTGAAAACCTCCAAAGGTGGCTGCCAGCTGACTCTAATTTAAACAAGTTCTGTTTCATTTGAGCTACAAAGTCAAAGGCAGCAAGATGTAACTCCCACCACATCCATTTGGAACTGTTGGTCCATGAACTGCTGCCCTTTAACTGTACGAGAAAGGTGTACAACTAGGTATTTTGATGCAGTTGACCTACTCCTTTTTTAGGTTTTAGCATGGCTCTAACGGAGAAGTGTGTTATCAGAAGAGAATTCTTCCTGGCACCTTTTATTTGGCTCTGGTAAGTACATGTCATTAGCACAAGCAGAACCTAAAAGGCCCATACAGTGTACGACGTAGTATGAACCTCTGCTATGTTACATGACTACAGTTTACCCAGCCTTGTTGACAAAAGGTTGATGCTATTTAATCACTGAACTTAATTTTCTATCTTCTGGTACAAAGCAAATTTAAGAAAATTAACTTCTTACAGAAAATACTGGGATGTATTAGGAAGAGCTTGGGACCAGATGTTCTGGTTGAGAGTCTCCAACGGTATGTACTTTGTGTCATCTGTGCAGAGGATTACTAAGTGAGGGGACACGTTGACAGCAGGCAGGACGTGGTCTCATCTTTTTCTGGCAAACCTGCTGCTAAAATCACAACCAGTTAGCTACAATGCTATTGTGTCGTTTCCCCTGATCCTTCCTCCCTCTTCTCTTCCACCCACATAGGTTTGGACTGGGAGGTCTGTCTCTCCTGGCTCCCTACTCCCGTCCCACCTGCACATTTCTTGGCTTGAACAAAGCGATATTGAGGGGACAGACACTGTCAGTGCAAAGTCATGGAGCAGCAATCTCCACATCCTGATGCTGCGAGCCATCCAGTGTCCAAATTTACTGACTTGCGAGTGGGCATTCAAAACCAACAGACCAAACCCATGCTTTCTTCCCCCAGCACTGGGCTAGGCAAAGTTAGAGCTTTATTCAGCCCACTAGAGCCCACAGCTGATCTCTGGTCTTAGATCTGTAGCATAACCCAAATACAATCGTTAGGTCTCTCTTGTAGAAAACACACAACCAAACCTAGTGAAACATACACTTTATATATATATCTTCAAAAATGGGTCATCTCTGAAAAGAAGCAGGTGCATGTGTTAACATGTAGGCATATTTTAGAGAGTGTGGAGGAAGACAGGAAGCAGGACAGGTTTTAGGGCTTACATTTTTCAACCTAAGTTTAGAGGGAAGGATTATTTCCAGTGTCTTTACATAACTTGAAAAGAAATTTTAAGCACCAAAATCAAGGATCTTACAGAGCCCCATGAGGTCTGATGGACATATACTGCATGTGATGTGATCACATATGATCTTTGGTAACTTACATTATAGTAAAACCTGAGCTCTGAGTAATATTGGACCAAGCATCATGATACCTACGTATTCAATCTCTGAGATGCACAAGTTGATTCAAGAAATAACTCAGTGAAAATGACATAGATTTCCAAATTTTACTTGGAAAGACCCCTCATAATTTTTACTGAACTTCTAATATATCGATACATACATCCAGTTGGGAATGGGCAGAAATTAAGATGGAATTTTAAAACACACACTGATTCTGCACACGGACAGTGACCCACATTTGGGTTAAGAACTGAAGTAAAAACACTTTGCATACTTGAACCTGGCCACCTTTCTAAATGTTAGAGCTCTGACTGCAGTGATTCAAGAGAGACACAACTGAACAAGAGCTGTATTAAAGCATAAGGAGACAACACCCAGGAGAAAAGCTAGATGACCGAAGGAGGTAGAGTATTCCCCAAAGTTAGTGGATCAGCAGATCTGAGTGGTCAGGACATCTGAGCTCACTGTCTCAGAAACATTAGTAATACATAACTTCATAATGAAAGATTTTAAAAATAAGTGTGTGCATATGTACAGCCATAATGAGCCAAATTCTGCTTTCAATTTGCCTGCATATAAATCTAAAACAGACCTATCAATTTCAGTAGAAATACACTTAATTCATATCACTGCAAACTAAAGATTTTTTTAACACAATTAATCCAAAAGATTTGTGCTTGGTGAAGAAAATACAGGATTAAGTAAGAAAGTAAGTAGCTCTGCAGAATTTTAGGACTTAAAGAAAAATTGCCAACATCTGCAAAAAGTTGCTGAGGAACACTGGGGGAAGAGGAATTGATCTCTCACCACTGTAAGCTCTTAAACAACCACTTTTCAAACTATGTATTACCTTTATTTTTGACGAAATACTTAAAAAAAACCCCAACGTCTAAAAAACACAGTATTGCTGTGGTAGAGTAATAAATTTAAGGTATAGGGAAAAGCTGTGTAATCCATGCAAAGACATGTAAAATAATTCAGGGAATTTTACTGTATGAAAACTGCATTTTTCCCCTCCTTTTCAGATAATATTGTTTGAGTTTGTCTTTGCTTGTAGGATTTTCCTGGTAGTTTTAGAAGATAAGTGTTTCTGTACTGAGTAGAGATCATGCACTTTATGGAAAAGAAATAGCTATATTAAGACCTGGATAATCACAATCCCCATCACTTGTAAAATCATAGTTCTACTTTGGATTTCAAATCCCTCAGGAAGTTCAGATTAATGCCTCAACAGTACATGCGTAACACTGTTTACTCTGCTTACAGGTCACTCTTTAAGCTACTCGAATACTCCAACATCTGGACAAGCCAAGCACCGATTAACGAGGTCAGCCCATGTACATACATTCTTTGTCTCATCACTCTTTCTTTTATTAAATATTGGCAAGATCCCCTTTGCACGGCTGCATAGACCCTGCGTAGTTTTCCCAATATCTGTCATCCTGCCAACTTGCATTAATGAATGCGATGAGACCATACATCAGTAAAGACTTTACCATTCTCCCTATCTCCTCGGCCATTTATTTTTTTTTTTAAGAAAAAGAATAAGCCTACAGCACCTGATGCATAAAGAATAACCAGCCAAGCACAAGGCTTACTTGAATAAACATGCCAAGAGAATGTCCTCCAGGCAGCGGGGTTTCACAGAGGCCCTTTCGGCAACAGGATAAATAGCCACGCTGCTGTTTGACTAGAAAATGATTCTCCTATTTAGCCCCTGCTTCATCAGCGCTTGGCTGCATGCAAAACGGAGGGTGAGCAGCTCCCGCGGGGTGCGCCGCACGTGACGGGTTAGCTGTCAAACGCTCCGCTGTCCAAATGACGCTGCTGCCGCACGCTTCCCGCGAAGAAGAAACAATTTACTGCCGCATCGTGCCATCAGTCTTCCAGCCCCTAATACAGTTAGTTTGCAGGTATCAAAAGCTGATTAACTTACCAGGGGCATCCGAATGCTTCCTCGAACTGCCTGTCACCTACTCGCCACGATTTCTATTCACTGTCTTGTCAGCAGGGTATGATAATGGGAGATAAACACCGAGCATAGCATGCACGAAAGAACCGCTCTAAAACACGGTGTAGCATCAAAGCTGGGCTGCGGGTAGTTTGACAATTAGACAATAAAAAGAAATTTAACTTAAAAACACTACTACTTTGGTGCTTCCCTTTGAGATAAAGGGTGCAGACACAATGCCGTGACTTAGAAAAGGAGCACCTCTCACTTGCTAAACCTATTTATCACAGGCAGCAACCAAAGCAGGGTACAGATTGGCCAAAAAAGTACGCTGTACCCCAGGCTACAAAACGCACATCTAGGGGCAACGTAGAGGGGATGAGCTTAGCAGCAGCTAGCTGCAGTCTTGGCCAGCATTCAGAGACCCACATCAGGCACCCTTGGAGCCAACAGGCCATTTTTACAGATTAAGGAGACTGCCCCACTTTCCGAGCTGGCAGAGGCCGTACCGGGGGATGAGGGCCCCACACGTCACAGCTCGGCAGGCCAGGCACCCAGAAACGGGGCAGGCTTCAGGGAAACTCGGTGCCTCTGGGGCACCCTACACCCGCCTGCGGGACCGGGCCGTACCCTGTAACTCCGGGTAAATCAAAAGCGGGACTTTCAGAAGTGCCTGGCTTCAGCCAAATATGCCTCCTACTGATGGTAGTGGGCAACCCCACTCTCAAATGGCTTGTCCATCTCCAGGGTGCGCAGAGAGGCGCCTGACACCTCTGACGTGGTCTCTGCACTTAACCGTGCCTAAAGCACCACCGTTCCTTATGCCTCATGTACCGCGAAGCGGGCAAACGTACTCATTACCCACCTGAACGTTTACTTCCTTTTTTTTAATTTAGGATAACTACCTCAAGCTGACATGCCTCCACATGATCCTCAACAAGGCATGGTATTTTTCTGTGGCCACCCAAGGCAAGTGCTTGGGCACCACGGCAAGAATAGTCACTTGGTAGCCATGATCAAGCAGTAACTAATGCGTGTGACTACAACCACATATTTACCATCCTGAAGGGAAAAGTTAGATTTTCTTACATATAAAAAAATGTGAAAATTTATTATCTACACAGTTATGTTTATCGCATCAATTTTAAAATTATTCCATTAAATTCCATTAACTGTTCTGTTCATTTATTATCTTCATATATTTACATAAAATGCTGCTATAAGCTCTTTGTTACCAACTTGAATTTTGATTACTTTTAATGACAACAAATGTTAAACTAAAATAGAAAAAAATCCCTCTCCAGTTTCATACATTTGTTCTGCTTCCTTTTGCACAGCTACCTTTGCACAGCTTGGTGAGAAAGCTACAAAAAATTCTCACCGTGTCATGTAGGTGTAAAAAGCTCCATCAAAGAAGATTTAAAAATAATAACCCGGGGTGTGCCACTGACATAATGGCTTCATCTATAGCTGACCTAGCTCCAAACCTTACCCTGTACATGAAGCACATATGCTTGCAGTCACAGCTTCTGGCTGGCAGTGCTCTGCGACTCAGAATGAGCTGCAGTGGCACCGGGGTGATAAAGAGGGTTGGCTTTTCTAGCATGCCCTCAAACCACGTTTTTATCTATTGTATTTTGTTCATTTGTGTTTTCATTATTTTAAGAGCTGGACTAGCTGAATTTCTTGTAAAACTTCAGGCTTTCTAAGATCAATGGTTGACTTCTATCAAAAATACCTGAAATCTGACAATGATTACGAGGCAGTTCAACAGCTGAACAAAACTCACTGGAGTCCTGCTTCACTTTACTGTGGGCACAAAAACCAGTACCAATACTCAATATTCAGTAAGCAAATGCTGATACTTTTCAATGAAGACTGCATAGTGTTGGTGACCTATTTTTAAATAAACAGAGCGAGCCTTATCCGTGATGTTACCTAAAAGCATGCTCTGAGAAACAAGCAACCTGGTGAATAGCAGATTTACGAGGAGGAAAATAATAAGATAGCAAAAGCCATCAGTACTGAACCATTCGTTTTTTTTTTTAAATGTGCAATTGTATTACATAATACTATTGTGCAATGATTTTGTAGCTATAAAGACCACTTCTTGATTAAAAGCTCAATGCACTATTCATTATAGTATTTTAGTGGATTAGTTACATAAATCCAGGTTTCAAACAGACTTCTGCTGTATAATACTCTGGCAATCTCAGCAAACCACAGACTATATCAATTCAGACTAGACGTGCTTAAAGTGCTAGTTCTGTTTATCTGCAGCTGCCTTTGTATTCTTGCGAAAAGCACCAGCCACCCAAGAAGGGCTTCGGTAATTGCTGGCTTCCAGCTTTGTCCTTTCCAGCAAGTCCACAAACCATTTCCCAGCGCAAGAGTGGCGCACGCTTCACCGTCCTGCCCAAATGCACTGCTTTCCTCTCCTCCCGGTGTTAAGCTGATCCCCCTGCTTGGGGCAGGGTGATGGACAGACAGTCAGCCGAAGAGCCAAAAAATTTAGTCTGGCCCAGTTCTGGAGCAAATCCTGAGAAAAAGCTCAGCAATCAGCTAAGAAAGGAGATTAAGGTACGTTAACAGGCAACAGAAGGAGCTTCGTCCTGCTGCTACTCCTATTTTAGGGCCTCTGGTGACAAAGAAAGGCCTTCCCTCTCCACCGTTTGTCCATCTGGCACCTTCTACAAGCACTAAAAATTCATGTCCGATTTTTTTAATGTATTAATTCCCTTTAGTTATTAAATTACATCTTAAAATGTAACATATGGGGAGCAATCTGCAGATGGGAGGGTGAGGAGAGCTCAGTATTTTACTCTATACATGTGCTTACTGGAGTTCAAAAAGAAAGCGATATTTTGCATCTGGGAAAGGAGGACACGAGAACAACGCTATATTTCAAACCTGTCACTTTAGGATACATGCAGGAGTTGATAAATTTCAAAATAACAGCAACAGGGAAATGTAATGCTGCGATCCTCAAGCTGCTGAGTTGGAGGACACTTTACCACATTGAAATATATACAAATAGAAATACAAGGCAGATAGAATACTACCCCAGCAGAATTTTTTGCCAGAGCTGATAGTTCCAGCTTACTCCCTAGGCAGCACGGTGGCTTTACTTCTTTTTAGTGGTCCATCACCAATCCCAGCAAGAGTCACTAAAAATCACCCCAAGAAGGTGGTTCTCTGGCAGCTAGTGGATTGGCTACTAGAACAACCCTGTTAGCAAGTCTTTGCCTCACTTCAGCAGTGGCTTTGGAAAAACAGGTTGTTAAGATGAAGGAAACCATAATATGTGGTTGAGTTGGTGGCAGGAGCCAACAAAAGAAGTAAAATAAAATTTCACCAGACCTATAATGGGAAAATCAGAGTTTGGATATGAATAATCATGAATGTCATCTTTGACACGAGCTCTGCTTCTGTTCCACACCTTCTGCACACTCTCCAGACCAGAGAGGTTTAATTAAGAAGCTGAGCAAGTCCTGTGCAAAGGCATGAGATGCTCCACAAAAGCACATTCCACTGGCAGCCGTTGATAGCAGAAACTTCATTTTCAGCAGACTAAAGCCTCCCAATTTTGTAGGAAATCAGCTAATAAACTGAAACAGATGTTGCATGGCCTGATAAGGGAGGAAGGTTGCTGTCTTTCCGTTGAACAAAGACAAACTGCCAGCCAAGACTGCAGAGTTTTAGGGTGTGTGGGAGCAATAAATATGTGGCACCTTGACACTGTCAGCCCTTGCTGGGCCAGGGGAGTGTAAATCACACCCTGGCATGCTGGGCTGCCTCCTGTGTTGCACAACATGGCAGCCAGGGTGCCGCAGGGGAGAGCTATCATTCCCATCATTCATCTCCTTCACTTTGAACATCTCTAGACACCTGTGGGTGTTTATAGAGAGCCTTTTGAGGCCATCTCAGGTTCTCCAGCTTGTGTCGCTCCAGCGTGCCACCTACTCAACAGGCCCCAGCCAACTTTAAGCTGTGCAGGCTTTGCTCAGGTAACGAGCACAAAAGAGAGATTACCTACCTTAAGCTAGGTTGCCCTTCCCCCTTGAAGACTCTCTGCTCTGAGGGCCTCTGCATCAAAGCTTTCGCTAACTTTTGCCACCGATGCTATTAAATAAGTGGAGCTTTCGACAAATTCAGAGGTGCTAAGAGGACAAAAAGGAGGTACATATCTGAAACATCTAATTTGAAAGTCAAAAAAATGTCAGGTGGATATACTAATCGCTTGAATTTAACAAAATAAAACCAAGCTACTGTGAATATTACTGATCTAGAAAAAGTAACTGCTTAGCACTACCTCTTATATGCCACAGGGAGAACTGCAACCATGAGCACAACATTAGCACTATCAGGATAATGTGTGAGAACAGGCGCAGGGGCAGCATTCACCGAAATCTGCCCAGTTTAGAAGAGAAAAAAATCAGCAACCATGATGCTTTATAGAAAACGGTAATGAAACTCTTGAAACCCCAAAGTGACAGTCCTGCATCCCTTTATCCAGTACAGGGGACTAATCGCAACTGGAAGCTATATTCTTTTCAACCTTCTCTTTCTGCCTGTGTTTATCAAGAATAGATAGCTAAAAACATCCTGAAAGCCAAGGAGAGTTGCTGCACTTATTCAAAAGCCAAACCCACTGTTGAGCCCTTCTTCCCAAGCATGACTTAATCTTTCCTGGCAGAACCATCTTTAGGGATATCCTTTCACACATGAGGACACAAAACATGTCTGCAGCTCTCGCCAGACCCTATGCATCCTTTCCCAACCTCTTTTTTCCCCCCATCACCCATTCTTTTTTCCCGTTAGTTTCCTTCCCCTATCCAATATAATTTATTACACTTTTAACAAAGGAACAGCTTAAGCTGTGATTGCTATAAAGGTGAAGATTTGAGATCAGATGGTAATGGGAAAATAAGAATGAGACATACTAACAGAAGGGGGAAGCAATTGAAAGAATTGCTTATTGAAGTTATTTAGTTGGTTAAGCATAAGCATGTGCGGTGTTTGTTGCACAGGCTATCTTTTGTTCATATTCCCTCTCTTTTTTTTATCTTAACTCCTGTGGCTTGTGACATTCCTCCTTACTCCCACTCCCAGTCTGCTCACTGGTATGGGACTTGTACCAGAGCCTTCGACTATGGAAGTGGTCATAGGGAGTTGGTTCATATGGTATGCCAAGCTTTTTTTTTTAACTTTGAATGAAAATCTTCCTACTCCACAGTTCATTTGCTGAATTCAGTCTTTGCTCTTACCAGAGGAACTACTCTGGTCAGACCACAACTGCATTCGCAGTGCCACCATTAGGATAACAGCGCTACTGGGTCTTCAAACAGAGAACATGTAAAAAGCTGGTTTGAAATCTGTCCTCAATAGATCTTCTTGCTTTTTGAATGAAGGAGTTGCTGTAGTTCTGCAATATGATTAAACATATATATATATCATACATATCAAACATATATATATCATATATGTATATGATACGGGGTTTCTGCCGAGCCCACATTGCCTTGCTTGAATGCTAACTGCAACTTTGCTTTTCAAGAAGGGATTTTTTTCCACTGTGGGCAGGCTTACCATAGCTGCCATTCCAGTTTCAGGCTTTTCTTTAAAAAAAAAAAAAAACAAACCAAAAAAAAAGTCTCCACAATGAATTTGAGCTGGTTTCCTTAGAGGACCTAGGAAAATTATTCAAAACGTAAGTCCACTCCGGAGAATCCCAGAAAGAGCATCAGAAGGAGCAACTTTGTTCCCAATGGAGGTAAGAGCTCTTCTCTAAAAAAAACCTGTCTTCAGGTCCATTATTTTATTTCCCATCCTACCATGTCCTAGACTCTGTCAGTAAATTATGGATGGGTCTGTGATGCCAAAGTAAGTTTAAGGTCTTCAAGGAACAAAGGTGGTAGAGAAACAGGCATCAATATTGTTTTAACTGGCACCTGACTTTATCGGAAATTTCATTTCAAAAAAGCACATCTGTAAGTTATGAAGACATTTACGTGGGATCAGTATCATGAATGCTATTTTTCTAAGCAGTCATAGGATGAAAAGGCTCCATTTGTCCTCTTCATGGCCAACATATGCTAAGTGAAGACCTATTACATTGAAATGTTACAGCAACTCCTCTCTCAACCTTGAAAAGATCCTAGAACTTGTTTATAAGAACAGCAAAAAGAATAACTTAAAAATCTGAAGGTCAATGATTTAACAAAACCTGCGATTAGAAATGTTTTCTCCCTCTCAAATTCATTAGAGGCCACGTTTTTTTCTAGAAGCCCTGGTGGGGGGGCATTTTGATGCTCCTCCCTGGATTTTTATTGGCTATTATTTAACCTGGCATCCTTTTCTAACCTGTTACCTTAAGACTTTTTAGTAGTAAAGAGGTGAAAAGCTTATAGCTGGCACCTGCACCTTTCTAAATGTGTTCTACATAATTGTATTTTCCTACGTCGTGTTTATTTCAGTTTAAGGACTCAAAGTAGAGCTTTTTTGATGTTTTATTATGGACAGCTGTTCTGTAAATTACAAAGATTTTATAGACTATAAGAAGTGATTCACGGGCAATCTGCTTTCTTAAGATAACTTACTAAAGGTCTTTCCTCTAGGCCTTGAGGCTTGCAGGAAGAATTTTGAATTTAAACAAGATTAAAGTTATGATAATAGTGTCCCATTATGAAACCTCTTCCTGGCAAGTTATACTGAGAAGGAGGAATAAAGCTGTATGTCTTTGTTTAAGATAAAGGCTTTTTTTTTTTTTTTTTTTGCCTTTCAACTTACATGTCCCTTAATTCATGTAGCTGATCACAGTGACATGATACAACTAATAACAATACTATGTTATTCCTCTCTAGAAGCATTACTTATTTCTTTGTTGAAAAAAGGTTACTGGCATTTGGTCAATTTTTCTTTTAAGCCAGTAATCGATAGTTGAAACTGTGATCAATGCCAGTTGCCTAAGAAGCATTCACTTAACAAACTGAGGGTCTTTTTTATTTAACTTTCAGTTGTTTAGAACTAACATTTTTCATGTTTCTTTCATAGCCGGAAACCTGGAAATTACTTTCTTTAAGACAGAAAATAAAATCCAAAACACAAAAAGAAGCAAGATAATTTTTTTAACCTCCACGCTTGCTGCCGCTTACCCCTGCCCCGCAAAACGACAGCTGAGACTGTCAGCAAACAGCCAGGGAATGGCACATCACCCGAGTGTTTGTCACACTGCCACAAGGAAACCTCCTTTATGTTGCTTAACAAAAGCAAACATGTTGTCTTTTAATGCGATAAAAATGTGGCGGTTGTTGATTGCTAACAAAAACCAAAAGTCACTGTTTACCATACATGCTACTTCAGAGCCAAAGCAATACCTTCAAAAGGCAATCAGCCCCGGATCTGCACAGTCACTAAGCCATTAGTCATCCCTGCAGCCTCTTTCATTGTACAACAAAAGCTCCAGAGTGGTAGAGAGTAGGTGCAATTCTTGTGAAGTTAAGCTCCCAAATATGCAGAGGCCTCAGGATCTCACCATTTGGTACTGCATTTGCAGTGCAACAGCCTCGGTGGGAGAAGGTGCATGTGCGTGCTGTCATGGGAGAGGAGAGATGCTGCACTTTCTGTAGGACAGAAACCAAGACGGAACAGTGATCTCATCCAGTATGGCAAGTCCTTTGTGTCTGACCTAAGCGCAGAGTATAAATTAATAGCTATTTTTCACAGTTACTTCAGTGCATCCCATCCTACATATATAGTGTGTCTAAAGGCTCAAAACGCCAATGCTCCAGAGAAGTTTGAAGCCAGAGCAAGACCCTCCTCAAGTCCACTTGCGCAACTCACAGGGAAAGACAAAAATATTCAGTTATGACTCCTGTAAGAGAGAACTTTTTTTAATCATCGATTATATCTTTACACTATTTTTATCTGCTCTGAAAACAATCCTGCTGAGCCATGAGCGAGGAGCGGGGAGTGCGCTGTGTGCACGCAATTAAAATCAAGCGCATGGCACTGGGAACCCTGAAGAAACAAAAAATAGAATACAAACCAAAAAATAACCTCACTCTCCTCCATTCGCAACACCTAAAACAACAGGCTGTGAAAATGGTTTCATTAAAAAATAACAAGCGCACGCTCACCAGGGGATAGATCAGGGCAAACTGAATAAAAAATTCTTCAATCATTGCTGAAGTAGGTCAACCAGAATTAATTCAAAGGGCAAACATTCAAACTGAGCCTGCCACCCCCCCTGCCTCACCCCACCTCCCCGCTGCAGGTCTCTCTGCCTGCCCTTTGACAAGGCCAAATGGAGACCCGGACTGACTTATTACTTTATTTTGTACAATGCACTCGCCGCAGTGGGTCTCTTTCTCTCCTCAGGGTAAACCAATAGGCCACGGATTTGCTCCGGATTTACACCACTGTGAAACACAGCAGAGCCTGGTGGTATCTGGGAATACAAAACACAGAGCAGTGTGGCTCCCCAGCTCAGAAGACAAGCCCTAAGGACACCTTCCAGTAGGGCACCGGTCGTGCAAGTTTCTGCCAAAGGGACATTTATACTGGCCTAGAAGCCAGAAAATGTGCAGAAAGCAAATGCCAGGAGATAGGAGTCAGATGAAAAAGCCTATGCAGTAGCCAGCTGCAAACCACAAAAACCTGCACCGCTCAGCCAGGATCCACGTCCTGCCCTGTGCAGCTGGGACAGTGCCCTGGGACGCGACGTCTTAGCTGAGTGCATCTGTTGGACCAGAGCATCGTTCCCTTGAGCTGACCTTCTGTTGGCATGAACTAGCTCTGATGTATTGTACAGTATTAATTGACTTAATGGCTTTCAGCTATAAGGCTTTTGTATGATACAAAGCTCGCCTAGCACTAGATGTTCTTCAGAACTTATTTATCTTGTGGCAATGGATTTTATGAATCGTTATTTGGTTTTAAATCCCCTCTTTCTTCTCTCAGGTGAGCTGTCGTTTCATTTATAGTAGGAGAGTGTAATTCAGGTCATCACGAAAGAAAAGCTTATTTTTTTTCCTTAGCTGACTCTCATAAAATACATTAACCTCTCCTTCCCCACCCCATCAGCCTTTTCAAACCTAACTTCATGACTGAGATTGAAATGCAGGCAGGAAAGGTTAACTCTGGGGGGTGCAGTCTCTTAACTGTTTTTATTCAACATCCCGTCTAATGAAACAGCTGTCACACTTCCCCTCCTTTCCCTCCCACCGCCCTAAAAACCCGATTAGCCCTATCCCTAGAAGAGCGCATCTGGGTGGTATAACGAAGATGCGTCACTTCTCCTTCCTTGCCAGCGATGCCGCAGCCAGAGCAGGGGCGAAAGCGGTAAGTTGTGCCTGGATTTCCAGCGTGTGGAGGGCACTGTCCCAGCTGGAAGGGAACCGCGGCATTTTGGGCAACAACCAGGCTCCCCCCAGGCATGAAAGAGAGCTGCTTCTTTGCTGCATCCACAAATATCAGAGTCAGCCCTTTTAGTCAAGAGGCAAGAGAAATAACACAAAGCTTTGGTGCAGTTGGCGCTTCCCCCAGAAAGCACTTAAGGGAACTGGGATCCTTATAAAACCTGTTTCAGACCGCCTGTAAGATGAATGCAACCAAGCTTAAAAAAGTTAAAGGTTTTCTTCTTTGGGACAGAGACCCCTCCTTATACACACCACTTAAATCACAAAAGCTGGATTCTACTTCCACCAGTATCAATAGGGATTTTGTCCTTGATTTTAGTGAGAGCTTTATCCGCTCCTAAGAGAGAAAATCAATGCCCTATAAAGCAGCGCAGACATGAGATTGGGTTACTAGCGGCCCTCCGCCGGGAGACAGATTGGGGCCGTAGTTTCTGCCGTGCTCTTTTGTGAAGCCAACATCAACAGATAAGGGAGCAATTCCATGCCGTCTCCTGTGCTGTGGCTACGTGCAATCTTCCAGTGTATAATTTCCAAGAGACGCATTTAAAAACCTTACTGGATTACTCAAAACAAGAGACTGAAAAAAGTCTGCCAGCGTTAGCCTTACAAACAGACCCCTCATAATGAGCTTTTTCCTCCTGTTCCTGCCAAGAGCATCGCCTGCCCCGCAGCGGGTGTGCCGAGCCGCGGCATGCATCCCACCAGCGCACAGCGCTGGGCTCCGTCGCCGTGTCCCGCCAAGGGAGGTGGAAACTTCAGCGGCAACACCATTTATGTCTCGCGTATCGTTTTGCATTACAGCCGCAGTCATGCCGGTGCGATATAGAGCCTGCAGAGCCCCCAGCTAAATTCAGCACTTAGGATAAATGGAGTCAAACTTTGTCGATGTGCTCAGGAAATAATGACCGACATTACGGTGTACACTGAATATCTACGCCTGGTCTTGAGGGAAGAGAGGGCATTTAAATGAGCTCTTCTGTGCAAGGCGAGGAGTGCAGATCATTTTATTGTGCTATTACAAAAAGATTATTATCAAAAACATTATCCTAAACTCTCATTTATGTTTAAGAGCAATTTTACTATTAATTGTCTGGGCTCCCCTTACTCCACAATTCAGTGTGTCCAAGCCTGTTTCCGTTTCATGAAACTGGCATCTTTATTACAGCCTTGGGCTACAATTTTCCAACGAGAATTGTCTAAATGTAGGTTTTTTCCCCTTCCTGTGTAAAATGCTACTCTCGATTACCTGCAAGCTGGCTCCCAGGGGGCAGGAGAGGAATTTGTACTACTGAGTATCTGTAAATTGAGACAAAGGCGTCTGTGTCCATCACCAACCTCTCCCACTCAGGCTTTCAGACAGCCTCGCTAATTGGGAGGGGGTCTTTCCCACCCCTACTCATGGACAGAAATGCTTCCCTGCCAAGGACCTGAAAGAACATTTATTTCCCCTCCAACCCTGAAAATAACGAAGCCAACAATTTCACATTATTTCTCACGTTTCTGGCATCTTGATTTCTTTCCAACGTTACTCTCTCTTAGACAAGTCTTCGTAGCATCTCCTATCCATCAGAGAATCCTTTCCTTTTGTTCCTGCAACTTATGCCTGCAAAGTTTTTTTGGCAGGCCGCACAATCCATGTCCTTGTTCAGATCTCTATTTGGAGACGAGACGATACACCGCAGTTGTTAATTTAAAACAAAAGAGCGGAACTATTCTTTCTCTTGCCAATTATATGTATCTGGAAGACTTTACTGCGCTGGTTTTAAAACACACATAAACGGAGCATCTGGACTTTGTCTTAATGAGATAAAGTTTGGTCTACACTTTCTCACTGGAATTATCTTTACTGTATAATTGGTAGCAATGATTTCAGAAGCGAGTCCTCGTTCTGCCAACAGCACACTCTGCGAGGAAATGAGGGAGCTGAGGAAGGCAGGCTTTCCTTCTGAGGAAAAGTCAGCTTTTGTCTAATTAGAAAAAAAATCACAGTGGAAGAAAGTCCCATTCTGCTGACCTCTCAAATTCTCCAAACGCTGTGGAATAAAACACGTCCTCTTCTGAAACTCCAAACCACGAGATATTTGGTTTTAGAGATGAGCTTTGTAATGTCAGAGACAGAAGCCCTCCTTCCCGCTCCTTTAGGATGCTCTGATACAAAATTCTTGGCAAACATCAGAAGCTAATACTTTATCCCCACTGCACTGAATTATCAATCCAACTCTTAAACAGGCAGACTTCCTATTCAGCTGAACGCTGAGAATTTGGAAGAGATGCCCATAAATCTTTTGTGAAAAGTCCAGCCTTTTGATCCCATGGAGGAAACCAGATCTCAGCCTGCTTTTAAAAAACAGTCTCTAGATGTTTTCTTTGCAAAGCTGGGCTTGAGAATGTCAGCGACACAGACTTCTTGCTGGAAGTGAAAGGAGTGTGAGTAGGACTTTATTGCTACCCTGAGTAGAGAAGATAAAGTAGACTTTTCCCCTATCACATACTTTGAAGTGAAACAGATCAGTTAGTTTGGGGTTTATAGCAAGCGCCTCCTGCAGAAACGTTCTCCAAATCCTTAGTTACAGCCTGTGCATAGGAAGGGAGACAAACTGATTTCCTAGCACTGCTTCAAGTCTTCATTGCCGAATCTCTTTTCTCACTTGTATCTACGATTCCTCTCATCTTTGGTGAGCCTTCCCTCACTCTTTTCTTTGCTATCTTTTACTTTTTTTGTCAGAATAAAATGAGCAAAAGTGAATCCCTTAATAAAAGTGAAAAGGTATAATAGACAACATTATCTCCTCTTTAACAAAGTGCAACATTTCGGTATTCCATTCATCATCTCTCTCTGCCACACAGGTATCTTTAGCTGTCTATCTTCAGTGCCACTTGGCTCTGTAAGGTTAATTATGCTGGTTACACATTTGTGCTGGGATGGGTAAGGGCAGCTGCCTGGATGCCTGCACAAAGCTAAGTGACGTGCTGCATAAACACTCTAGGAGACACAGTCACGGTCACCATTACTACCGGGGCAAAGAAAAGGCAGGCGGTGCTCGCCTGATGCTGCTGTGAGCGGTACCCGACTCAGACACCCCCACGACATGCGATGCTTGTCTCCCTTCCCTCCAGCCACGGGGCCAAATTTATTCTAGCAGAACTCGAGTGTGCTCTGATGTAGAAGGGACAGGGTTTTACCTCCCATCCCTTTATCTCCTCTAGGGGTGGCTGGGGTTAATCCAAAACTTGTCCGAGTGCTTGCCAAGTTGTTCTTTCTAGTATGCATTTCATTGCACCTGCCTATCTAGAATTACATTGCCCAAGTTTCTAGCTTTCTTCGGAATTTTCAGTGCGCTGTGTGGCTGCACAAATGAGTTCCTGTTGTGCCAGCAGTCACCTCTTCCCTCCCCCTCCTACTCTAAACATGTTTAACAACACCCGCTCTAGGTTTGAACCCTGCAGCTACGTCTTAATACCCTCCTCCTGTGCTGAGGCATAGATATCAGTCCTTGTATTATTTTTTCCTATCTGTAATCTAAGTAATCTAATTCCCTCTCTTAATCTCTGAACGGATCTAACTTTATCCTCACCCTCTAGGTAACAAATTTCATTAACAGACTTTGTAAAAAGAACTTTATAACAAGACATTTGGAAAAAAAAAATCAGCTATATCTATGTTCTAATAACACAGGGTTTTTTTCTGCATTGTTGTAAATATTTCTGTTAAGCCCGTCAAAGACTGTAGGATATCAAAAGTAATAGTATGTTAATTTATTAGAACATCATATACATCTATTTTCCTACTATGGAGATTAAATTTGCTGGCCCCAATATCATTCCTGCCACTATTCTTGTCTTTTTAAAAGTCTTTTCAATTGATAACTGTTCTCATTTAATAGATGAGGTTGTTTTCAGTGATAATTATACATATTTTTATAGTAACTCTGCTACTGTGTTTTTTGGAAATCTCAGATGAATGCCATCTGGTCCTAATGATTTATTGACATTTAATTTCCTGAGTTCTTCCATTTCACACACGCACACACACATACACATATATAGATATATATAGAGAAATTATTTTGAAACATCTGTCAAAGGGAGCACTGCACCTTTACTCTCTGGAATTCACCCACTCCAAATTTATTCATCACTCTCAGTAGCAAAGACCAAGTAAAAGAAAATCTTGAAAAGCATCTGCAACATTCTTCTCTTCTCTGATTACTCCCTAACTCTTGAGGAACCTGCTGGTTTCTGTGGCTTCCTGCTCCTGATACATTTCAGCATTAGCTTGTTATTTCCCTTTGGCTATACAGATCTTCCCAATTCTCATAGCCCCTGACGAGCACCCATTTAAAACTTACCTGCCAATAAATTTTACTTCGTACCATAAGCTTACAAACAGAACGTAAGATGAATTTCCATCTTTAACACTGCTTCCAAGGCTGAGGTCAATTATGTATCTTGTAATGCAACTTTGCTTCTTTTGTGTTAGAGGATATGCCCAGTGCAAGAAGAAGTTACAAACATTTTTATATATTCTGCGTATGTGTGAACACATATAATGAAATCTTGACGTCTTTTTCAGTTCCAGGTCTTTCTACTAACACCAGACTATAAGAATGTCACTCTTCATTACAGTATGAATTACTTATGCATATTTTATTACATAGTATGAATTAATTATACTGCCATCACCATACAAAGGGCTTAAATCAGTTGCCTAAACATAGGCATCTAATGTAATTTGAGATGCTCTCTCTTACAACTCATGCATCCACTGGATTGGCAAGAGTTAATAACTTGGGGGAAAACACTCCGGTTTTGTTCTACATAGTATTTTGAATACCTTTTTTCAAGCAGCAAGATTTACCCATTAAAAGGGAGATGATTAGAAAGGAAACTTTCTGGACATATTCAAAGGAGAATGTTAGTTTTTCTTGTTGTTGTTGGTTTTTTTTTCCCTCTGTTACCAATGTGTGTAACAAATAGGACTCACTGAAAGAAATCTCTAAGCTCAAAAAAAGCTGAATTATTTCTGTCTCTGGAATTTAATTCACAAAATGTGATGCCCCCCCCCCCCCCCCGCCACCATATGTTATAGCAGATCTGAATTAAGACAATGAAAATGGTCTTCATTGAGGCACTAGCTCCAGACAGACTCATGAGACCCTTCAGAAAGGGAGGAGGGAAGAATAATATTTTAAAAGCAACTCTGAAGCTAGTACAGCTTCAGGCTCACATAGATTCACACGTCTTTCTGATATAAATATCACACACCTATCCTTAGGAAAAAGACACTGGATCATGACCTAATTCCAATAATACTTGAGCCCTAATAGGGATTTTTCATGTCCCTATCAAACCCTCATAACTCGCCTTGAAGTAGGTAGGTATTCTTTCTTACTCAAGGCTAGAATTTGCCAAATCTTTAGGTCTTTGTAATTTGATTCATTTCCCATTCAGTGGCGCTAGCGATGCCAGGAGACACAGACGTGTGTGCAGACGTTTTGAGGACAGGGCTCTTGATAAAGGTGGTAATTAGTGCCCCAAGCCAAGAACTGGATTTCTAGAAGGAAAGACTGCAGTGAAGGACCAAAATGAAACCTTCAGAATGACTCTGCTGTGAAACTCTTATTTGTACAGGACTTCTTAATGAGACTGCTAGGTTGAATTTGCTTGCAACTCTTACCTGACTTTGAACTCAAATAACAAGAGGTCATCAAGACAAATACTGCTCATGCTTTAGATGACACAATGATGCTCTTAGGAAAACCTGACGGATTAAAAACTAGCTCATTTATTCCCACAAACAGTCCCAAGAGGCTGTCGAGACAACTGGATGCACAAATTAACCAACCTTATATAAAATAATGAGAATTTACAAAGTTCACTCTTCATCATAGACGCCATTTCTATTATTTGTGTTTTATTCAGCTGAACCAGTGAAATGAGGAACATTATATAGCACTTACAGTTTCTATTAGGATCAAGATCTTAACTAATGGGTACTGTATTAACATCTATGTAGCATAAAGCACTGCAGATGCAGCACCCTTGGGTTTTGTTCAAAAGCAAAGAAACAAAACGAAAACCAAAATCCTCAAAAAAACCTCCCTGTGAAAAACATGGACCTGTCTTGTCTCATAATTTGGCCCCATCTTACCCCTTTTATCCTCTCCTGTCACGGGGCTCCTATGCACTGGCAGCTCAGGTCTGCTTCATCTCCACCTGCACAGGAGCTTCCACGAGGGCCTAGGATTTGCTGCTGGCTTACGGCTCTTGCAGCACGCCTGGGGGCTGTGCTCACATGCACTCAGGTCTTACTCTAATGAAGATTTGGGATGCCGTCAAGGTGCACTCCCAAATCTCAGACCCGATCAGTGCTTCTAAAGCTTGGCTGCACCCAATTAAAGCTACCTAATAACCACTAAAGCAAATTAAAGGCTCACGTAGTCTTCAGAGCGTAACGTGGCTTCTTTATAAAAGCAGTAACTTTAAACAGTGCATTTCCTCAACAAATTATCTTTAAAACCCAGTTGTTGATAACACAGAATTTATTTTTAGGCACGCTAAGACAAAGCACCGTGCTATGTTTAGCAAAACAGTGCAGGAGAGCTGAGCAGTGCCACCGAAGCCAGTGCTCCTCCTTCTGCGAGCAGAAGAGCTTCACAGGTAAATAAAGATGACCAGGAATGCTGGATTGCTAGCCACGGCTATGGTCCCTGGAAGGACTATTTTAGGAATTCAGTGCCTGTGCTGTTAATAGCAGTGGGGACTGTAGCCTCGGCAGATGGCTGACCACCACCGACCTACCAAGCACGGCAGTATCTTGCTGATCTCATGGTTCAAGATGGTGCTTAAAACTGTTGTGTCAGCTGGCTGTGCAGTTATGCTAACGTGCCTCATCTGAGGTCCCTGCGGAGATAAACTACGTTATCCAATTGCAGTAATTTTTCTGTTGTAGACAGAGGCTGATTATCTGCAGTGATCATTACTGGGAGGTACTGAGATTCCCAACGAAGCACCTGTACTAAATAACGCATTGTCTGCAGCAAAGGTAGAAAGAGAACTGAAGGAACAAATCTTGCTATGCATTAACTCTTTAACCACTTTGATTCACGTGCTTCCACCTAGACTCTATAAAAATTCTAACAGCAGAAATTTGCACAAGATTGCTGTGTTAGCATATGCATGTTGTCCACAGCAAATGGAAACACTACAAACAAATACCAACAAAATCTAAAAATTCCTAGAGAGCAAGAACATCAAACAAATTACCTGCCTCACTGAGAGAGCGAAGCATCTGTTTTCCAATGGTAACAATTACCAATATGGCTGTGCTTACAAGTCTAGATGCTGAACTGAACTGCTCAGTAAGTTAAATCAGCCTATTTCACAGACCAAAAGCGTATTTTCACCAAGGTGCAGTGCCATATGAATGTGACACCTATGAAGGGAGTACTGTGTACATGCTATTTCTGGGGTGAAAATTTCTGGGGAAAGAAAACAAACAGAAAGGACCTTACAAGTGATAAAATACCAGCTTTCTTCCGTGCTTTTAAAGTGATCTGAGAGAAGACCAGAGACTCTTTTATGTTTACCTTTCAAAGCACAACAATTCCCTTCCGTCCCTCCCCAAGCAGGCTGTTTAGGTTATCAGAAATATCTAGTATACTAGGAAACATATAATGCATCATCACTTCTGTCTATATCTCAAAAAGTGAATTGGGAACATCCATATTAGGAAAAAAGCCCATGAATTAATAAGGCTTAAGCAAGAGACCTGGAGACCCACGTCACCGCTGGGATGTGGAAAACACAGCTGGTTACATAAAGACTAGGTGAGAATTACAAACTGGCCTCTTTGGGGATTTTGTAGCTGAATGTTTGGGATCAGGAACTGAACAGGGGAAGAATTTCAAGTCAAGGTAAGGCTTTAATTATTGATCTCTTAACACTTTCCTATCCCCCTCACGTTAGTGTCTGAAAGAGAGAACTGCCACCTAGCATAGCTTCATTTAATGTAATGAGCAGTGCCAAGGATGTATTTGCTCCTGCGGCGTCAGCGATGCCCCACACAGACAGTGCCCGACTGCTGCCTGTGCCCTGCCCGACGTGACGCTGAAAAGTTCTGGCCATTTTTTGCTGCACAGACCGCAAAACCTCAGCTAGACCATGACATCTGCTCTCCTTCCTGGCTGTGCTGCCAGAGGAGCCAAAGCCTGAAAACTAAACCAGGTAGCAAGTAAAAAAAAACCACACAAAAGAGAAAGAAAAAGGGGGTATTTCAGTGAAATGGTGTGGTTTCCAGGCATTGCTGATGTTTAAGTGACCGCCTATTGCCAAATGCTTGGGCAGAGAGAGAAGCAGATGGAAAAGGCCCCCTCCCTGGTGGGAGGAGGTGTAGGGAGGGCAGTGGGTGCAGCATTGCACAGCTAAGAGAGGGGCAAGCCCCAGGCAGGGAAGGGGGCATCAGGTACACCGAGCACTAAGTAGCTGGCAGCTCAGAGGTACAGGAGAGCACCCAAATGGGCTCCTTTTTGGCCACCTTCTGCTTGCCCCTTCTTGGGGCTGCTGCTGCCTGGGGGCGAGCAGCCAGCCATGATCCCCTCTTGGCTCCCCTGGGCCCACTAATGGTCCACGGCCACGGGAATAATGCGATTTGTCAGGAAAGGGACAAATGCTGCAATAACAACGTCCACCGAAACTCAGGCAATGGCGCGGTTTAATTGTCCCTGCAAGACACCCTCGGTAGAGCTAAGCTTGGGAAAGCGTAGTAAAGGCATTATTTGCCTTTCCTTTATTGAAAATTTCAAGAAAACCAAATGTTGCTGTCCCTAGAGACTTCAGCAAGGAAACTAAGTGACAGGGAAGATAAATGCTTCCTACTGCCAGTGACATACCCAACACAGAAATACAGAGAAAATTTTCATAACTTTGTGCTTTAAATGCCTTTATTAGAGAAACAAGATTTATGCTTCTGGCTCTGAGGGAGGGCAAGAGAAACTTAAACTGTACAAGTAGTTGTGTACACATGGATGCGCGTATGTGCATACCGCATCAGGCGCAAGGAAGGGAAGGGGATTAAAAGATAATCTACCTCTGAATAGAAAGGCCTTCCCTGCTGTTCTCAATTCTCCTGACTTTTGTTCTCGTTAGAACCTCTAAAATAAAGTACAGTACAATTCAATATCCTATGATCAATGTCATAGCCTCAAAGAGGAACTAACCTAGCTTTTTCTTTTATAGTTATATCATAAATAAGGTCAGTAGAGGACACAAAAAGCAGGTATGAGTCTTCAAATAGTTGTGTGTATGTGTATTGTAAGCAAAAACCTAAAAATATTGTATATATTGGAAGAAACACACAAAAGATATTTTTTAGCAGGCGTAAGCCTCTGATGCCAACTTCAGACCAACATAATTACTTCAACTTCACAGTTACCCTTTGACTGGCAAAGAGAAGAGAATGAGGGCCAGTGACATCCATTCTGCCTATTAGTTTAGGTGTTAATGTAAAGTACAATCACTGACAAGAAAATTACTTAAAATAAGGAAAAGGAGAAGCACTGTCCAAATCCAGTATTTCAAAATAAGCCCCCCTGAAATGTGCAGACCATGCAAAGATGAATCCACAGAGAGGGATACAGGAAGCATTTTTAAATCCCTACTTTAAGGCGTTTTCTAGAATCGGTAAAAACACAATAAGGATGGAGCTAACTACTTATCTTTCTAAAAACTTGCATATGCTTCATGTCTGTCTTTAAATCCTTTGGGGTTTCAAGTCTGTTTATACCTTTAAATGTTTTTTTTTAAACCCTAGCAGGCACACAGGCAGAAGTAGCTGGGTTTCTCTCCCCTCAGGAGCTTGGTAAATGAGCATTTGTTAAATGAAAAAAACAAAACAAAACAAAACAAAAACAAAAAAAAAAAACAAAAACAAAAACTGTAATATAGGGCAGGCTCTCTGTCCTATATTCCAACAGGCTTCCCACCCACGTTGTAACAAATACACACTTATTATGTGGTTGACATCAGGCCAAACTGGAGAAGATGCCGCTAACTTCAAAAACAAGCCTGCAAGGCAGCCTAGCCTGTAGTTCTGTGATCGGCTGGGAGAAAGGGGCAGGGAACAGCGGGGCTATCTGGGCAGCAAACTGGAGAACAAGTCGTGCTCCAGATCAGGTCTCAGCTCCCTTTTGGTTCTCATCTGAATATAAAGGAGCCATTGAAATCTGTAGCCAGTGAAAGTTGTGGTGCTTTCCCCTCTTCTATGGCCATTTACTTTTTCCACCTCCAAATGCAGATCCAGATGGTTCTCCTACCTACCGCATGCCAAACGGCCACAGCTACCCTACGGACTTTCTCCCAAAGGTGAGCTGATCACACCTCTTGGGCTCTGGATTCAGCAGGCTCAATACAGTGAATAACGGCAAGACTAATTTTCATGCTTTCACTTTGCAGGAGATAAGTTTTACACCGTGATTTCTATACAGATGAAACAACAAACATAAAGCGTCAAACGTTGGGTCATTGGGAATTAAAAAAATAACATAGACCCACATACCAAAGTCAGCATTTGGAGTCCCCTGAAAATTTGGCTGTATTTGGCTGTGGCTCTTCTCTATGTTAGCCCATATGTGGAAAAAGAACCGTTAAGCAACTTGCTGATTTCTCTGTACTAGATGCATGAAATCCTACACTAACCCAGATTTACCCAGACCCCTGTATAGAGGGGTTCAGCCCAAGGTATCCTGAAACTGCACCAAAGCTTTCTGAAAGCCTTGTAAACCAGAGAAAACCATTCGTCAAACTGGGGCTGGCTTCTGAGCTGACAATGAAACCAGAAAATGAGGCAGTTTCACGTTTAATTATGAAATCAATCTACCCATCCATCCTCCCTGTTGGACGTTTCTGGAAAACAAATCTTTGAGTACCCACTTGCTAACCTGTCAATTATACTCATTTTTGTTGCCATAACCGAATTCCAGCAGATTGTGTCATTTTCCCTCTCCAGCATCCTTGTAGATCAATACAAGGCATACTGAGCGGCCCGTAACATTCACTACAGGCTGAAGTGAGATCAACAACAAAAATGCAAGGACTTACCTGGCTCTAGCTTTGCAAAGGAAACCAGGTACCTATTCCTAGAACCAGAGGGCAGCTTGGCCTCCCCGTCCCGGGTTTCATAAAATTCTGCCACTTCCTACTGCTCAACTAAACTAGCACTTTCCTTTGAGGGTCGTGGCCACATCCCCTTCTTTGCTGATACACGAAACTGCTGCTGGTTTCCCGCAGCGGAAACCAAAAGCGAGTCTGGCTCAAGGAATTGTAGAAATGGATTTGGCTCCCCGTAACTACGCAATGAATTAGGGCTTCGTTTGCTATTGTTAGTGTTCCCTCCATTACCCTCATGCGAATTGTAAGGCTACTGTGACCTCTTGCAAAAGCACTTAATCTCTTCAATATACCAAGTTAGAAGACATTATAACTTTAAACAATTACAGCCACACAGTATGTGCTCCTCTATATAAATGTCAACCTCTGTCTGATGCAAACATGCTTTGTCTTTAAGGTTTCTTCCAGAATTTATCAGGTTGTTATTACTTACGCTTTTTTCCTGCTAAGATTTGGAGCTGTTCATGGACAGATCAGTCCATAGATTAAGAGAAAAAGAGATTAAATGTGATTTCTTTTTCTAAGGAGTGAAGTCTGTATGAATAATATAATGTACCTCAGACATTTTGGTGACCAAAAGAATTATACAGATTGTATAGCAGCATGAAGATAAAATTAATTGGGTCTCTTTGCATGGTATCTGTTATGAAAGCAGTTAAAATAGTTTTGTATATTTTGGATGAGTTGAGGAAATGTCACTTTCATGATTTTTTCCCCTCTCCTTTCAATCAGTGTCCTTTTATTTTCATTTTCATACACCTGCTAAGTGTATCCTGCTGTACTCACAGTTCGGCATGATGGGTTTCATATTTAGTGGAAAATGAACAATTCGTACCCTGAAGATTCCAATTATTCGGTTCCCTCAAAGATTCATCTTTGGAGTATCAATGAGGAGAATGGAAAGTTAAGTAGGAAAAAAAGAGAAAATATCTCTTTTCCAATAAAATGTTGTTTCAGGGGAAGGGGAGGCTTAAAATCAGCAGCTTGACCGCCGAAAAGAAACAAACTAAGAGCAAAAGGTTGTTGAAGGAGATCTGCAATTTCACACATTTGCATCATTAACAGGACAGTTTTATTGCAGTTCTAATTCTGCCAGATATGCTTGAAGGGAAAAATAATAATAAAAGGAGACTGTGCTTCTCCTCCGTACTGAACAAATGACTGTGTTCTTTCAGAAGAGTATCAGAAAACCTGGAATGTTGCTCTTTCCTGTCCTTGTGACCTTTGGGCGAGGAGTGTAAATGTAACTCTCTGTCTACCAGGGGAGGACTTCCTTAAGTAACTTGATGCAATTCCGAATCGGAAGTCGATTTTTAAATCATAAGCGCATTTGTTAAATCATGGTCAAATGCAACCCTGGCCACAGGGTGTGCCCAGATCCTATGGGACGCTTAATTCCCACTCACAGATCTGGAGACTTTGAGATGTTAACTGGAGGACAGTTCAAGGCTCTGTGTTCCTGGGCGTTCTGCCAGTTGTTCACCGGAAGTGAAATATCAGATGTTCAGATTTACTGCATGAAGAGTTAAGGGCAGAGATTGCTCTTATTTGGAAAGCTTGGGCTCAGAGTTTGATGAGCCTGTGAATCTCTCCAAGGTTCAAAGTGTTTACATTTTCCTTTCCTCTTTCAAATACACTCTCCTCCTGGATTCAGATGTTTTCAAATTTGGGATGGATTTGACTCTGAGGTACCACCCCACACCACCTGTACGTCAGGTGTGTCCAGAGCACTTTCTACTCTCAATTACACCGCATTGCCACTTCCAGCCAAGCAGACTGGCAGCTTTGTGTTACAAGCAAGGCAAAAGAGAGGAGACAACCCAGTTGACATGAGATAATAATGACCATGCAGTATCCAAGACAAGGAAAGGTTAGCACCCGTTTACTGCAGAAGCCCACTTGTGTATTTTCCAAGCCTTGGACCAAACTCCCACTTCCACATATTAAAGTCCCAAACAGAACCAGAAACAAAATGCTCAAGACACCACAAGACACGCTACTTCTACAATTCTATCAGTGTATGTGAAATCCAGAAGAACATGAACTTTTAGATATATACAAAAATGGTTCCCAATAGCCACTTTTTCCTCTGACCTTACAGCTTTAGATATTCAAATAAATGTTTGGTGAGCTTTGGGATCTTGGTGGGGCTCTACTGATCCTGTAAATTACCTAAAATTCCTCTACATCTACAAGAACAACCATCATAGGAGTAAAATGAGGAGAGGCAGACAGGAAACAGCGCTGCTGTTTAAGTTCTCTTCTGGCCACCCATCTGATCACAAAATCCCATGCACTCTTTAACCAGCAGAGTTTCCTTTCTAACCCTCCACAACACAGATGTGCAATCAACTTCGGAAAATAGATTAAGGTCCACCATTTCCATTTCACCATTTCTAATGCAGATAGATGATAGGAGCATTTTGCAATAGAGGTATCCACTAAATACATGTTCGTTATCATCTTTGTCACATTATTCAAGTAACATGGGAGCATCGATGGTTCGCAAAGGACAATGACAAAGATTGCAATGGCAACTCTTGTAGAGAATTCTGCTTCCTTCTGAAAGGGTTATTACATGAATTACTTGGTTTGGTCTTGTTTCAGTATAATAACCCAGTGGGAGAGAGGGAGGGAGGAACGTAATGAAAAAGAAAGAAATTGGAGAGCAAACAACCAAAGGTCTGAAATGTACCTTTGGAGAGAGGTATGATGCATGGGAACAGAGCGTATTTATAGCCCACCGAGGCCTGTCTTGTACTACAATAACAGGGACATCATTTACTAAACAAACACCAGCTGCCTATAGATCTCTGACACCTGACCATTTAGGCGGTTCAAAAACTTCATCAAACACAGTCATCTATTAAAGAGTAAAGACAGAGCTTTCAGCGCTAAGAATCAAGGGGAAAAATAATATGGTTTGTTCCTCTCAAAGACATGGGAAATAATTTTTGGACAAGAATTTCTTTTCTTCCTGGGCACACTACATCAATCTGTCAGAGCTGTGTGCAACAAGGAAGGCACCACTTCTCTTGTTTTACCTGGGAAACAACACCCCAAACAAGGATGGCTGTTTTGAAAAGAAACACACGCATGGGCACGCTTCCTCAGTTTCCTCAAATGACAGTCCAGCCCTGACTCTCCAGGAAGCTTTCCTTCAGTTGCAAAGCTGGAGGAAAAAAACGTAAAGCATCTGAAAACACACATTTGCTTGCTTGGTTTTCCATTCTCACCCGCACATATTAATTTCACATGCAAGGCGGATCGCTTAGCAGTTCTGTAGCACAACTGAAAGCCAGTAATCGCTAAGAGCGGTTCAAAGGTCCATGACTCACAGGATGGCATTGCTGCGTTTGGGCTGCTGGAAAGTCTTCCCACCAGCCAGATGGGCCGTGCATGATTATCAGTGTTTGTTCCAAAGTGTTCTTAGCAAAAGCACCAGAAGCACTTCTTCAGTACTTCACAGTGAAATAGCTAATCACGGCAAGGCAAAGGAACTAGAAATTACCTCCTTCTCTCTTTCTCTTTCCAGAGCTGCCTTGATGGCAACATCTACTGGGAGAAGAGCTGGAAGACTAGAGCGCTGTAATCCCCTCCACCTGTCCATTACAACATGCCATCCAGGATGGAGGTTGGTTGCTTTTTAAAGAAACTTCACAGAGAGTAGATAGAAGAGTTGTGAACCACACTGTATGATCTGGGAGGACACTCTATACCCGCCAGTGTTAATGGAGTGCCAAGGTCTCTGCAGTCATTCATCACCACCCTGTAAATCTGCGCCTGCTTTCCAGAGCCGTTATTTATTTGGGAAGGAGATCCTAAAATTTCTGTTTGCAACTGCTTAAGGTTCAACTGGCGAGCAACCTTGAAAGAGCATAGCATTACAGTTTAAACAATAACAGAAGGGCGTTTGCCCACTGATTTATTCTCTTCTATTTTGCTAAATTTGGCTATTTTTGTTCGCCAGAAGCTTACTCCCCTTTGGACCACAGATCTTTCCACTTAACTCTGAATAAGGTCATTGACCTTTCTTTGCAATTATGTTGTGTTTCCAAACTAGTGCACTGCCACAAATACAGCACTATTCTGGGGGCTTACAGCACTTTAATCCTACAACCCAGCCTGGACAAGAAGAGTTAAATCCAGGCAGAACAGTAGTAACTGGTGTAAGACCCGATGTCTTTCTTCCCTGACTCTTGGGAATCACTGAAACCAGACGTCACCCTTCAGTCCGCAGGCAGGATCCATTCAACTTAGGTCACGCTTGTGACATGTGTCCAATGAGTTCTTAATCCCCTTCAGTGCAGACCTGACCACTTCTCCAGGCAACTATCCCGCTGCTTAATTATTCTTCTCCTTTGAAAGATTTTCAGGAGATCTACCTGGATCTCTTTTCTTGTAATCTCAGCCCCCTCAGCCTTGTCCTGTGAGAACACAGAAAAAAATCTGATCCCTTCTTAGTAGTAAATTTTTTTTGTCTGTATAAACACAAATATCTTACCATCAGAATTGGCATGGAAATTAATGAATGTAAGTGAATTTTTAAAATCTCCTAAATATAAGCAGTCCCTAATTGTGTAATAACATAGTTGTAAGTATAAAATTATGTGCTATTCAAACAAAAAATTTATGTCTAAAGGTAACTGCCTAAGGTGTGAGACCCATGGGGCCCATATTACCCACATCATCTTAACATCTTTTCGGTTCAGACTCATATTGCAAGGGACAGAAATATACAGGATATATGGAGGTTTGAGAGCAGTCAAGTGCATGTGCCATAAGCTATACACCAACATAAGGTAAGCAGAAAGAAGCAGGATGATTTCTTGCTTTAGATAGCCATCTCTAATGGAGACAGTTCACATTTTGAAAGAATGGCCATGGGAATCATCAAATAGAAGATTAAAAATCCACAAACTATTGTTTGGAGGTGATGGTGGGAATTGTTTTGGAGGTTACATACCGTAGCTACAGTAACTGGCAATATTGGCAATTTCTTTCGTAAGCAACTATCATGGGAGATAGTAGCTCCTTTTAATACACACTCTGAGCTAACATACAGCATCCCTGTCTCAGACTGTGTATTCTTCAGGAGAGATAACGTTTCCTGTAGGTTATTCTACACTGCCAGTCATAAATGCAACCATGGTCTTGACTGCAGTTACTGAAATATTAAAATAACTCCTGTGAACCTTACTTCATTCTGTAACCTGAACTCGAGGCTCAGCTTAAAACTGCAGACAGATGTAACATTTTCCCTTCATGCATTTTCCTTTCCCTTTGCCTAGTTCATTTTATCAGGTTAAAAACTTGGCGAGCCTCGGATAATAAAGCTGTGCGGCGGTGAAAGGCCATGTACCTTCAAAGCAGCAGCTCTGCCGCACAGGCTCATTTTCAGCCTGCTTGCTCCCTGGCTATTCTTTCACTCAGCACTCAATTGGGACGTTCAAAGTAAAAGCAAAGCCAAGACTTTAAGCCATTTTATAAGCTCTCAGGCCGAAAGCTTGACATATCTCTGTGTCATCTCGTGACTGAGCAGAATTCTTTAATTTTACGTGCCTGGAGCTCTGATAGATTTGCTTTCACATGGTTGTCTGTCTTCTGTAAACTTCTTAAAAAAGTGGACTTTCTTTTACTGACTTACTCTTTTCTGGCTGCAGTCCCCAGCAACAAATTCCTCCCTTTGTGCCTGGAATTCTTCCTTCACAAAACTCTGCGCTGGAGATGCAGTTGAAAATGAGTCATTATCTGGTGTCACTTCACCTGGGAGTGCCATGCCCTCACCTGTCAAAACTAAGCCTCTTTACCACGGTCCCTTTGGAGACTTCCCAATGCCGCTCCGAGCCGCAAAGCTTTCCCTCCACACTCACATCACCTCCGGGGCTGGCTGAGCTCTGCGGGCGCAGGCGGCCTGCCAGCCCCTCGGTGCCCACTGTCCCCTCATGGTGCCGGGCACCGCCCAGCACCACCCAGGGATGCTGAGCAGGCTCCCAGTCTGCTGCTATCGCCCCAGCTGCCTTTTGCTACTTGCTTCTGCAGTGCACACACGCAGTCCTTTTATCCACCTTCAAGCATTTCATCTTCTCCCCAGACCCACGCCAGCCTTTACGCCTCGGCTCCATCACTAGTGCTTTCTTTTTTAAATAAACTTCACAGACTCGTCCTCGCTCTCCCGTGACCCCCATCTCTGCCAGCCTTTCCATCTGGTACATTTCTGGCTGCCCAGTCCCATCAAGAAACCCTCGCTCACACACATTTGCTGGCCAAAAAATGTATGAGTGAATAAATAAATGATTTAAAGGAATTTGGACAGTCAGAAAACTGCCCATTGCCCTCTGATGTTTGCCAGTGCGCAGCTAATTTTTCCCTGACAGCAAAATGGCCTGGAGTAAAACAGGGCAGTTTTACGGAGAGAAGATGGTGAAGGGCTGAGGTGTGAGTTTACCAGTGAGTAACAGAGAAAGTTAATATTTTCTTTTCATCAAGACTAATTTCTGGAACTAAGAATTGCTGGAGGATAATTCTTTAATGGCAGGGAAAAAAAGTATGTGAATCCGATGCTAGAGATTTTGGCAGAGATATTTTGCCTTAATTTGTTTAGAAGTATTTAAAATCAGAAAGCCATCCACTGAAGGGTAGCGACCAGGGCACATTGAAAGGAAAATAATCACGGCTGGGGAATGCTGACACATGTCTGCTCTCCTTAAATGACTCATTTGGAGGCATTTTAGTTTGCCTGTTTATTTTATAAAGTGCAGGTGGATCAAGAACACATGCAGTCAGAAAAAAAAAATAGGGGGAAACTTTGGCTCATTTTAAAAGTTCCTATTCAAAACCACTTGCGTGATCCCCCTCCAGAAGGCAGGGCAGACCTCTAGATAAGAAGTTAACATGATGGGAGGGCTGACAAAAATTGGAATACAGCCTAAGCAATTAGTAGACTGTCAGTAATTGGAATTAAGTAATCAACTTCAACCACTATGAGAATGTACTGTGGGGAACACTCTTCCATTGGCAAGGAGATGAATGGGATAATTGTACGGCTTTTCCACCTCTAGCTGCTATGATTCGATGGCAGAATAATCCATGGGCAATTGAATGTCTGCAATTCAACAGTGAAATACCAGGATCAATATTTAATTCACAATTCTCTTACCTTTTCTTCAAATCCACTTTAAGCTTATTAATGCTTTGAACACATTAAGAGGCTCTTACTCCTTCTGGGTGAGTGCACCTGAAGCAGAATGCCGCTTGCGTGGTCTCAGGTTGCAGTATATACTGACTCACGCTTTTTGCCTTGCATATATATTGTGATAAGCGTTCACTAAAATAATGGTAAAGAAAAGAGCAAGTGAGCACTTGAATCCTGAGACCCATCCTGAACTTCACTACCGAGTCCTACATCACTTTGGCTGGGCCATTTAACAACTGCCTGCCTGCTGAACAAATGGTACAGCAGCGTTTACTCACCTCGCAGGCACGCTGCAAGGCTTAATGAAGGTGAAACTGCAGCTGCTCCTTGCAAAGTGGCTGAGGAAGAGAGAAGAGGGGAAGGACCCAGCCATAACTCGGTATTCCCAAGAACATGAGGCTTTTTCAGCAGCATGCCTACTGCCAGCCCCAGCCTAAGGGACCACAGCAAACCACGCCGCGGATGCAGTTAATGTTTTTCCCGTCAGCAGGTGCTGGGGGATCACATTCTGTTTCTCTCAAAGGCAGGTGCAAGGCTTGCTGGTGCCCTTGGGGGAGCCTGAGGAAATGTGCATCTTCACCTGCACCAAACAGACCTGCTCTTTGCTCAAACCACTCTTACGAGCACCCCAGCACTGTGGCCCTGCCTGCATTACTCGGCGCCGTACAAACACACAGCAGGGTATCACGCTGGACGGCAGCTTGTCCTACTCGCATCTTGGCAGTACATCTGTCTGTAGCATTGCCTGGCTACCTGCTAGGGAAGTGCAGAGAAAACTATTTCAACCGCTTCTGTAATTGTTGCAGACCATCCTTTCCTGAGCTGACTTCCCAGGAAGGATGTGCAACATGGTGTTATGGGCTTGGGAAGCAGCACTCGTAGTGCTGCGCACACCCAGATGCTCCGCTCCTCTCGTGGCACTGCTAACAGCCCCCGGGGCAGCCCACCCAACACAGCACGGCCAGTCCCCTGACCGGTCCCCAGATAATAGCTGGCAAGAAATGAAAATAAGTTCAAGACCCTGCTTAGAACAACAGCCCTCGCAGCCAGCTGCCTGGCTGAGGGACCATGAGCCTGTAATCGAAACACGCCTTGTGAAGAGGCACGCATGAAATATTAATTTCCTAGATTGCCTGCATTTGCATAGTAATAAAAAGTTCATCCTCATGGCCCGCTCTGGCCCCTGTTAATGTTTTTATCATTGTACCTGAGGTTTGGGGGAGGAAAGGAGAGTAACAGCCACGGAAAAGCCTCCTTTGGAAATGACAGCCCTAATGGAGCTTATCTCTGCCAACAGTAATTTAATCCAAAATGTTGAGGCGGGGGGTTGCAGCACTCTGTTAAGAAAACATTCTCTAAAATAAGATCACTTCTGACTTCAGTTAAGCCCTAGCCTTATTCTTCTCCCCTGCTTTTTCCCTTTTCTTCTTTTTAACCTTCTCTCCTCCCCCTCGCCTCTGAAGTCAAAGGCCTTGCAGCGAGGCCAGGATTTTCTCTGGAGAAAGCCACGTTGTCAGTCGTGGATTTCGCGATGGAGATGTATCTGACTGTCTTAACTGATGCACTGCTTATGACAGTTCAATTAGCACAGACGAAGACTCGGTGTTCCTACGATAAAGCCCTAGTATCTCTCTCTCCCCAGGGTCTCAGGAGAGGATGCAACCTGGCTTCACTTTGCGCATGTTAATACAGCAAGTTCCTTAATTACTTTTATAGCAAGGACAAGTGGTAGTTTTCCAAGTTTGCAGTTTTTCCCCAGCGTTGCAGAAAGATGAACAACCCCTATCATTAGCTGAAGAGAAATGTAGGCAGGAAGATGTTAGAGACAAATCAAGTCCTAAGATTAGACTGGACAGTTTGTAAGAAATTCAGATCTTGAAGTTACTGCTGGTAAGAAGAGAAGATTCTCTTGGCTGGGAGGCAGCGAAGCAAAGCCCTGTCTGCTCACTGCACGTTTCCAAGGACCTAAAAGTACTGCAGGAGACTACAAAGAATTGTTGTATTTTTTTTTTTTTTAACATGCAACATCAGCTACTTGAACGTACACACTGCTGCTGATCATCACAGACAAGGCAGCTCGCACGTACAGCATGATACCCTACAAATTTTGAGTAAGAAGGTTTTTCTGGTAGCAGCTGGTAAAAATTTATCTTCCTGCTTCAGTAACTCTTCTGGTTGGGATTTGTGTTGGTGCAGCTAAGCAAACTAGCAAAAACCCCTGGACAAATATAGAAGCGTTATTGATTTCTGGGAGGGCAGGTTCCTTTTGGGATAAACTCACACAAAAAGAAACAAGCAATCTCAGCACATACCTCGAAGTGTTCAGCAAAGGGCACCCTTTGTGCCCGGCTGCTCTCATGAGATAAGGCATTTGCATATGTGACTGCCAGGTACTTGTCACTACAAGAGGATTCATAATGGAGTTTCAGGGGATTATAAAGTGTAATAACCTCCTAAGTGAGAATTTTAGTGTAATCTGTATAAAACAAAAGCATCACATAATATCAGAGGAAGGGCCTTGTTTTCATGAAAAGAGAGGGAGCATTGGAAGAAATATGGTTTGCAGACCGTAAGGTTCAGCTTGGCAACATCTAGTTAAGGCATTCAGGGAAAATTTCTCATATTAGCAGGATTCAACAGCTAAAGGCACCAGCACATCACTCGCGCTGAGGGAGAGGAGAGGCTCATGAAATCAACAGGCACATATGTTGGAGCAGGATGGTACAGAAAAATGAAAAAGCACCTGCAAAAAGCCTGGCCTCCCCAAAGGATGCTCTGGAATGCTCTTCCTTCAAAGTGTCATCCTACCTCCATCCTGGCAAGAACCTCAAGGCGAGGAGCACAGCCCTGGGGGATGCAGAGTGCGCTCCCCCTCCTTCTGACTTACCGCTCAACTACCTTTTTCTTCCACCTGTACCAGACACAATGCTGCCAAGAGAAACAAAACCAAGTGAACCTTCCCACTTTGATCGCTTAGGAGAGTGAAAGATGGAAAAAGAAAAGGAAAAATAAAAAAAAGCATCTGTTCAAGGTCCTTTGCAGTTTTTCTGGGATGGCCCTGGCATGCCTAAGGTCACAGTGTCAGGCTTCTGCCTACCCCGATGCAGATTAGAAATCAGAAATATGAACTGCAGTCCCGCAGCTGTGGTTCTAACAGGACCCCAAATGCCGCAAAACCTGCGAGCGCCCCGTGAAAGCCAGCCACGCTCCAGGCCTCTCTTTTACCCTGCAAATCACATTCCCTTCCCGGCCCCTGGCAACTGCCCTCCCATCCCACAGCTACCCAAGAGCAAGCGAGTTGCAGGCAAGGGCTGACGGCCACAGGTAGCTCAGAGATGCTTTTGTCCCAGTGGTAGCAGCATGGAAAGTCCCTCCATTTACAAGATGATTAGGGAATGGCAGGAGGGGAAAGCCCACAAAGGCTATCATTCAGATATGCCCTACATCTGCTAGTTTTTCCACATTTTCCCCAGCAAAGGAAAATAGGGAACTTATATTTCAAGATGAAAGTGAAGTTTTAAAGGGCAGCTGCTCTAGTTACTAGTGGGACATGACAACCTGGCATCTTCCCAACATCTGTGTTTTCCCTATGAAATAAACCCAAAATGGCTTTGAGAAAAATCATAAAATAAGTCTACTCTACCTTCAAGCTTAATTGTAAGCCTATGCAAATGTATAGACGCACATACACACGTAAGGGCAGAAAATATTTGGGAACTTGATGGTAACTGACTGGCAGAGAACAAACAAAATTAGTAGACTGAAACAAAGACCAGTTTTGAACTGAGAACACTGAGTGAAGTCACTATTCAGCCATGTCACTCAGCCGATGGCTCACACGGCTCTTAGGTTTTCAGCTCCACACAGTGGCATTGCAGTACCAAGATCTGATCTTGAAACAAAGCCTTGCACCTGCATAAATGAGAAAAAAGGTGCTCTGCAGCTTTGCACTGGGGTTCCTGGAGTCCTTGTGAGTTTTGTTACTGCCACAATATTTATTTGTTATCTGCACTTACCTCTTCATATAGAAAATCTTTGGCATTATTAAGCACAACAGAGCCTAGTCCTGCAGCCTGTATGCACACCCCAAATACTCCAAAACAGATTTCTGTAGGCAGTCTACAGGATCACACCTAAGGATTTAGAAATCCAAAGTCTGCATCCCTCCTGTAGTTCCTCCTCAAGTGTTGCAGCCACTTCACTAGTTATTTAAAACAACTTCATATTCCTCAGTGGGAAACAAGCTCAGCAAATGCAGGAACACAGAAGTTTCTTTTTATTCCTATAGAACTGTGTTTTTTTTTAAAAATATATTTACACAAGACTTCATATAGCAGGATTTCAAAGACTCTCCGAAGGCAAATAAACAGAGGGGCCCAGAAGAGACAGCAGCCGCTGGCCTCCGAGCCTCAGTGCAGACCTATGAGCACCGGCAGAGCAGATGGCTTCTCTGCAAAGCGCTTTGTGAGCCCCTGAAGCCCTTCTGCACCCACCAGAGTTCAACTGGGAAAGCCCAGCAATTCTCCCCTGCAACAAGGCTGCTCCAGTATCCCTCTCCCGCAAAGCCATCTCTTACGTGTCCAGTCTTTAGGCACCACCCAGATCTTTAGCTCCAAACCAGCTCTCTCTTTCACCGCTGCCCTATCAACTCCTTGTAATGGCTTCTGAAAAGATCGCTAAAACCTTTACCCCCCCCCACTCTGTTTATTTAAGGTAGCACGATGTAAGTGGCAGTAGCTGGGAGGGATGAGCAAGCTTTTCCTGTGTGCTGGAGACCCTACCAGCAACAGCCCAGCTCCCTTGGTCCATGGGGCACTGCACCCTGCCTGCTTCCCCAAACCTCGCTTTCGAGGCACCCCGGGGACAGCGCTTTCTCCGCCGAGCAGCCCAGCCCTATCTTGCCCTGTATCCCCGCACACTGATGCTCGACTCCCCCTGAGCCTTTTTTTGCACTTTATTTGAGTCCGGCAAGAGCCTGCCGATTTCCAGTGCAGGCTGCCCACCTCAGGAAGAGATTAAGTCTTCCCATGCTTAAAGCCTAACCTGTATGTGCACCTCTTGAATTGTAGTTTGTTATGTGACTCGCAGTGGTGTGCCCGGACTCTCAGACAGCTTCAAATGGAGAGAAGCAAACGAGACACTCACAGAGATGCCTACACGTGGAAGTGAAAAGAAACATTTTCAGGTACCGATGGGGTGCACAAAGCCTAACCAGCATGGAGAAGCTCCAAGAGCTGGAAGGAAAGGAGGAAGGCAGCGCCCATCCTACTGGGATTGTTTGGCTCTTTCTTATCTGTGCACAACCCTCTGGGCCCTGCACTGAGGATGCTCGTCACACAAAGCTGGAGGCAGCAATGTGAGAAAGCAGATGTACATAGAAATGTAAATAAATGCAATTATACCCCCCCAAAAATTAGATTCAAGTGAAGACAGCTTAGAAATGGCAAAGACCCTTGAGGTTAGTTCTGCAATCTGTATTTGCACTTCCTCTACTTTTTTTTTTCTATTATCCCTTGGATTTAATTAGCTGCAGTGCACCCTAGAAAGCGTCTCAGAAATTCCTGACATACTCTGGACTCTTTCCAGTCATTAGAGGAGCCTGCCTTCGTTATGAATTGATCTGAGTATGGTTGTGAATGTAAACAGCATTGTAACTGCGCCCCGAGTCTACAGCTAGACAGGAAGATAGAAGAAAATTCTCCCTGTTACAAACTGCCGGTTTATTCCAAAGAAACATGCATATTCCTTCTATTGAAGACCCTCTAAGTTCACATGTGGATTTTTTCCCTAATAGTAAGCACACATATATATGGTTATATTGTTATATTTTGTAGCATATTACATTTGGCCTTTTTCCCACAGCAGAACAGAATGGGCCATTTGTAATTAGAAAGGGCATTCTCTGTTTGACTGTATCTTATCTCTGCTCTCTCTTCTGTCTCCTGCTTGGAAAAACAGACATCACAGTGGTTGGTCAAAGCAACATTTTTTTCCACTGGAACATGACCAAACCCATACTGAAATTGCAGAAGCAATTAAATGTCTCTGATTTACAGATTAATAAGGGAACCCTGTCTCCTGACTAGAGAGGGTCAGCAAAAACAAGCATCAGAAAAGGGAAAATGTTTGCACAGAAAACGTATGGGGATTGTAAACAACCAAATGCTGGGAACCCACTATGATTATCCAGTGCTCTCAACTAAACCCCACAACTGTGTTGCTTCTGCTGAGAAGCAACACATCAAAAGACCAAACAGCCTCTGCCTCTTCGCTCACAATCAGTTCAATCTCAGCAGAAGCACTTTATAAACTAAGTTATAAAATTAGCACAGAGCCTTTAACAGGCTCTCAGTAAAACCGTCTTCATTCATATAATCCAATCTGACATTCACCGTGATACCTTGAGGACAATAAAATTGATAAAATAGAATTTCTTAGCCTAAATTGTAGCGTAAAAGCTTTAATGGGCTCCATGGAGAAGGGCCAACTGTGGAACCAGCCACAAAGCTCCCACATGCCCAGCTAATACCTGACTTATCTGCGAATCACCAGGGGAAACATAGCCCCACTGCAACACCACTACAGAAGACAGAGTGGAGCCAGAATAAAGGGATGGAGCAAGTTCTCAGGCTGAATCAGTCTTTGCTGGGGAGAAAGTGCATTCTGATATCAATATTAGGAGCTGGCGCAAAAAGCAACCATGTATATAGGATCCAGAAGGAAGGAAATCAGTGCTTCTCCGTCAGCCAGGGGACTCCTTAGTTTTAAGGCCTAGGAGACAGCAGAGGTCTTCTGCAGGAGGACTTCCAGCACGGATTCCTCTCTCCAGGGAGATCTAGCAGAAGGCAAAGGCAGGAAATACAGTAGAAGCCTTCCCATTTTATTTCTGGCCTGATTTTTATTTCCTAACACAATAACTGCAGTTCTGTTGCATTGTCCATCGTGCCCAGGCAAGCATAGGTAATTTAATGCTTGGTTTAACTTGGTAAATAAGTGCTGAGCCACCAGGACGAGAGGCGCTTAATAAATTCACAGAAGAAATTAAAATAATTCATAATGAGGATGTGAAGGCAGTCAAAAGAGAGTTATGGTTACTTCTGTGAACACCACTGCTCCACAGAGCTGGTCTCGCCAGTGTCCCACCACAGCAAGTATTTCTCTCGCTGTCTCCCCACCACCCCAGCCTCGCTCCTGCCTTGCCCGTCCCCTCCTCTCATGGGAAGCACCCCTGCCATATGCCAGATATTGCAATGACCCCTATGCAGCACCTTCTAGCCCCACTTTGGAGAAGGCAGATGCACCGAGAGCATCCGCACCACCTTTCCACGCTCGCCTACCCACTGCTCTCCCTCGCAGGTGCTCCACTGTGATTCAGCTCAGAGAGGTTATTTATCATCTGCATCCCCTGTAGATGTTAAAAGCCTGCAGCATAAAAGCCCAGCGTCGGGGCTTTGTGCGGGGTGCCCATTCCCAGAGGCTGGGGGCTGCCTGTGCCAGGCTGTCCCAGTGCATCCCTGCAGAATTGCCCGCTCACCAAGTAGCACAGGGATGAGCCTCCGCGCTCCCCACACCACCCCAGCGCTCGCCATGCCCCATGGTGAAATTCCCATTTCCAGCTCCCAGCATCAGCAGGCAGCCAGCACCTGCCCCAGGCACAGGCGTTTTACCAGCAGCAAAAGGAATCGTGAAGTTTTTGCAGGAGGAGGGTACAAAGCTCTGAATTGTGTAGGGGAGCAAAGCTTTCAGTTATTAAAACTGGCATCCCTGGAGCCTGCGGCTGGTAGCAGCCGCCTTGATGCAAAGCAGCGATGCTCCCAGTGAGGGAGATGTGCTCCCCCGCCTGCCTCCCAAGCCCCAAACAGCTCGCTAGGCCTCCTAGGGCCCCACCAAGAATGGTGGCGACTTTTATCTGCCACCAGCAGATAACAAAAAACACCATTTAGCTGACTATAGCCCATGGAGACACTGCTGGATTTGGACCCAAGAGGTCCCAGTCCTCGGATTCACGCAGAGACCAACCACTTGAGCGGGGCTGTGTCTCTGTACGCGTTTTCTGCACAAGAGGACGGTCCCGGTCCCCTTCTAGACAATCCCAAATATTGCCTGGACACTAGTGAAGCCATTATTTGACACAGACTGCATGCAAGTGAAGTGTACTAAATTGTAAATACCAATAATGGTTTATCACTGGACCCCTTCCCCCTGAAAAGAAAGGCCAAGCACAAAAAGTCATTGCTGAATGCAAGGGGAGACCTGCATTTTGGTCGCACTGATGTTTTCGGTGTCAGACAGAAAATTTAGATTTGTAAACAAGCCTGATCGAAATAAGAGTTCCTTTAAATCTGAGGTTTAGGTTCAGAATCATTCCCAGGAAAAAACAGAACACAACAGGGAAAAAGAGCATTTTTTTGCTATTCGTAATTTCACAGTTAAGAGGAATGGATTTAGAAGGATGGATGGATGGCTAGATGGATGGACGGCTAGATAGATAGCTATAGACAGACATGTATTATTTATTATCTTATTATATTATAATATATACAACTACTTTTTAAACATGACGGTCATTGTTACAACCACAAGCTTGTTTAGATGGCTTTTAAATATGAAACAAACAGCCTTTTTTTACCAAATACATCTCACAGTTCACATCTGAACCAAAAGTGACATGGGAAAATATCTTTTGGGGCAAACTTTGCTTTCTTTGAAGTGTCTGTATACTCCGAATGCAAACCCCTAGTCTTAATTGGTTAGATGCCTGATTTTTCTTTCTTCTAAGGATTATTTAAAAATTTAGTACAAAGACATCAGATCTGGAGTGCTGTCATTATAAACTTAAGCTACTGAGGCAACAGAATAAGAAAGCCATCTTGGGAGTTAACATAACTTCAGCTGAATGCTTTGTATTTGCCATTTATTTTTGTGATTCAAATTAATAAATGAGACAGCTGTAAGTGTCACATTTCTGAAAAGTATCATGTTGATAACTGCAGTAGCCTTATTGTATTTTATTAAGCAAACTGATTAAAACATAAAATTCCCAGGGATGAAATTTTATATGTGAGCTTTTCTTTTTCTTGTTCTGTACTGAAACTCATCTTTGTAGGTAATTTAACATTCCTGTAGCTCAAAAGATGCATTATCTAAAAAAATGGATGTTTATTAAAGATTTATCGATCTGCACTCCACATAAAAATAGAGAAACCCTTTCAACCATCGTTAAATGGTAGGTTAGTGAGTCTCCGAGCCAGTAACACATTTTCTGACCATTTTCTCCTGGGTAGATTTGCAAGTAAGAAAAGAAGTTTACCAACAGAGATGAACTATGCACAGCTTTACAAAGCAGGGAGCCTGATCTTGTAAACGTAGCTGATGCGAGCCGTCATGTTGATTTGAGTCGGAAGAATAAAATGAAAACAGATTATTCCCCTGTGCAAGGGCTTGAAAGAATAAACCAAAGGGTAAGAAATGGGTCACTCAAGTGCACAGCCAGGGGATGTCGTGGGGCAGATCCACTGCCGAGAGACCTGTAT